>NW_006295261.1:418913-421090 GCF_000327345.1 Myotis davidii | reverse complement strand
TCCTCAGTAGGGGGCATGCAGAAGGCAGCCGATCAATGATTCTCCCTCATCATTGATGTCTCTAGCTTTCTCTCCCTCTCCCTTCCCCTCTGAAATTAATAATAAAATTTTTTTAAAAAAGAGGACAGGAAGAGCAGAGGGAGAAGAGAAAGAGCAAACATAAAGGAGAAGAAAGAACTTAGAGGAGAAATCTGAATGGAGAAGGAAAGAAAGTCTTCTTGTAAACAATGACACCCACATAATTCCCTATCCCCCATGTAATCTCTCTCCAAAAAATGTTGGTCACTCCTTTGGAATAACTAGGAAGAGCTGCATTTACTCCAGCTATCTTTCTGGCTGCAGGGTATCATCTCCAAGGAAAACACAGGAGGTGCTGAAAAGAGACTCAGGCTGGGATTCCCTGTAACAGGATGCAGCCTGTGCTGGGTCACAGGTGGATACCCAACATTGGTAACATCTCTAAGGCACTATCTATATAGATAAAAGGCTAATAAGCAAAGTGTCCCCTTGGAAGTTCAACCAGGAAACCGGGAGTTCGCTCGCTCGCTATGATGTGCCCTGACCACCAGGGGGCAGCACAGAATGAAGAAAGGCCCCAGCCAGCACCTGGCAGCCAGAGAAGGAAGGCCTCAGCAGGCAGCCGGAAGGCCCCAATCAGCCCCGATTGCCATCCAGGCCTAGGGCCCCTAACCACGCATAAATTTCATGCACCGGGCCTCTAGTTTCATGATAAAACAGAGGGGCAGCAAGAACCATGGTTGAGTTTGAATGCCATGGGTACCCAGAATTGGCCCCACACGTTCCCAGAAAGGTTACCTCAACAGATTCCAAAACACATCAGTTTCTCCTCTGTTTTAAATATATTGCTTAAATGCTTTCCACTCTTTCTTATGCATAGAGTTTAATTGTAGTTCTAATAGGTTTGTTCAGGATTTAGCAAAAGGAGGAGGCTGCTCATGAAGCACACTTGTAACTGGCAGGTCCACTGGGAAGCTCTGTCCTAGAGCTACACTCTAACCCAGCGATTTCAACCTTTTTCATCTCATGGCACACATAAACTAATTATTAAAATTCTGCGGCACACCAAAAAATATATTATACTTTTGGTCAATCTCACACAAAAATGGTATAATTTTGATTAATTCACACCAGATGGCTATTGTGTTGGCTGCTGTCATTTTTTTTCATTTGATAATCTCTAGGAAAAGAGATCAGGACCCTTGACTAAATAGGTATCGCATATTTGAAAAATTCTTGCAGCACACCAGTTGAAATTGCTACTCTAACCACATACTATCTTATACCTTTTCTATGCATTAGTTCTGATTCTGAATGACTGCCTGCAATTTGTTGAAGAAGTTTCCTTACTCTTTTTTGATAAAGTCCTATTCCTCTTACATACACATACACACACATACACACACACACACACACACACACGATATATATATTTGGGACCATCTGAAATTCAACTTTTGTATTCCCTGCTCTCATGCTTAGGACATAATAAATTATCAATAAATGTCATTTCAGCCCAGCTGCTGTGTCTAAATGGTTGAGCGTTGACCTATGAACCACAAGGTCACAGTTCAATTCCTGGTCAGGGCATATGCCTGGGTCGCAGGTTCAATGCCCAGTAGTGGGTGTGCAGGAGACAGCCAATCACCGAAACTCTCTCATCATTGATGTTTTCTCTCTCTCTCCTTCTCCCTTCCTCTCTGAAATCAATAAAAATATATTTAAAAAATAAAAACTAAGTGTTATTTTAGTTTAATTTAAACCTTTTGATTAAAAGATGGGAAAGGTTAGCCCTGGCCAGTGTTGCTAAATGGATCTCAGGTTTGATTCCTGGCCAAGGGCATGTACCTGAGTTGCAATTTGCTCCCCACCCGACCCGGGGCTGGTGCGGGAGGCAACCAGTCGATGTGGATGTTTTTTCCTCTCTCTCTCTCCCTTTCCACTTCCCTCCTTTCCACTCTCTCTGAAAAAAAAAAAAATCCTCATATGAAGATTTAAAAAAAAAGATGGAAAAGGTTAAAATGTAGCTACCTGGAGAACCAAGATGGCGGCATAGGTTATTCAGTGATGGATGTGGAACACTTGAATTACAAGCAAATAGAACGTTAAAACAGCACGGGGAACATAAACACAATGAAAACACGTTGAAAGTTGTTACA
>NW_006295261.1:390019-418367 GCF_000327345.1 Myotis davidii | reverse complement strand
GCGCCCTGGCCAGTGTTGCTAAATGGATCTCAGGTTTGATTCCTGGCCAAGGGTATGTACCTGAGTTGCAATTTGCTCCCCACCCGACCCGGGGCTGGTGCGGGAGGCAACCAGTCAATGTGGATGTTTTTTCCTCTCTCTCTCTCCCTTTCCACTTCCCTCCTTTCCACTCTCTCTGGAAAAAAAAAAATATCCTCATATGAAGATTTAAAAAAAAAGATGGAAAAGGTTAAAATGTAGCTACCTAAGCAACCAGTACTAACTTTCTTGTTCATTCTCCTTCTATTCTCCAAACATTGAACCCTGGCTTGAGAGCTTTGCTGATCTTTAATACATCTAATTCTCTCCAGTTGAGTTCCCAGTACACTATATACTAGTATACAAATGGATACAGCCTTTCTTTCAATATTTATTAAGCATTAATATGTTTCAGGCTCTTGTCTAGGTGCTGAGGATACTGATGAGGAAGGCAGACAAGGTCCCTGGTGTCTTAGAACTGATTGCCAGTAGGGAACACAAAATATAAACACCATTTTAAAACTTATTTATGGCAAGGTGGTCAAGAAGACACTTCTGAAGGGGTGAAGACATTTGAGGTGAGACCCAAATAAACTGAGAGAACAAGCCAGATGAATGTGCGAGGGAAGAACAGTTCAAGGAGAACACAGCAAGAACACAAGCTCTGAGATGGGAGGATCTTGAAATGTTTGAGACCATGTGGCTAGAGCAGTATGAATGAGGGAAAGAATAGCAGAAAATGAGCCTACAAAGATTTTAAGGGCCTTCCAGAGATGGTAAGAGATTTAGCTTTTATTCTAAATATAACAGGAGGCCACTCAAGGATTTTGAGCAAAAAAGTTGTGTGATCACTTTGGCTATAGATAATACTAAAGGGTGCAAGAGTGGAGCTTTGGGCATTTTGCAGTTGTCCAGGTGAGAGATGATTGATGGTGCATTGAACTAACCTGATAGCAAAGGAGGTGAGGAGAAGTGGTCATATTTGATACACATTTTCAAAGTAAACCAGTGGATTGCCAAGTTGTGGGGAAGTGAGAAAGAGAGGAAACCAAGAATTAGTCCTAGGTTTTGGGCCTGAGCAAACTTAGTGAAATGTGGATGATGCCATTCAATGAGATGGGGCGGTTAGGGGCAGGGAGGAGCAGCCTGGGAGGGAAAATCAAAGCAATGTGTTTGTGATGTCTATTACAAATCCAAGTGGAAATCCAAGGCAATTAAATACAGAAGTCCGGGGATCAAAGAAAAGTCAAATTTGGAGTTATAAACTTGGATGTCATTAACAGAGATTTTATTGATTCTCATTAGATGCTATGAGGCGTTCCAAAACAACCCATTTTAAAAATAGTTTTACTAGAAGTCCAAGGAAAGGGAAAAATCAAGCACCTCAACTATCCCAAAAAGAAGCAGTTTAGCTTGATGAATTAATCACCGCTTCCCTCCCAACTGGATGACCCCTGGTGGTTAAATTGAGAAGATGGATCCATCATTGTTTCACTGATTTTTTTTTAACCTGTACGCTCTCTTCTGACCCCCAATGGACCCCACCAAAATAAAAATAAAA
Source organism: Myotis davidii (assembly GCF_000327345.1). NCBI lineage: Eukaryota > Metazoa > Chordata > Mammalia > Chiroptera > Vespertilionidae > Myotis > Myotis davidii. Next base: position 416,788 of record NW_006295261.1, on the reverse strand, counting down.
ACTCCAGCTTCCCTGGCAGGGAAGTATGAATCACTGTGACAAAGGTGGAAGGGAAGGATACAATCAGTACAGAGAAGAAATAGTGTTTGGATAATCTGTGAACCCTGCGATATGCTTGTTCAGGAGAACTTTGCCCACTGACTGTACAGATCCATGGAGATAAGAGGAATGGAGTGAGATTTAATAATGCTTTGATTCCTCAAGCTGGAAAGAAGGAAAGTCTCGGTTATGCCCTTGGTTGCACCTGTATTTTTCTTCTAAAGAAATTCTGTCCCATAAGCTCTACTTGGGGTTTTGCAAGAGAGTTGACACTAACCAGGATCATCGCTTGATGTGATTGCCCCCTGTGGTTTATCTTGTTTGCTTGGGCAAGCTTGGGGAACCAGCCTGGCCTAGAAACTAAATTAGTATGAAAAAGGAATTGATTAGTGAGGCAGCCAGGGTATGGATAGTGTTAATATTTTAATAGGGTGATAACGTTGGCCTCCTGAAAGAGTTTATTTATCAACCCCTCTGACATCCTTTTATTTGAAGTGGTGACTAAACATACCCTCCATTAATCAACTTAACTACCTGGTTTGCCATTCCAAGGCCACACTGACATAATGCATGAAGTGTGCCTTTTGGAGCCCTGCTATGACACTGTTAAATATAGAAGTGAATTTGGCAAATATATCCATAAAGCATTCTTTTTAAAAAAAAATTTATTGGGGTGACATTGGTTAATAAAATTATATAGGTTTCAGGTGTACAATCCCATAATAAATCATCTGTATATTGTATTGTGTGTTCACCACCTCATGTTAAGTCTCCTTCCATCTCCATTTATCCCTCTCTACCCTCTTCTATCCCCCCGCCCCTTTTCCATGGAACAGTCTTATATTAAAAAACTAACAAGATCTTTTTTTAAAATATATTTTATTGAATTCTTACAGAGAGGAAGGGAGAGGGATAGAGAGTTAGAAACATCGATCAGCTGCCTCCTGCACACCCCCAACTGGGGATGTGCCTGCAACCAAGGCACATGCCCCTGACCAGTCGAACCTGGGACCCTTGAGTCCGCAGGCCAACGCTCTATCCACTGAGCCAAACCGATTAGGGCTAACAATTGTTGAATGTCCACAAAATATGCAGAAAGCAAATAAGAATGAAGTTGTTGCAGAACCAGGAGCTATTTCTCAGGGGAAATGAGCGTTTGTTCAGGCGAGGCTCTAAAAGGGAGGGTGATGAAAGGACCTGTGGGTATCAGGACGCTTGTAATCAATCAAGCTCGTTAAATATTATTGAATGAGTGAACGAATGAATGAAAAGATCCATTCAGGCTAAGAGGCTAATCCAGGAAGCAACCCTTTCTATGCCATAGGAGGAATACTAAGCAGACTAATCAGGTATCCTGGCAGAAAATAGACTGTTTTCCAGATGTCTAGATAGATAAGTGATCAGGATCAAGAAGTTTCATGGACTGGCAATCAGTGGAGGATGACTACTGAGGAATGAAGGTTCAGGGTGGAGTATAGGTGGGAACAGAAAGAAATATGACAGAGATCCAGTTATCAGAACTTGGGTTCAAGTTGGAGGCTTCTATCGCAGCGATGCTGGAGAGTCAGAGCAGAGTCAGCAGTAGGCTGCCTCTTGGCCTAGAGCTAATATTCTCCTTGATTAGACTGGAGTCGGGGCCAGATCTAAGCTTAAGTCAGAGACTAACTGCAACTTGGAAATCGGTGCATGAACTGGTCAGGGAGCCAGACTGGTCATTCCGTTACCTTCCTCTCCAGGATTCCTGCAGTTTAATGCGAAGAAGTTACCAGGCCATAGAGAATGGCCAAGACTCGAACACAGGCTTTGGATTCAAACAGAAGTTTCAGCTTCCTCATCTAGTACCCAACAGCACTCTGCTGATAGGAACATAGGCTGTTTGTATATAAAGCATGTAAATATGCTTAAGACTGTGCCAGACTTACACTAAGTCACACACACACACACACAAATGCTAGCATTTTAGTTATCATTATTTCAGGCATTACCGAGGGTTTGCTACATGCCAGACCATCATCTCATTTAGCCCACACAGCATCCCTTGAGGTAGGTGCTATTGTTACCACATATTTCAGAATGAGAAAACTGAGACCCCCGCCCAAGAGATTATGTAACTAAGGTTACACAATTGGTACATGGTGGAACCGGTGTTTCAAAGAGCAGAACGTTTGCTCCTGCAATATACTGATTCTTAAAAATACGAAACCGTAACTGAATTGAATCCACGTTGGAATCTCAGATGGCCCCTCCCAGAGGGCCCCAAAGAGAATGGTGTACATCACATATGGGGTTTACAGGCACCTCCCCCCCCCATCCCCAACACCAACTCTGCAGTGGTTGCTTAGGAGCAATGCTTAGCTCTGCTTTAATCTGTTCCAAGTGGCAGGTGGACTTCTGGTTCTCTCTCAGGAGAACGAAAATCATACACTCCCACGTAAGCTTGGTGAGAAAACACATCCAGCAAGGCGTGAGGAGTCCTCTCTAACAGCATCGGGCTTGAATTCAGTTCTGCTGCTCTCTGGGTGATCGAGGACATGCCCAGTATTGCGTTCCCAGCCCCAGAGCACCCAGCTTAAGCCCCTGCTGAAATGAGATTAATGTTGAGTCCAGAAACATTAAAAGGAGGTTTGCCCACAGGCAGTTTAGCTGTGCTAGCCTCCTAAGCTACCCCTCAAAGGGACAGGACGATAGGTGAGGAAAGGGGGTGCAAGGCCTTATGGTTCCCCTAGGGCCTGTCTCCACAGCACTGTGAACCCCAAGGAGAGAAGCTCTGAGGGTGTGAAAATGTAATCAGACCAATGCAAAAAGTGCTGAGCATCTCAGTTGAGTCCAAAATGCTAAGTTCTTTCAGGAGACTGGCTGGGCTTCAACAATTCAACAACACAAAGAAGTCGAGTATTTACCTCTGGGATCTAGTGAAGATGAGACAGGATTTAAATACCAGGGGACTCGGGCTGAGACGTGAGCCGCCATGTGGAAGAGCAGCCTTATTCCTCTGTAGTTACTTCCAGGCCTATTGGAGCTCAGCAATGGACTCCCAGCCCTTGTCATCCCCAGCACACACTGACCATGGTCCCCAGCCTCCTGTCACCGCTGCCAGAGAAACACAATCGTCCTGACTCTTAAGAGCTGGAGGCCCCAGCCAGTGCGCACAGAGGAGACAGAGCTTGCTGGCTTTCCTGAGGCCCGCCCAAAAGTCACCACTAAGCTCTCTACACACCAGCCCTTCTCCACTGGGGAGATAGGACTGGGTCCCCAGGGACTGACTCAGCCTTGGGGCGGCGCAGCCTTCAACGACTTTGCAGAATACCGGGATCAGAAATGAGGAGCCGCTGATGGGCCCAGCAGCGCTCCCGGCGGGGGAGCTGGCCACAGGACAGAGGGGGAGATCCTGGGCCTCTGGGCTTCCTTCCATTCAAACAGCACAATCCAGTCCGTATTGATTGGGAATTCTCCATCAGCGGTATGGAGAGGGTGGCTGGGAAAGCACGTGGAGTGGGAGGGGCAAGCGTTCCACAGAAGGCAGGGAGCAAAATTGAGAACAGGATTTGGGCCCCAGAAAGAGGTTCCGCATGTCAGCGGCACGGAAATCCCCATTCTGTCTGAACAACAAAGAAAAAGCTGAACAGACTCACAAACTCCTCTTGAGTCTGTAGGAGAGGGGCAAATGGCTGCCCTAAGCCTGGAGGGACCAACAGGAGAAGGTAGAACATAACAATTCACCAGACACCAAGGAAGCCACGGCAGGAACGGGCACTGCGGGGAAAACCTGAGCTGCCCCTGAGCTGGAGGCTCCTTGCTGACAACTCTGAGCTACAGATTCCAAGGGGACCCAGTCATGGGGGCCCCACAATATTGTGAGATTGGCCTCCAAGGGCTCAACCAGATTCCCATAGTAAACAGCTGGCGAGAGGAAAAGGAAGCATTTGGAAACAGCCAGAGCACTGCTCTTTTTCCTTATTTCTTAAAATGAGGGATAATTGATAGTCAACAGTATATTAGTTTTAGGTATACAACTTAATGATTTGATATTTGTGTACACTGAGAAATGATCACCACAATAATCTAGTTAACATCCATCCGCACACATAGTTACAGAATTATTTTTTGTGTGTGATGAGAACTTTTAAGATTTACTTCCTTAGCAACTTTCAAATATGCAGGACAGTATTATTAACTATAGTCGGCATGCCGTGCATTATATCCCTGTGACTTAGTTACTTTATAACTGCAGGTTGTATCTTTTTGACTCTCTTTATCCATTTTGCTGCCGGCCCACCCCCCCCCACCCCCTACTTTGCGGCAACCACCAATCTTTTCTCTGTATCTATGAGCGTGGTTTTATTTTGTTTTGTTTTTGTTTCATATGTAAGTGATATCATATGAAATTTGTCTTTCTCTATCTGATTAGTTCACTTAGTATGATGCCTTTACATTTCATCTGAGTTGTCACAGATGGCAAGATTTCATTATTTTTTACGTCTGAATAATACTCCATTGTACATAACATATCACATTTTCTTTATTCATTCATCTATCAGTAAACACTTAAGTTGTTTTCATGTCTTGGCTATTGTAAATAATGCTGCAATGAACATGGAGGTACATATGTCTTTTCTATTTTGTTCTTAACAAGGCCTGTCCTCGGGAGAAATTAGTTATCAGAACCTAACTTTCTTGGAGGAAAGGAAATCCCAACTCCAGCCTGCTCTAGCCATCGTGACCCACCTGAGATCGGCGGGGGGGGGGGGGGGTTTGGGGGGGGGGGGGGGGGGCAAGAAGCATTTGCAAAGTCCCGAGGCACACGCTCACTAAAAGACTGAGACCTCTTCACAGATTATAGAACACTTCCCCTCCCCCACATCTCACCCCACATTACTAAAGGCCTGTTTATAGCAGTTCCTTTTACCCGTACATCATGCCCAGTTATCAAGACAAAATTACAAGGCATACCAAAAAGCAAACACAATTTGAAGAGACAGAGCAGTCATCAGACCAGACATGGCAGGGATCATGGAATTATTAGACCATAAATTTTGTTTTAAATATATTTTATTGATTTTTTACAGAGAGGAAGGGAGAGAGATAGAGAGTCAGAAACATCGATGAGAGAGAAACATCGATCAGCTGCCTCCTGCACATCTCCCACTGGGGATGTGCCCGCAACCCAGGTACATGCCCTTGACCGGAATCGAACCTGGGACCCTTCAGTCCGCAGGCTGACGCTCTATCCACTGAGCCAAACCGGTTTCAGCTAGACCATAAATTTTAAAACACTATGATTTAATATGCTAAGGGCTCTAATGGATAAAGTAGAGAGCATGCAAGAATAGAGGGGCAGTGTAAGCAGAGAGGTGGAAATCCTAAGAAAGAACCAAAAGAAATGATAGTGATGAAAGGCAATGTCAAGAACATGAAGAATGCCTTCAGTGGGCTTATTAGTAAACTAGACATGGCTGAGGAGAGAACTTCTAAGGTAGAGGCTATATCAATAGAATCATTGAAAACTGAAAAGCAAAGAAAACAAAGACCAAGGAATTACAAACAAATAAATAATCATTGTTTAAACCACTGGGGTTTTGGTGAGAATAGTCAACTAAAACACATGGTGAAGAATTAGCTTCACAGATCTAGTTAGGACTAATACCAAGTGGGGCCTTGACAGGACGATGTCCTGATGCTTTCCATGCTACTGAGGCTCCTAGAATCCTCTCGGAGTTGAGAGACAGGGAACTAGAAAGAGCTCCAGGGCTTTCATTCTTTTCCAAGTTATAATGAAAGCACCCCAAATTTCCACAGATATCCCCCTGGTAAACACGGAAATTCACCAAATCCACTTACGTTAACTGATACGCAATGCAAATCTGTATGTAGCCTTATCCATTCCTGTGGTGCTCAACGGTTGCTAGTTCCCACCACCCTTTCCACACGTCCACCTGCACTGGGGTCGCCTTGAGCTGTCACTCTGTCCTGCTTATGCAGTGGCCAACACACTGATACACACATGCAAGTTCTTAATATCCCACAGAGGGCAATGGGAGTGGAGACCATGATTTCTGGATAGTTTGGGATCAGTCCACAGCAGCTGTAACATAACATTGGAAAAGGAAGTATTACTCAAAAATGGCAACTGAGCACACAGCTGGTAAAGCTACATGAGATAAGACATGGTGACTTTCTCTTCCTCTTACTAGTCCATACCTACAAGCAACAAAGGATTTAGCAGTCAGCACGGTGCTGTTACGGAATGCAAAGCTTTGGAGGAAACCTGCAGGACTTATCCTTTTGCATCCAGGCAGAACCTAAAGCACTCCCCACCCTTGCTATACAAACCACTTAGAGAAAAGCATTGGGGATTATCTAGGAGGTAGCATCTATATGGTTGAATGAACCTGATTGTAACTATTAAAACCAGCAGGTGGGCCCAGCTGGCGCGGCTCAGTGGTTAAGCGTTGACCTATAAACCAAGAGGTCATGGTTGGATCCCCACGATCAGTTGCAGGCTCAATCCCTAGTGTGTGGTGTGCAGAAGGCAGTCAATCAATGATTCTCTCTCATCACTGATGTTTCTATCTCTCCCTCTTCCTTCCTCTCTGAAATCAATACAAAAAATACTTTTAAAAAACCAATAGATGCCTCAGGCACAGAATGTCACTTCTATTTCTATGAAATAGACAGGCTTTAGGCAAATTCAAAGTACTGAAAAATCATTTTGCAGTTTCCTTTGACCAAGACAGACACTCAGCTGATATATATGTCAGAGCCCCCGTCGGCATATTCTGGAGAAGGGGCAGATTAATAATGGCTTACAGCTCCACAGAGCTTTTCATCCCAAAGGGCCCCAAACAAGGGAAACAAACTGAGTCTTTTCTCCTTGTTTAAAGGGAAAACCCTAGTGAATTTCAAAGCAATTCTACACAGGAGAACTAATTACAAAGAAATTTACTTTTTTAGTGTCAGGACGTAATGATTATTTTTTAAAACTCAAATAGTAGCCACATGGCTCACAAAGCAGTGCCACCATCACCATCTCAGAGGCTATCATTTCTTTCCAACAAAGACAACAGTTCCAATGCCAGGAGATTTAGAGACATTATGGGTGAAGAGATAAAAATAATAATAATAATAATTAACAATGGCACAGGAAGCTCCATCTGCAGCTTCTGATAACACAGTAGGACGCAGATACAGATGGGAAAAGGTGGGTGGCACAGGGTAGAACGTGTCCCAATCTCATGAGCTTGGGACCCCAGATGCACTCAGATTCGAGTAGGCTTGTTTCCTTCCCCTCCCTGTGACTCAGATGGAACCTGCCACACCAGAGCCGCATGCTTTGGCAGAGTTCTGGAAATGTGGGCTCTAGACCACAGAATTCTTCTGTCTGGCCTCATGACAAGGTCAAGAGTACATCTACCAGCATTTGATAATTCTAGATGAATGTAGCTTTTTATTCCCTAAAGCACAAGTTCTTTCTTAGCTGTAACCCAAGTGATTTGCATATACTTCCACATAGTAATTCAGTGCTGCTTGTTCTGCTCTTTTTACCCTGATTGGCAGCTAATTAGAACCTGGAGATGTTGGCATGTGTTGCGATGAAAAGACATCCTAAACCCAGTTTTAGCACAGACAGTGGCTTTTAATCATCCGTGTAAGTCATGCAGTTCCAACTATCTCAGGCTTTTAGAGTGAGTAGTTCCTGGATTAGCAGGTTTCCTCCAGAGGACTGCTAAGCAAGGAGGACCTCTGCTGTTAAAAAGAACCAACATCTTCAGAGGGACAGTGAGAGTGCACTTCCAAAGAGCCAAGCTCCAAAGGACACTCAACAAAGAAACAGGATTTATTTTTTATCAATTTGTTCCCTTCTACAGAGATGCCAAACCAGTGTGTGATGGACAGATGCCCCTTCCCATCTTACCATTGTTAGTGAACATGATCTTATGATGAATAAGACAAAAATATTGTTGAGGAGGTAAAATCATCTAGTTTGGGAAAGAATATATTAATCACATTGTGACTCCAAATAAAGCCATTCTTTCCCTTTAGTGTCACAGTTTGAGATTCTAGTGTACACCACTTACTTATCCAGCATAAGGACTAGATTCTCAGCGTGAGAGACGAGTGTAAAGGGGAGAGCTTCCTCCCACGGAGTCACTGGGAGGACAAAGGCTGCCATTATGACTGCCTTCACACACACACTCTCCCAACAGAGGGTTTTGTGAACTCCAAAGATATCTCCCATTAACTTGATTTTTTTTCCAAAACAGGTATTGATTTCAGAAAACTTCATAGAAGATCTATTAGCTTCCTAGACTCGCGTTAGGGATTGTGGGAACACAAAAGTGCAAGAGAGAGGTCTTGCCTTTGAGAACCTGCAAAATAAGATATAAATGCAGTAAAACAAGTAATACAGTAAAAGAGGTGCCTTAGAGTATGCTATCACTTGGCGCTATGGGCCTACTAAAAATAAATAAGTATATTTATTTAACAAAATGAGAGAACTCTAAAAACTGAGGAAGCCAAGTGAGTGTTTAAAGAACAGGTCCTTGAAGATAGATAAGAGAGTGTGCCAGAAGGAAAGGGGATATGCCAGGCTGGAAAATGGGATAGGATTTACTTGGATAAGGACATTGAGATGGGAATATAAAGACTTGTTTTAGGGCGTGAGAATATTTTGGCTAGCAAAAGAGATGGGATCCTACGGGGTCAAATTTTGAGGTTGTTAGTGCCTAATTCAATGACATCCAAATATTTTAGATTGTGCATCTTAGATTATGAGCATACCTCCCAACATGTATGTGTGCATGTACAAGTTGATATATGATTATGCACTTTATATAATATATTTTTAAAGGATGAAATAATATTAATGTTTTTATTTATGATATAAAAATTCTTTTTGTCATCTGTGGAAAACATCGATATTTTAAATGACAACAATGTGATTTACCATATTTCTTACCAGTCTTTAAATAACATGGCAATTCAAAAGTCTGGCTCTATATTTATTTCATTTTTTAAAATCCTCACTCAAAGATATATTTATTGATTTCAGATAGAGGAGAAGGGAGAGAAAGAGAGAAGCATCAATATGAGAAAGAAACATCAATCAGTTGCCTCCCCTACACACCCCAACTGACTGAACCAACAAACTAGGTATGTGCTCTGACCAGGAATCGAACCTGCAACCTTTTTGGTGTACAGGTCAACGCTTGAGCCATCTGGCCGGGACCTCATCTCATTTTGATAATTGATTTTACTGGCTGACATACCTGGCAAAAAATATGAGTGTTTTTTCATTTTTAACTAAGGAAGGACTCTCTAGAGAATTTATCATTTTAGTTCTACAACAGTCTATATCTTATTGTGTTAAATGCCTTTAAACACCATTAAAATAGCTTTGTTTTCTGAAGATACAGATCAGTTTACCATGAAGCTTAAATTAAGTTCAGGACCCTTCACCTGCAGGCGCATCTCCCCTGAAATGTATCCACACGATCATGTGTCAGGAGAGGTTGCAGAGGTGAGATAAAGGTAAGATATCTTGACCACAATTAAGACTGTTGTTTCTTTCCATTCCGACTTCCTTCTGTTACTCTTCCTTTGAGTTAGGGCATAAGTGGCTGCAAGCAGTTTGGAAATCCAAAAAGTGAAAGCAGACTTGGGAGTACATTTAGCTTAATGGGAAAAAAGGAAAACAGAAAAAGCCTGTCCAAAGTTTTTCCCACATTCGCTTTCTCACAGTGCTTTTCTGGTGTCAGAAAAGGTAAGAGCTCTGTCTAAAAACTTCTCAGATTCACTGCACTGATAAGGCCTTTCACCAGTGTGACCACTGTGGTGGTCAATTAGCTTAGAGCTTTGGCTGAAAGACTTCCCACAATCACTACACTCATGTGGCTTTTCTCCATATGGGACATACAGGATCTGTGTAATGGAATATATTTCTAAGGTTCCTGGGCTCCTCCAAGGGGACTTTGGCTATCACTAGCCATCCCAGCAGAAGATGCCTCCCAGGAATATTCCTGCCCACTCTACTGACTCCCGTGTGGTTGTGACATCAAGGTGCAAGAGGAGTGTGTTCTATGATGTGCAGGGTCAAAACTGTGAAAGTGGAAAAGAAGCAAGGTTTGAAATTATGGAACCAGAAGCTTGTTTGTAAAAATTCTTCCAGTAATCACAAATCTATACTAATAAAAAGGTCATATGCTAATTAGATTGGACGTCCTTCCAGACAAAGCCACAGCGGCTGCAAGGGCTGAAGGCCGGTCCAGCACTGTGGTCCCTTTTGCACAGGCTGCGGGAGAAGGCGCAGCAGGAGAAGGCAGAAGGGAGAAGGCAGAAGAGAGAAGGAGGTGCCATGGGAGAAGGGAGAAGGCCAGCACCGTGTGAGAAGGGAGAAGGGAGAAGGCCAGCACCATGTGAGAACGGAGAAGGGAGAAGGCCAGAACTGCAAGAGAAGGGAGAAGGTGGCAGTTAGGCAGTTAGGGGGATCAGGCCAGGAGGGGAGAGCAGTTAGGGGGATCATGACTGGCAGAGGAGCAGTTAGGGGCCTAAACTGGCAGGGATCAGGCCTAAACCGGCAGTCAGACATCCCTCTCACAATCCAGGACCACTGGCTCCTAACCGCTCACCTGCCTGCCTGCCTGATTGCCCCTAACTGCTCCTCTGCCTGCCTGATTGCCCCTAACCACCTCTGCCTGCCGACCTGATCCCCCTAACTGTCTAACTGCTCTCCCCTGCCGGCCTGATCCCCCTAACTGCTCTCCCCTGCTGGCCTGATCCCCCTAACTTCTCTCCCCTGCCGGCCTGATCCCCCTAACTGCCTCTGCCTCGGCCCTGCCACCGTGACTTTGGCCGGAAGGATGTCTGGAAGACATCTGGTCTAATTAGCATATTACCCTTTTATTAGTATAGATAAGGACATGAATTCCTATTTCAAATAGTCATTTCAGTAATTTAAATCATTTGGACCAAGTTCTTGTCCGAGTTGATTACTTGCAATATTATTATTGCATAATGTAGCTTACAAAGTGTGTACACTAAGAGTAGAAGTAACAGTTGGCCTTTTTGTTGTTGTTCTCTTATACTTGCAGTTACTATTCTCTTTAATCTGTGATTTCTTTCCTGAAGTCTTTTTAATTAAGCCATTTGCCCATTCATGTAACTACAAATCAATAAAACCATAACTAAATACATCTAAATAGAAAAACATCACCATATGCTGGAAACTAACCCAAAAAACTAGGGTATCTTCTAAGTACTTTGAAACTTCAACTATTATTTCAAGATTACGCAGAAGCCATGAGTAACATGATCATCTGACACATAGTCTGAAAGGCAGTTCTTGTATCAATCTGTACAGTGATGGGCAAAAGTAGGTTAAAGTTGTGATTACAATGAAACACAATTTATTCTTATATTATTATTTATTATTACATTATTTATTTGTATTATGCAAACCTACCTTTTCCTACCCCTGTAGGTAAAGTTTAATTTTCTTTTCTTACTTAAAAATATGCATAGTTATTTATATAATGTAGAAATAGGAATTTAAAAATTCTGCTACATTCTTCTATATTCCAATGGATTTTCTTTCACATCTCCTGGATATACCCAGGCTATTGCTAACATTCCCCTTTTATGTTGCTAATTGATATACTTTGTTCAGAATCCTGAGAATTCACATTATTTTTGTGGATCAAAAATATGATTAAAGAATGAAATACATAAGTGTGTCTTATTCTACCCACCTCTCTTTGGAGATTACTGGTCTGATTATGTGAATTTATCTTAGGGGTTAGGGGGGAATGAAACCACTGAAGATTTTTGAGCATAGGAGGGACATTAAAGTAATATTTTTGGAAAATGAGTTTAGTGATATGATTCGAAATGGACTGAACACTAGAGTTTGGAAGTAGAAAGATGTGTTAGGAGGTCAGTGCAATAATACTAAACTGAGGTGATAGGAATGGAAATTAGTAGTGTGGAAATGAGAAAGAAGAAACAAAAGCACCTGACCTGATCAGAGAGGAATGAACAGAATTTACAATGCACTCACTTACCAGACAGGTCTTGAAGGTGTGGGTGGATGTAGGACATTTGATTAACTGGTATGTGTCTTATGGTTACATCATATATCAAGTTACCAGACTGTTTATATGTCCTCTGGGAAAGCAGACTGTTAAAGTGCTACCACCACACAAATAAGCATACTAGAGATGTTCAAGCCGAGTACATAAACAGGGGATTCGGCTGCCTCATTAAAATCCTCGTGCACTGACAATGGCCTAAATTATAAGGGTTTAGTGACTGCCAGAAGAAAGCAGTAAATTAGACATTCAAATTTGTCCCAATTGACAGTTTCAATAAAAAATTAGCCAATTTTCAAACACCAGCTAAAATGAGCTCAGTCAGAAATATCTAACGGTTATATCAAATTTTAGATCCTTAGAATAATTTGATGCAAAAGAACATCAAATAGTGAACTAGATCATTTTCCTTGTTGATAGACCAGAGCAGTGAGCACGACAGGACACATGAGGAATAACACCATCTCACACTATTTCAAAATGTCTATAGTATTAAACCATTTTTTTTTACTAGTTATTTTGTTTCTGTGGGTTGTTTTTTTTTTTCAAATTTATACATACTCGGGGTTAAATATTAACTGAAAAGCTTCCAATAAAAGCTTTGTCCTGTACTATGATCCGTTAGCCTCCCATCCTTTTCCCTATAATCATATTTAAATAATTTAGTAATGATATAAAAGTCTTTGGGAAAACTTATTTTTTATGTAGTCATTGTATTTTGTTTTATGCTATAAGGAATGAAGATTTATCTGGTTTATACCACTTCCAAACTAGTTTTCCCCAGTCCACCCAACAGCATTGTATCTGGTGGTATGTTAGAACCTACTTATGCCTGATTGCAAGGACCAATTGTTTTAGAAATTTCACAAGTCATTGTTCAACACAGCCATTATTAAAAATTAAATGACACAAACTTATAGTTAAAATGTATATTCAAAACAAAGATAATAAATGCTCAAAAAATACACTTTCTAATTATGTTATTATACTTTACTATTATCTATGTCATTGAGGTTACCTACATTTTCATTACAGGAATATGTTTATACTTAAAACACTTTTACAAAACCTTTAATGCACTCTTAAAAAATTCTTCCTCACATTAACCCTGCTAATAAAACCAGCTTTCTTATAATGAAACCAGCTGGTGTCTCTCTTCTGATTTCTATTTTTTTTCTTTCTTTGTCCAATTGAAGTAAAGCACTATTTATTGTGAGTTAGAGAAAAGATGCACAGAAAACGGTAACAGAATTCTCAGGTTGTAAACATTGTGTGTATGTGTGTTGACCCATCCGTGTTAAAAGCAGGAAATTATGAATCAAATATATTATTTGAAACAGAAAATTAGCTTAACAACAATAATAAAAGTAAACAAAAACAGTCTCCAACTGAGTCTCAAATGTTGACAAACCATAGAAACTGGGGAGTACATTTTACTTTCCTGAATATATATGAGTTAATCTGCATACCAAAGGAAGGGCTGTATGGTCTATTAACAGAGTTGAATACTTTTAAAATGGAAAGTTATTATCCACAATTTAAAAATAAAATTTCACTCATTCTTGAAAAACATTTCAGAGAGAATTTTAATTCCCTAAAACAGACAACCTGCTAAATAATAACATATAGGAGTTTGCTCGCCTTGCGTGACAACTCTATTTTCAGTAAATACACAGTTCACTGAATTTTTATTTGCTTGAAAAAGCATTTGTATTAATAAAACAGTTTCTGGTAATAAAAGAATATAACTATTAAGAGAGCACGTACTGCCCTAAAAGCCACCCCATTTTGGAACAAATGTAGTAGAAGGTCAGAAGCAGATTAACTGTTTATAATGAAGAAACTTGAGGTAAAATTCTGCATCAGTAGATTTCAAGCCATCAAACTGGTTCCCACTATGTCTCCCTGTTCTTGTCTCTACCTCCATCCTAGTGAATGAGATCAGCCCTTTTATATTTTGGTGTTTTTTTAATTAAACACATGGATTCATTCTGCTAATAAAATACGCCTATTAATTACTTTGTTTATAAAAAGATATCCATGAAAGGAAAAGGAAAAAAAGCACTTCTAAAAGCTAATTGGACAAAAATTTTAATTACATGCTGAAATGTTTAACAGGCTTAATTTTTCAGGAGTGGTTCCACATCTCTTCAGATACCAATCCAACAGCTTCCCTTTTGTACAAAGTGTGCCTGTCAACCACTTTCCCAGTGGATATCACTCCATAAGTCAGGAGACAGTGTTACTATACTGTAGTCCTCTATGGAACCCACTGGCTCTCTATTAATGTACAAGTTCACCGAAATTAAGGATAGAAAGGAAACAGAATAAAATTGAAAATATAAAGGGAAGCTGGGAAGAATCTAATTTAATTATCAGGGTTGGAAATATTCCAGGACTCCACCTGCCATAAGGAAAGTGTCCTGGGATCTTTAATGACCACAAGTGGTCAGGATTCCAGTTTTACAGATCATCCAATTAATTGCCAAACACATCTTTTGCAATACCATTAAGTGACAGGGCTGGGGCATCCACTCTGCTAATTAAGAACTTGGGGCCTTGTGTTAGTTTCCCAGAGGATTTTCAGGCTATGTGGGTATTTGTACATGCCCACGTAAACACTTAACAAGAGATCCTTCTAGCGTGGCTAGTGAACAAGAGACACTTCAGCCATTCTCCTCCTCACGGTTAGGGTTGGACAATTTCTACAGCACGAGTCAGATGAGGGTTGAAATGCTGGACTCTTGGGCAGTTTCTAGGCTCCCCCACTCCATCTCTTCATTATGGTCAAACATACAATGTGCAAATTGCCTTACACAGTCCCACATAACCTTTGGAGGAATTCACCCTCGCTCTTTAGAGCAGGTTTCATTTTCAGGACCTTAATATACTCTGTGGGGTGAAACTGGGGCAAGGGTGAATCCTCATTTTCTCACATTCTTACATTAAACTGTGACTCTAACTTCCTCAATTTCTCTCACTTTAAAGGAAGCATAGTAATACCTGCCATCTCAAAAAAAGTGAAGTCTGAGGAATGACCATTAAATATTTTTCCCAAAGTGAAAAATAGGAAAGCTACTTCGAAGAGCCTCATTTGGTGGTTCCCAGACATCATCCCACTGACCAATTGCATTTGAATCACTTTTGAAGTTTATTAAAAATAGAGATCCCCAGGTTCCACTCTGGAGCTACTGATTCAGAATAGTCAAGGATGGGAACCAGATTTTTGAACTTTCAACGAGCCTGTGAGATCAGTCTGCTTTTTGATAAACCACTGGACTCTGACTTCCTTAGGAGGCAAAATAACAAAGACCCATTGTGTGATTCTGTAAAGAAAACTTTGTCTGTATATCACACACAGCACACACAATTTCTTTCTCCCTTTTCTGTGCTTATTTTCTTTCATTTGTGCCCCTTTCATTGCTTCTATTTTAGATCCTATCATCTCAGTTATCAAGCTTAATTTCTTTCTTGCCAGGAAGCATTGTATAGAATTACTTTGGGATCTTATTAAAATTGATGCTAATTAACCTGACCATATTTATTTTCACATCAGATAGTATGAGTAATCCATGAGAGACATTGAACTTTAGACACAAGGGAAGTTAAAATGCCTATGACGCAAATAGAGGCATTAGAAAAAGATTATTGGACAATTTAAAGCTAACCGAATGCTACTTTTTCCTGTTACTGTAGCTGATGTTCCAACATAACCGTCTGTTTTTAATTAGTGGGAAAGGAGATGTTTGAAGACATTGCAGAAATCTGGTACCATGGCAGCAAGAGTGGGTGAAGATGGCCAAAACTTTCCAATGCAATTGAGATTTTATTCATCTGTAAACTGAGATGGTTGTGCTGCAAGATCTCTCTCAGCTCCCTTCTCACTCTAAACTGCCAGCAGTCCAGGAATGACCATAATCCTTGAACAAATCCTCAGAAGTTTAGCAAGAACATGAACATGTAAAATTAGCAGTCACCTGTTCCTCTTAGACTTGAAAGAAAGAAGGAGGTGGTTTTAACAAAGGAATCCAGGATATATTAGGCCAAATAAGGTAACCAATTGTCCAGGTTTCCTCAGCACAAAGGGGTTTACTAAGACACAGGACATTCAGTGCTCAAGCCAGGACAGTCACAGCCAAAGCACCATGATTGGTCATCCTTAAGCAAGAGGATGAGTTCGTGAGATACAAATGCAAATTTTTTACCTTGTAAGTATGATTAAGTTTTTGACACACTGACAGGTGAAGCTGGAGCTCTTTAGATTTTGGACAGATGGCTGGGATATGAAAAGTGATTTCCAATCACCTGAAGTATCCAAACCAGAACAAAAAAACAGCATATAAACATGAAAGCACCTAAGGTATGATCTGAATAAAAAGCAACAGAGTACTTGAGAAGGAATATAGATAAACATCTTTATAAGAAAGGGGTCTGGGAATTGTATGGTAAATAGCAACTGGTTTACACAAAGCACTTCCAACTGAAGAGCCCATCAGGAAGCAATTTATTTCCAGTGAATCTAGTGCCTCCCAAATAGTTACTAAATGTACAAATAAAATAGCAGTTGATTTCTCTCAGAGGTAAACATGGACCTGCTTAGCAATTATACCTATTTACCTGGCTCCCCAGCCTATATTTCTGACCCTCAGATATGCGTGATCCATGGATTTATGCAAAAACATGGTTCCATCCAGAGAATGTTTGAAGAGTAATTCATAAAAATAAGGAACTATTTTATTTCACCTTAAAGTTATTATGAAAGATACTATGAATTTTAAAATATATGTATGGAGAGAGAGGATCCTGGAAAAGTGGTGGAATAGGGAATTTGTCTTCCTGCCCAGATCACAATTGTACTGGCAGATTCTGTCCGACGTAACTATTTTTGGAACTCTAGAATCTATTGAAGGCTTGCAACTTCCAAGGGAAGGCTTGGACAGTAAATTGTGGTTAATTTCAGCTCTTAGCACAGAAAATGAGAGACAAAATAAACCATAAGGCATATAGAAAACAAACACAAAATGATGGAAGTCCTTCCTTATCCATAATTATTTTCAATGTAAATGGATTAAATTCTCCAATCAAAAGACAGAAATTGACAGAATGGAAAAACAAAACAAAACATGATCCAAGTATGTACTGTCTATAAGAGACTCACTTTAGATCCAAAGACACTAATAAATTGGAAGTGAAAAGATGGAAAAATATTCTATGCAGATAGTAGCCAAAAGAGAGCAGGCGTGGCTATTCTATATAAGACAAAATAAACTTTAAATAAAAAAAGTTTTTCATTGGGCATAGTTTCAGTTTTGCAAGATGAAAAAAGTTCTAAATATGGATGATGGTCGTGGTTGCACAGCAATATGAAGTACTTAACATCACTGAACTGTACACCACGACAGTCAAGATGGTAATGTATCTGCTACATATATTTTCCCATAACAAAAAGTGTTTTAAGCGAGAAAAACATGTTTTCGTGTTTATATAGTCTCCTACTTCAGAAAAGGACTCAGCTTTTTAGGAGGTGATGATTATGTTTGCAGAGACAATAATATAATCTCTATTATGTTTTATTAAAACAAGGTAGAGAAAAATATCCAGTAACAATAGCTTGCCCCTATATTCAATGAACTCATTTCAACCTATTCCTTGACTGACTTCTTAGCCATATTTAACACAATTTATCACTCCTTCTTTCTATATGAACAAAATAACAAACTTCTAAATATAAAATATTTCTAAATCTAATAGCATAGCAGTGTACAGAGCCTTATTAGAGCCTGAGGCAAAAAAAAACTATCAATAATTCTGATCTTGTCTCTATTTAAAAGTTTGATTTTTGATCATATGGATCTTTTGCATTAACTCAGGTGTTTTTTTAACATTGCATTAAAATATTATTTATCTTAATTACTGGGGTTTTGGGCACCCCCTTCAATTTTGTGTCCTGGGTGAGTCCCAACCCTGAAAAGACTCTCTTCCTGACACTTCTGTGACAAACCACAGTACTAGTTTTTCTGGTCTCTTTTTGGTCTCTCCTTCTCAATCTTCTTTGCAACTCTTCCTCTGCCAACTAAATGTCAATGTCCTTCAAGGTTCTTTTTACGTCTTCTCTCCTTCCTCTATAGACACCACCCAAATTATTCATATATTCTCTTGTTCCTTCTTCACTTTACCTTCCAGCCACATTAGCACCCACACTATATGGATAATTTAATCCTAATTTAACCCCAATTACCTGCCTTTGTGGGTTAGTCAATTCCTGTTTCCATGATGTATTTCTGGAGACCAACTCCCCACTTCCAATGAAATATTTCCTCCATCCAGAATTTAAATCTCTGTACCCACCAAAACCTTCTCCCCACCTCCCTCATGCCTGCCTCATACCTTAGGGTATAGGAAGGGAGAGGAAGAAATAGAAACCCTCTGGGCCCTCCACTTTATTCCTCCTTCTATTTTATGCTCTAGTTACTCAACTACGCCAAAATCTCTCAATTTCACAACTTCATACACACTGTCCTTTATGTCTGGTCTATTTCCTTACTTTTACTAGCAAATTCCTGCATATCCTTCAAGTCTCAACCTACATGTCCCTTCCAGGTAGACCATCTCTGACCTCTAGATTATCTTTGCTTCCCCTGTTATGTGCACCTGTAGGACTCCGTACTTTCTCTTTCATATCCCTCATTATGCATTATTATAACTACTCATTCCATTGTCTATCTTCCCCAGTAGACCACAAGCTCCATGAAGGCAGAAGCCATGTCCATCTTGTTCACAGTTATATATCCAGCTCTAACATAGAGCCCAGGATGCATCAGCTACTCAATAAGTAATTATGTAAGGGAACAAGGGCAGTCAGTGAGAATCAAACACCACCCAAACAGAACCTGTGCAATCAATGAGCTACTGAGCAAATGAGCAAAACACAGCAAATGCAAAGATCACAAAGTCCAGCCACTGTTAGGAAGCAGCTAAAGAGAAAGCCCCACATTTTTTTCTAGCCTGGAACCTATCTTTTTGCTAAATAACCAGGACTCCTTGCCCTCATGCTATCTGTATAATAGGCAGAGCACAGTCCATTTATTGGCTTGGGTGACCCAGGGCCTCAGAAATCTTGGCAGACCTCTGCAGGGCCATCTGGCCTTTAGCATCCCTCCTGAAACTCACTCTGCTCTGCTGTGAGCAAATGCTCTGCCTGTTTATCTTTTCCAGAACATAGGCTTCAACTTGTTTGCTGGCTATTGCACCTCATCAGAGTTTGGCTTCACATGGCCGTTGGGAAGGATTCAAATCTGCCAGATCCCAAAAGCTCACCATGATGTTGGGAACCCCTACTGAACATAGTTAGGTTCCTAATATTCTTCAGAGAAGATTATGCTGATTTCAAGTGTTTGAAGCCAATATTCATGGTCTTACTGGACAACAGTTTGAAACAGGTCTGATCCCATAGGTTAAAAAAACATTAGTGGCCTAACTGACTTTAGCCTAAAACTTACGGGGTATATGTAAAACAAAAGTCAACAAATTCAAGCTGGAAAATGGAGAACTTGGCCTTAGAATCTTCACTGAAGACCGCAGAAGAAGGAAGAGAACTTTCTTTTCCTGAAAGAATGAAGACTGTCACATGAGCTGGACATGTGCACAAAACACCAGCTTCTTATCATCCAAAAAAGAGCAAAAAGTTCATTAAAAAAAAAACAACAGAGAACTTCATTAACCTCGTGTGTGTGGTTAATACTTCCTATTAGCACAGGGGGATTTGTCAGAAAACACTTAGAGCTTCCCTGACCATTTGGCCTTTCCTGTACTAAGAGCCGAGACTCACATAGCTAATAAACCTCACTAACAAATTAGCATAATCTATAAAAATACTGCAGCCTAAAATGTTATAAAATGGTAGAGCTGAATGTAAATCTTGAAAGCGTTTTTTTTTTCCCTGTATCCCAGTAAGCACGGTCCCCCTTTATAAATGTGATGCCAAAAATAGATACACAGTGCTTAGTTCTTGGAGAAGGATCTTGTGCATGTCACTCCACACTGCAGAGGCTCCGCACAATAAGAGTAAGTACTTTTCCAATCCATTTTCCCTGGGATCTTTTCCTCGGAACATCAATATGTGAGCCAAGGTTGCTTAGATGCAGGCAGCAGGAGACACTCCGATAATACAAGACTAGATACTCTGCCTCCCAGACTCAAAGGAAAGCCTCCCTTGAAGAAAAGCCACTTCCTTTTATGTTGATGTGTCCCACCCTTGGCTTTTCTTGCAGTGCCATATCTTTATGTTTTTCTTCAAATTAGAAATTAATAATGGAAATCTGTGTACCAAAAGGTATCATGAGGGATACATTTTGGATTTTTTTCCCCACAGAGGACAGAGTTCCAGCCCCTGGGAATTTTTTAACAGTTTGGCTGACTTTTTGTGCCAACACCAACTGCTGGTTAAATCATCTAATCAGCCAGGATGAGGCCTTTGTTCTCCTGCTTTTGTGACTTCTTTTCTTTTAACAATTAAAATTGCCAACAATTCTGAATGGTGTCCCATACTTCTCTTCAATTTGTTTCCATGTGAAGATAAAAACTGTGTCTAGACCCAATTATAATGGGATGCATAATTGACCCACTGTTGTAAGACCTACAAATAGCCCAGCCTGTGTGGCTCAGTGGTTGAATATTGACCTATGAATCAGGAGGTCACCAGTTGTGGGCTCCATATCCAGTAGGGGGCATGCAGGAGGCATCTGATCAATGATTCTCTCTCATCACTGATGTTTCTATCCCTCTCCCCCTCTCCCTTCATCTCTAAAATCCATAAAAATATACATTTTTTAAAAGACCTACAAATAGAGTCGCTCTACAATGGTTTGGAAAGGAAATTTTTACTAGCAAGCCACAAAAGGGAAAAAATGCATCTCCACACTCTTTTCTTACCTATATTCATCATCAACAACAGCAATTATGTATTAAGTACCAACCATTATCACTAGTTTGGATTTTAAATTAATAAAGCTAGACCTATGCAGTTTATCAATTTAGAACAAGGTCAGACATTTGCTTACAGAAACAAAGGTCTTTCCATTTCTGTTTATGATTTAAATCTTTTTTTAATTGAAGCTCAGGAAAGAGGTGAAAATGCAAAGCTGATTTTCTTCCCCATACATGACTTTTTGACTTACAGTAGGTCAAGCATCGGTGCTCAGGGTTACAGGCAGGGGAGGTTATGAGACACGTAGAGATATCTGTAAGAAGAAAAATCACAATTACTTGGGGAGTCTCAAACAATATAAAAATTTTTATCGAGAGTATGATACCTCATGATATCTAAATTCATATGAGACTCTCTTCATTTCTTCTCTTCTTGCCCCCCTTTCAGGATCTATTCTTGGCATACTATTTTTAGATTTCTACACTATTATTCCATTAACTGGCAAAATAATAAAAGTCAAAGATTTCTCCTTAGAAAGCATGTAGGAAATCTGTCTCAGCAAATCTCTGTAAGAACTCTTATAAGGCTATTTATTCCTAAATTCTAGCTGCAATTTGAATTATGTAAATACAAATATTTATTTTGTCAAAATGAAGAAGTCTCTATAAGAAAATGTAGGAAAAAAAGATTCCCATTGAAATATAAAATTATTTTAAATCCATCAACCATAACTATTTGAATTATCTAAGGAAAAACTCATACTCAAAATTGGTCTCAGTGTAGAAATCATGGCCGTATTATCCTTATTTACACACTGCCAGTTTCCATTTACATTATTTGTATCCCTTAATGAAGATCGCCTTTATATTTCCTTACTGAGTAGTTCTACATGTAGCCACAGGTAGTCCTTGAGGATTTAATAGTTTTCGTACAAATGCAGTGAATAAAAAGCATGTATCTTAGTTGTTATATAGCCATTATTATATGTGGGAAAGTCTTTGCATAAAGCAGTTTGGGAAAACAGGTACAAAACTAGTATTAGGAGCCTCGTCCTAACAGAGGTATGCAGTATTTCCCAAAGCTCATTTCCCAAAGCTATCCCTGTGAAAGAAATGAAAATTTCAGAATGTCCAGAGAATAAAGAGAACGAGAACTCAGACTGACTGAGAGAGGGCCATGACCCATTGCTGGCTACCTGAGGGTTTAGGGCTTAACCAACACACCCGCTCCGTTCATCCTCAGGATTAGTGCATCACTGTTCAAAATATTTCCACAATGAACAGCCATCTGTGTGAATTTACCTTGTGTTCAGCACCCCAGTTTGGCACCACTTCCGTCTGTCTCTCTGGCTGTAAGCATCACAGCCACTGTTTCTGTCTTGATAGAGCCATTTGAAATAACCAATTTGTGAGTAAGACCTACGAATTATTTGAGAATTGGAAAGACAAAGCTACTCTGAAGAGGTTTCCATTCTACTCGTAGCCTGAGCATTTTTCGCAGCAAAGGACAAACCTTGTCTCTTTCAAGAGCATGCGTGTATTTGGCTGAATAATGCCTTCAAGGAGCAGTTGTACAAGACAGGTTTTATGAGAATCAAAATGGAGTCACTGAAATCTCTCAAGCCATAAAGTTTCCCCTGAACCTGATAGTCTATTCCTACCTTTATCTGCATATATACATGTTTAATTTCTAATAAAGATTTTCATTCAGAGATGGGTTTAAACAAATAGTTGAATAGGTTCACACACACCTTGGATAAGTTAAAACATACATCTGAAAATACCATCTTAAACAACAGTAAATGTAGTGGAATTATTGAAGTTATTTTTATAGAATATATTTCAACATAATCTTTATATCCTAATATTGATAATGTCCTTAGAAGATGTTAGGATATTGAATAATTCCCTTGAATTAATACAGAATTCTCAAGACATCCAAAAATCTATCTTGCCTTTGAAAAAGAAGAGGGGAGCGGCTCTTCTATATGAGCTTGAGTTTATAAGAGCTTACAGTAATTCCCTCTCTATCCCTTCTTAAGCCACATAATAAAGAAGGAGAGGGAGCACTCCAGCCACAAAGCAGAGGTCGGTCCTCACTTGGACCCCACTACCAAAACAGAGATATCTGCATTGAAGTAAGTAATAACTATTACTCATAACCAATATGAGCAGCAAACTTAGCTTGTGCCAGGCACTGTACTACAAGCCTTATATGAATTACTTCATTTAATTCTCAAAACAATTCTATAGCCCCAGCTGGTTTGGCTCAATGGATAGAGTGTCGGCCTACAGAATCCCCAGTAGGGGGCGTGCAGGAGGCAGCCAATCAATGATTCCCTCTCATCATTGGTGTTTCTATCTCTCCTTTCTCTTCCTTCTCTCTGAAATCAGTAAAAATATATTTTTTTAAAAACCAATTCTATAAACACTCCATGATTTGAGATTAAGAAAGTTTTTAGAGGGTTAGAATTGCTAAATCCACAGACTAGAAAAGACTGGCACTAGAATCAGCTTGTGCTGTCATACTCCAGAGCCCTGTGCTCTTGCTGAATCAGCCACAGCATCTTTATGAATCTTATGTAAGCCCTTCGAGCATCTTCAAGTCATCATTTCAGAGTTACAATTTTGTACCCCTTTCCCATCCTTAATCTGCTTGTCTTTTAGTTCATGTATCAATTTACTTCCTTCCACACTGAAGTAAGCCCAATAAGGTAAGAAGGCTTCTAGAATTGAACCAATAATCAGAATCAGGAAGTAATAATTACATTTTTCATTTTTCAGAAGTAATAAGACAAAAGTTGGAAGAGTGGGAAAAAGGAAGTTTCTTTTTCAAAGTAGCTATTTTTAAAATATATATTTTATTGATTTCAGAGAAGAAAGGAGAGGGAGAGAGAGATAGAAATATCAGTGATGAGAAGAAATCAGATGCCTCCTGCACATCCCACACTTGGGATCAAACCCACAACCCGGGCATATGCCCTGACCGGGAATTGAACTGTGACTTCCTGGTTCATAGGTCAATGTTCAACCACTGAGCTATGCCAGCTGGGCTCAAAGTAGCTATTTGACATGTCAATTGAAAATAGATATATCAATTGTAGTGTATTCTCAAATGTGATCTCTATAACAGCTAAAATAAATTACATCTAACGGATCAACATGAAAAAAATATGAAAAACAAGTTTCAATGAAGAAATTAACTTGGAATATGTTGTGTACTTAATATCACTTGTAAATCCATAAAATAATATTATGCATAGATATGGATACACACATGTAAACAAAATGCATAAAACATTGGTGGGAAGGAATGAAATGTATCTCAGGAATCGTTGCTTCTGGGGGACTGTAGGAGTTAGGAGCTGGGGAGAAGTAGAGGACTTCGACTAGACCTTGTAACGTTGGATTTATTTTAAAATATCTGAAGCAAAGTTGGCCAAATGTTTACACATTTGTTCAATGTAGGCACAGGTTATATTAGTTTCTATAGATTCCTGAATGTTTGAAATAGATGATCATTTCAACTGCACAACTGAGGTGGGAAAAGTTGTAAGAAATAAGTAATATGTATTGTGAAGTATGAAATGTATTTATACATAATTTACACTCTCTTTCTGAGGAAAATGAAAGAAGGCCGTGGGAAAGAGATGGACCAATCACTGAGAAACGCAAGGAACATGGAGCAGACTGGTGGCTGTTCTGAGCAGGCCTGTTTGGGAGGAGGAGATGTCAAAGTGGTGGTTAGATAGGCCCGGGAGGAGAAAGGGAGAAGAGAGGACCATGTACTGAGGGTAGGAGAGCTACAGGTAAATAAAATGTTTGGGACCTGAGCTATCACTGGCTGAAATGCAGAGCCTATCTGGGCTAGAACTGAGCCTCAAATACATCCAAGTTAGGGACAACGAGGAGCCCTGCCAGCCTTTGTCCCTCCCACAGACACAGAATCTCTTAGCATAAACTGCATTCCTTGAGACCGCAGGTCCTACTGGGAAAATAACTGAATCCTGACCTCGACTAGGCTTCATACCTATACAACTATGTCTGATTAGTTGGGGGTACCTCAAATAAAATGAGATATATGGGAGACAACAGAAAATTTACCAAATGGAGCAAGGTATCTGGTGCAGTAATTCAGACAAAGGACCTGAGGGTTGCAAGGCAGTGAATGTTAGTAGCTGAGAGCAGAACCCAAAGCATCCCAGCAGCTTGTCTGAGCCCTGTGCCTAGGAATTAACAGCTATCCCACAACTTGGAAATTCTGGGGTACAGACCTTCCCACCATTTCCAAAACTAAAGAAAGAAACATTCTGGGTTTTTTTTATCCTCAAAAACATTGGCCAAAATATTAGCAGGGATCTCAAATGACAAGGCATTGGTGGCAGCAAGGTCCCAGCTTACCAGGCTCAAGGCAGCTGCAAGATCAGAGCTCCAACTAAGTTCCAGGTGGAAGTCCTGGCTGCAGCAGAAGCAATGCAGTTCGACTCGGAAGAAAGCATGGTATGTCTAAGTTACTGTGCTTGCAGGCTAACCAAGCCTGTTCTAGAACGCTTATTGCAAAAAAGCACTCTTTTTCTCATTTTGCAAAAGTGCCAGTGGCTGAGGTGCTTGAGAACCGCACCTCTGTGGCATGCTGGCACCAATGCCGCAGCAGCACCCAGGCCCGTGGCTGGGATCTGCAGCTAGACTGCGGTAGCAGCAGCACAGCTCCAGGCCTGGCAGCTCTGGCAACCAGTCTTGGAAGCTCCCGTGGTGAACTCTAGCCCGGTCTCTGTGTGGGTAAATTAAAAGCATCTTGTGTGGGAATTTCCACAACTGTGTGGAGAAAGGGAACTCTACAAGAACCGTCATGGGTAGGTGGGGTGCAGAGTAACTGAGACGTTTTGGGGCTCCCAGGAGGGGAGGGAGAAGGCTATGTCCAAGTCACCATAACTTGCTGCTGTGAAAGACAGCATGACTATGAAAGATTTGTGCTTCAGAGGAAACATAATGAAATAAAACACAGTTGAATTAGATGCTTCTTCCCAGTATTTTTGCATCCCTCTGAGATATGGATTTTTGATTAAGAAAAGAAAGAACGGAGAAGGACCGGAGGGAGGAAGAATCTGCAAATGATCAAATATATCCACTTATGAATATGTCATAATGACAATCTTTTCAATTATAAGCAAAGAGAAACCTAATCCTGGAGTCTGTTTTCAATGGAACTTTGTGTAGTAAGTAAAATTTTAGCCTGAAGCTTGGTGGTATAAGAGGAGAGGTGATAGAGTGCCTCCAGCAGGACGGCTACATGTATAAATCCAGGTGAAAAGAGGAGCTGAGCAACAGTGACCACAGAATCAACCTCAAATCTAAGAATGCCCCCCACTCATTCCTGAACACTTAGAAGTCCATCACACAAGCAATCCTCAGCTTACTAAGCATCTATCCTATCTAATAAAAGAGAAACATGGTAATTAGCATACGACCGCTACCCTTCCCATTGGCTAATCAGGGTGATATGCAAATTAACTGCCAGACAAGATGGCGGCCGGCAGCCAGGCAGCTTGAAGGGAACATGAGGCTTGCTTGCTTCAGTGATGGAGGAAACCAAGATCCCCACCTGCCACGGCCCACGGCTGAGTTCTGAAAGCAACAGCTCCAAAAGCAACAAAGTTTCAATTATAGAAGCCAAACAAACCCCAGATACATGTTTTCAGCCAGCTGAGGTCTCATAGCTGGA
>NW_006295261.1:388085-389271 GCF_000327345.1 Myotis davidii | reverse complement strand
AGATAGGCTCACAGCTGGCGAGCACAGCGGTGGTGGCGGGAGCCTCTCCTGCCTCCACGACAGTGCTAAGGATGTCCTGGAGGGAGCAGGCCTAAGCCCTCAGTCAGACATCCCCCATGGGTTCCCAGACTGCTAAAGGGTACAGGCTGGGCTGAGGGATCCTCCCCTCCATCCGAGTACATGAATGTCTGCACCGGGCCTCTAGTATATATAAAAGCCTAAACGACCAACCACTGCACAACTGGTCGACCAGTTTCTATGATGTGCACTGACCACCAGGGGAGAGATGCTCAATGCAGGAGCTGTCCCCTGGTGGTGAGTGTGCTCCTACAGCGGGAGCATCACTTAGCTGACTGACCCATCTGTCCCAGTGGCCCACTAGCCTGGCAGCAGCCACTCACTTCCTCAGTAGTCCTGCAGTTCCAATCTCCAGAGAACAGGCCTGGCACCGACAGGCCGGTACCACCGGCATGGTCCCAACAGCGCCTCTGGCCTCCTGGAAGTCAGCTTGGGCACCACAGCGGCTTCCCCTCCCTAGACACTCCATAAGGAAGAAATAATATAAAAGCAGCCGCCAGGTGACTCCCAACAACCAGCACAAACGTCAGCGGGATGGATCCAGATCCTGGGCCAGCAAGGGCGTCCACAGCCCACCTAGAAGGCCGATCACAACCCAACCTCCCCCTCCTCAGGACAGGCACCAGATGCAGGGCTCTCCTGATCAGGACTAATTGGGCACGAGCTGGCCGCAGGTGCAGGGGTCTGGGATGAGCGGGAGCGGCAGACAGGAGCAGCAGGCGGCATTGTTCTGCGAGTTTCGGCCCGATTCCCAATAGCCACCCTGAGGGACCCCACCCATGCACGAATTCAAGCACTGGGCCACTAGTTTGATTATATGAAAAAACAACAAGTAATGTGAATGAGAAAGACAGGAGGAATAGAAACATCTGAGATAATTCAAATGAGATGTTGAGACTTGTCAGCAACATATATGGCTGCTTGGAAAGGGAAGATAGTCATCTTCGTACACGTGCCCAATGTTGAGAAGCATTTTAGACAACCGGTTTGTTGAAAGTGTAACTGCCCTTTCTTACCCAGCATTTTGCCCATCTCAGGAATCATGCTGTCTTCCCCGAGTTCCCCTCTGGTTTAAGAGGTCCCATCAGTTGACTTCTGAGTGCAGCAC
>NW_006295261.1:365594-388047 GCF_000327345.1 Myotis davidii | reverse complement strand
CTGACCTAGAGGACCCAGCTCAGACTCCTGAAAAGGGCACCTGGGACACACATGGGCTGTCTCTACCTTCCTGAGTCTTGCGCAGGTTTAAACACACAAGCGTCACAGCAAAGGGTCACATGGGGACTGGGAGAGACACATGCATGCTGCACTCTGCTGTCACGGCAACAACTACCTTCGATTCCTGGCAACAGATTCCTTCTGGACTTGCTGTCAGAGAAACCAAGGCATTAGCCAGACTTCTCCCACTGGGGAGGTCACTACCCCTTCCAGCAGGCTGATCAATATATTAATCCCTCAGAGGGGGCTCTTGCTGGCAGCATATAATGTATGCAAAAGAACTGCTCATCAGCCTTTCTAGGTTGTGGGGGACAGAGCCCCATAGTCCTCACACTTCATGCCTCCTTACTGATTAAAATGAAGACTTTTCCCACAGGGGAGTCTGTCTCCAGATAGTAACATAAGATGACTTGTTGGCAGCCTTGTCCTGTGGAAAATGATCCACAAGTAAATCATTGTATTTCCTGTTGGTGAAATTCAAATCTCATCATCAAAGGATTGAGGGTTGGATGATGCTTAGAGATCATTCTGACTACAGAATGTTTAATGAGGTAGCATACCTGAAATTCAAAGCCCAAAAGCACATGTCCCTTCTGTAGCCACAGGTACCCTTACACATTGCAAATGTGTTCCATGCTTCCTCAACCAAATAAGAGGCTTGCAATAGGAATGCCTCACAATTGTAAGACCCCAAACATCTCCTCCCTCCCTAGAAGGTATCTCACAAGCAGTGATTACATTTCTCCCAGCTACCAAATAATAAACACCATTTTCCTGCTTTCCTGGCTCCCTAAGGTGACTGCCAAGTCCTCTGAGACTCCTTGGCTATAGAAGCATCCTGAAGCTGTCAAAGAACAAACAGTATGGCATCATTCCACCAAAGTAGGAAATAACTTTTAATGCCTTCAGTCTTAATTCTTAAGAGCGGAATGAAGAATGCCTTGACCCAACCTCAGGCTGCCTCTAGTCCTTTAGTGCAGCGGTTCTCAACCTGTGGGTCGTGACCCCTTTGGCAGTCGAACGACCCTTTCACAGGGGTCGCCTAAGACCATCCTGCATATCAGATATTTACATTACAATTCGTAACAGTAGCAACATTACAGTTATGAAGTAGCAACGAAAATAATTTTATGGTTGGGTCACAATATGAGGAGCTGTATTTAAAGGGCCAGAAGATTGAGAACCACTGCTTTAGTGGGTTGCTCAGGCTGCTATTGTAGATAGATTCCTGGAGGACTTGCAAATTTAGGGAAGCCTGAGACCTAAATCTCCCAGAATGGCTAAATGTGGGATAAACACATGTAAGGTGCAAGTTGAGATCCTCCTACTTTATTTACAACCATGGACATCATTCTCTCAAGGAAAATGACTTCCCCACAATGGAAGACAAAACTATCATTAAATGAGGGAGAAGACCTTCAAGTGGGGAAGAGCAAAGATTCTGCCCATGTCCATATTTCTATACCCTAGAGTGTGCTGAGGACAACCAGAGTCAGAAAACTCTTAGCTTAGAAAATTCTTCCCTTAGATGACCTCTATACTAGGAACCAAGGCTTTTGTATTGTCAGGCACATAGAATCAAGGAGGTGTCTGACCTTGTCTCTATTAATCACAATGTCCTCAACTGTGAATATCAGGGATGTTAACTTTTGAGAATCTGATGAGCTATAGATCTTCTTCCCAGGAAAATAGACACAAGACTTCCATACAAACTTTTGAGTATAATTTGGGGAAAAGACCTCCTAAAATCCAGGCTAAGGATTTAGCCTGAACTGGATGATTTCTTCCAACTCTAAACATAGTTTATGGAAGCGCTGGTTAAATTTGATAGATTTTTCTTTGCTTGCTCCTAAAAACTCACAAGAAAAATGACAAAAATAATAGGGGCATATAACTTGAGTCACGGACCTGGCACTCATTACTGCTCAAACCTGAGTCTTGGCCTCTCGCCTTCCTCCCTGCTTCAGCACCTGCTCCAGCTTCTCCACAAACTACCAGAACCTGGGCTCCATGCCTGGCGACCAGGCCCAGCCAGCCAGCAGCACAGACAGTGTCTATGCAGGGGATTGGGCTCCCAGATTTCCATGTCTCAGTCCACCAGAGTGCAGGGCAGCTGGAGGTCCTGGGCCTGGCTGTGGGAATGACAGGGGGGGTCTGGCGGGGATAGGGGGCATCCAGAGTGAAAAGGAGATTATGCAATGCCTGAATGATGGCCTGGCCTCCTATCTGGAGAGGGTGAGAAGCCTGGAGGCTGATAATCAGAAGCTGAAGAGCAAATTCCGGGAACACGTGGAAAAAGGGGGACCCCGGTCAGAGACTGGGGCATTATTTCAAGACCATTGAGGAACTAAGGGCTAAGGTCTTTGCAAGTTCTGGGGACAGTGCTTGCATCATTCTGCAGTTTGACAATGCCCAAATTGCTGCTGATGATTTCAGAGTCAAGTATGAGACATAGCTGGCTATGTGCCAGTCTGTGGAGAGTGACATCAATGAGCTCTGAAAGGTCACTGACGACACCAATGTCACTCAGCTGCCGCTGGAGACAGAGATCGAGGCTATCGTGGAGGAGCTACTCCTCATGTAGAAGAACCATGAGGAAGAAGTAAATGGTCTACAAAACCAGACTGCCAACTCTAGGTGACCATGGAGTTGAATGCCCCAAATCTCAGGACCTGACCAAGATCATGGTGCACATCCAGGTCCAATATGACAAGCTGGCTTGGAAGAACTGAGAAAAGCTAGACAAGCATTGGTCCCAACAGACTGGGGAGAGCACCACAGTGGTCACCTCACAGACCGCTAACATGATACAGAGTTGAGATATCTGATCCAGTCCTTGGAGATTGACCTAGACTCTGAAAAATCTGAGGCAAGTTTGGAGAACAGCCTGAGGGAAGTGGAGACATGCTATGCCATGCAGATGGAACAATTCAATGGGATCCTGTTGCACCCGGAGTTACCTGGCCCAGACCCAGGCGAAGGGTATGCTGAACATCTAGGTCCAGCTGGAGGCAGAGATTGCCGCCTACCTCTGCCTGCTGGGAAAAGGGAGGACTTTTCTCTTAATGATGCCCTGGACAACAGCAACTCCATGCAACCTACGCAAAAGACCACCCTCGCAGGACTGTGGGTGGTAAACTGAGGTCAGCAACACCAAAGTTCTGAGGCATTGAGGCAGCAGAAGTGGGACACCCCTTGTTAGGCAAGAGGCCAATAAAAAGTTCAGAGATCATTGAAAAAAATAATAATAGGCGATCAAAAAATCTTAACAAAATAACTAAAGGCAGAAAGTGGATGGACAAGTGCAACTGATTTAGCTGAGCAGACATTAAAGCAGCTGCACAGAAAGCATTCCATTCTCCACCCAGAGCACTGCAAAACTGAAGGCACTAGTACATAGGAAAGTAAAAGGGAAAAGTGACATCAATAAAATTTAATCACTTACACAGGCTCTGCCAAAGTCCAATAATTAATTTTGTATTATTTTTCTTTAAGGGGAAGCCCTAAATTATAAGCTTTATGCCCCACTAATCTTGTATTTGTCTCTCAGTGTGGCTGAAACAGAAACATTGGTTGAAAGTCTTTATTAGAAAGTTAGATCTCAAGATACCCTTCCTCAACCTATATAAGCAGGAACTCCTTGGCTGAAGAAAGCTTTACTCAGCTGACATTAAAACAGCTGTGCCTCATCTATAGGCAGGGATGAGGGTCCATACTGAAAGCAAGAGGATTAGATGAAAATATGCACACTGAATTATGAAACTCAGAACCCCTCCCTCCATTCAGCTCCCAGAAGACTGACAGTTAGTTGTCTCTGCAAGAGGTTGGAGAATTCTTCTCTGGGCAAACTATCAGAGGTAATCATCTCAGTCCCTGTCCAATCACTGCACAGTAAAACAACCAAAATACAAGCCTGCAGAGCTTCCAATCATCTTCTTTGTAACTCACTTTTAATTATGAGTGGACAGTCAAGAATCACCACATTTAAGGACCAGCTCCAACATGAAAGTCAGAGGCTAAAACATAAACAGGAGAAAGAAAAAAAAACAAATTCTGAGAAAATAGTCAATGCAGGGTACAGAATTTTAAAAATGTAGCTACAAGTTAAACTCAGAGAGATGAGAGGTTATTACATACAAGCTATCTTAGATAATAAAAATTTTTAAACATTCATAAAAGATGAAAGTACTCATGGAAGTTAAATATGATTGCCAAAATTTTTAAAACACTTAACCCATGATTTGGAATTATAAAGTTGATGAAACCTCCCAGGAAGTAGAACAAATGGATAAAAAGAAAATTGAGCAGAGTAAAACTGTGTGTGGTAGGCAAAGTCCAAGATGGTTCTCAAGATTCCCGCCCCAGTATACAGGCCCTGTACAGCAGGTCCAGAAATCACCATTTTGTTACAACCTTGGAGAGATGCTGCAGAAACATAGTGTGAATAGAACTTGTGAAATGCCAATATTCCCGCTTTAGTTTGAGTAGAACTTGTGACTATGATGCCAATTTATCCACTCCTTACCAGCACTTATTATTCTCTGCCTTTCTGATTGTAGGCATTTTAGTAGGTATAAAGTATTATCTCAGTGTGGTTTTGTTTTTTATTTTCCTCATTCTAAATGATATGCAT
The DNA here is from genome assembly GCF_000327345.1 of Myotis davidii. Lineage (NCBI taxonomy): Eukaryota > Metazoa > Chordata > Mammalia > Chiroptera > Vespertilionidae > Myotis > Myotis davidii. The sequence continues at coordinate 383,354 of NW_006295261.1, read as the reverse complement.
TATTTAGCTTATAAGCCATTTATATATTTTCTTTGAAGAAATGTCTACTCAGATGTTTTGCGCATTTCCTAAGTTGGGTTATTTTCTATGATTATTGAGTTGTAGGAGTTTTTTGTATTCTAGATACAGGTCCCTTATCATATATATGATTTGCCAAAAATTTTCTCCCATTCTGTGGGTTGTATTTTTACTTTCTTGACAGAGTCCTTGGAAGTACACGTTTTCAATTTTGATGATGTCAATGTAGCTAATTTTATTTTTATTGCACCAATTAACGTTTTAAGCATCACTCCAACTCATACTTGACATGCAAAATATATTCCTTAAGCCTTTCCTAGATTCCACTACTCCATGCTCCCCTCACACAAACTCTGCCCAACTTGAATTGATCATTCCCTCCTGGGGCCAACTCTACCACTTCCCCTATATCTTGTATAGATTTCTAAGCATCCAATTACACTTACTGATTAATATATTTCTCTTTTGCTAAGTAGGTGGTGAGCAACATGATAGTGGGGTCTTATTATTTACTCACCTTTGCATTTTAATATGCAAAACAAACAAAAATTCTTGGCCCCTAGTGGGCATTCAGGTAATGTCTGGTAATTAAATAAAGAATAAGTGAATAAATGTATACTAATTGTACATTCAAAGATAGTTTGATGCATTTTGAGGGCCCACAATGTGTTGAATAACTTCCAGAACCCTTTCATGGGACCATAGCACTCCTATATCCAAATCTTTTCTCATGTCGTCTTTTCTACATAAAATACATCTTTTTTTTTCTTATAGCTTCTAGAATCTCATTTTTTATCAAGGTTTTCCAGATAAGGGGATGAAAATAAGACATTTTATCTGAACATGCATTTTCCTGAGACCCACACATGATTCACATAAATACATTTGTGCTGATTTTTTAAAATAATATATGTTTAATCATTAGGTATATTTGCAGGAAAGTAATTTTTTGTCTGTTACTGTACATAAAACTCCTAATTGTCTATTTTTGTTGGAAGCAACTAAGGAAGTGCAGTAGGGGAAAATAAGAGGAGCATCATCCATGGCAAATCTTGCTCTCAAATTCTTAGGCATCATTAAGCAGAATAGATAATAAAACCATCTGCTACAATGCTCACTTTTTCTTGTTTACTTTTTTCTCCTACATGTCCTATAACCAAACTCTCAACCTAAACATTGATCTTCTTTAACTCAGAAAAAGTATAAAAACAAACACAGCAAAATAGTTACAGCAAGTAGCTTGTTCATTAGCACAGATATTGAAAAGTTGGGTACATATATCTTTTATTGGTCTTTATCTTTGTCTACCTAACATAGAGTGTAGTTAGGTAGAAAAAAGTAGAAACAGAAATTAAAAGTTTAAACTCTGGCTGAAACCGGTTTGGCTCAGTGGATAGAGCGTCGGCCTGCAGACTGAGGGGTTCCAGGTTCGATTCCGGTCAAGGGCATGTACCTGGGTTGTGGGCACATCCCCAGTAGGAGATGTGCAGGAGGCAGCTGGATTGATGTTTCTAACTCTCCTCTATCTCTCTCCCTTCTTCTCTGTAAAAAATCAATAAAATATATTAAAAAAAAAAAGTTTAAACTCTGAAAAATCCTGGACCATTTTTCATGAACCAACTTTATGTGCAACTCCACACATATCTTATTATATTTATCTTTTTAAAAAGTTCATATCTATAAAACATTTTGCAAAAATAAATGACTACCGATGCTAAATGACAAATAGATCTCCATGTGCCACAGAAGAATTAAGTATATTACAGAAAATAAAAACAAAAAAAACCTGTACATTAAAACTGGAAAAATTAAAGCAGTTTCATTTATTCATTCAACTAATATTTATCAAGCATCTGCTTCATTTTCCAGATACCATTCTAAGCACGGAGAGCATAGCAGCAATTTTTTTTTTAAAGGCCCTGCCCTGGTGGAATTTACATTCTATTGAAGGAACACAGACTATAAACAAATGTATAATTTGTCAGGTGGTGATTAAAAAAACAATAAACAAACATAAAGCAGAATAAGGGGAATAATGAGAAACAGAAGTAGGAGGAAAGGGATGCTACTTACACAGGGTAGTCAGATGAAGCCTGTTTAATAAGATGATGTTTGGGCAGAGACCTGAGATGCTGGAGTGAGCCAGGAAAATATCTGGGGGGAAAGCCTCCCAGGCGGACTGACTAGCAAGAGCAAAGTCCCTGGGACAAGCTTCCACACCTGCATTGAGAGGTCACTGGTTCGGTTCCATCAGGGCACATGTCACGGTTACGGGCTAGATCTTAACCAGGGGGCGTGCAGGAGGCAGCCAATGGATGTTGATGTTTGTCTCTCATCAATGTTTCTATCTCTCCCTCTCCCTTTCTCTCTCTCTCAAATCAATAAAAACACATTTTTTTAAAAAAAGAAAGATTGTGACTGGCCTAGTCAAGGAACAGCAGAGGCAAGTCTATGAAGCGAATAAAGAGCAAAGTAGTAAGAAGTGAGGTTGGAAATTATGAAATACCTTAGGGCACATGGTAAGGGCATCTTGTCTCTGATTGAAATGAGAGACACTAGATGAGATTACAGTTCCTTTACCGTAAAGGAAGAGGTCCGTCTTATTTCTATCTGGGATCAAGTGAAAGGAAGGAAAGGAATACATTAGCAGCAATCGCTATACCAAGGAGGGAACAGACTGTTTGACATTCACTTCAAGGTTATAACATGTGACCCTTGCCATTTTTATCCGAAAACATTGTAAATAGCAGGCTGACATTCGTGATTTCCTCCATCTGAATGCAGTAACCTCCTATTTCCCCATCAGGTGAAATAGGAATGCTAGTCTAAATTCAGCCTAATCAGGGAGCTAATAATAGCACAATTGTGATGAGAGCTTCTGAGCTAGAGATGCCCAATTTTCGCTTCTGAATTAAACCTTGTTACATGTCCTCAGGTTCAGGTTAATCCCCATCCTGTGGTGAGCAAACATTAAAGAGAGGCATCGACACTGTACCACATACAACTAAAACTCAGAAGGAACAACCACCAAGCACCAGCCAGGCAAGTGTGCCAGCACGCAATAAATGGTCTTCTAGTTGCTGTACTTTTAGAGGTCTCTGCTGAGCAACTCATTTTCTTTCCCACACTGCGGCTAACAGAACAATTTTCCAACAGAAATTGCACAAAATTTCACCAGCTAATTTGTTTGAATCCCATAACTTTTCTCTTTCTTTTTTTTCCCTCCCTTCCTCTCTTCCTCCTTTTTTTTTTCCCTCTTAGTTATATCCTGAGCCTAAATCATCTCCTTTAGAGATGAAGTCTCTCATGGTTTTAGTGAAAAACCTTTACTGTATTTAATTCTTATGGTAAATTAGGTACAAAGGAAAGAACATCTGTTTGGAGCAATATTAAGATTGTACTGTGGTGTTCAAATCTTCCTGGTGAAGTCTCTTTCTAGTGAAATACTTTGGGGTTTGCTACAAAACAGATGAAAAATATTTTGTTCTTCAAAATGGATGCCAGGCAGGGAATTATATGGGAACTAGAGGCTCGGTGCACAAATTGGTGCATGGGTGTGGTCGGGCCGGCAGGCCAAGGGGGAGGGGCCATGGGAGGTTGGTTGGCCACAGTGTGCATCATAGCGACTGGTCGTTCTGGTCATTCCAGTCGCTTGGCTTACATATATATATAGACTAGAGGCCCGTTGCAGGAAGATTCCTGCAAGAATAGGGCTTCCTCGGGCCTATTCCTGCAAGAACGGGGCTTCCTGTAGCTGGAGCGAAGCCCGCCAAGGCAGGCTTCACTCCCTTCTCCACTGCCTCAGCTCCACTCCCATGTCTGCTGCCTTAGCTCCGTTCCCATGTCTGCTGCCTCGGCTCCGCTCCCGTCTCCACTGCCTCGACTCCCTCCCTTCTCCGCCACTTCGCTCCCTTCTGCAGCACTTGGCTTCCTTCTACGCTGCCTTCAGTCTTCGCTCCGTGCCTGCATATGCAAATTAATTGCCATCTTTGTTAGGTTAATTTGCATACTCATCCTGATTGGCTGGTGAGCATAGCAGAGTGACACCAATTTGCATGCTTCTCTTTTATTAGTGTAGATGCCTGCTGCCTCAAATCACAGCCTATTCTCGTTACAGTTATCACCACTCTGTCCTAATCTTCCCAGTTCCATGGGATTTGAAGACTTATTTATTATTCATCGCTATAGAGGGAAAATGTAACCTGACATGCTTTATGAACCAAAACCTATAAGTGTGGAGTCTAAAAGTTTTTGAAATTGGGATAAGTCATGGAAAAGTAAATAATATGGTCCTGGAATTCTACAGCTGTCCTCATGATTTATGTCATTAACAGCAAGAAGTTTCATCCATCCAAATATTTATTGCTCATTTATTATGTGCCAGACATTGTTTTAGGTGCCAGAGATATAGCAGTAAACAATAAAAGGTTTAAATATCCCCGTTATTGTTTCCAGTGGAAGGAAACATACATTATAAAATTAAGGAATTGAAAAGATAGTTTGGAAAATTGTGATTAATGCTATGGAGAAAAATGAGCCAAGGAAGGAGGCTAGAAAAGACTAGGTAGGAGGAGAGGTACAATTTTAAACAGGTGGTCAGAAAAGATATCACTAAAAAGATTCATTTGGCCCTAACTGGCTTGGCTCAGTGGATAGAGTGTCAGCCTGCAGACTAAAGAGTCCCAGGTTCGATTCTGGTCAAGGGGATGTACCGTGGTTGTGGGCAGGAGGCAGCTGATCGATGTTTCTCTCTCATCAATGTTTCTTTTTATCCCTCTCCCTTCCTCTCTGGAAAAAATCAATCCTATCTAATAAAGAGGTAATATGCTAATTGACCCTCATGCCATCGCAAAAAATGGTGGCACCCACAGCCAATAAGGAGGGAATATGCTAATTGACTGCCATGCCCTCAAAGATGGTGGCACCCACAGCCACAAGATGGCGGTGCCCAGTCCCCTCAGCCCCGCTGGGGTGGCAGGCATGCAGTAAAGCCAGGCCCACCCCCAGGCAGGCCCAACTGCTCCGCACGCCTGCCTCTGGACTCCCCCAGTCTTCTCAGTGCCCCAGCCGCCCAAGGCCAGCTTGAGGTGCAGGCAAGCCTCAGATGTTGACTGCCCAGCCACCCAGGGCTGGCCCGAGTCACAGGCAAGCCTCGGATGGCGGCTGCCCAGCCACCCAGAGCCACCCAAGGCTCAGGTAACCAGGGCCGGCTGAGGCTTGCGCTGCCAGCAGAGGCAGCAGCAGAGGTGTGATGGGGGCATCACCTTCCCCTGATCACCAGGTCGCTTTCCACCCCTGAGAGCTCCCAGACTGTGAGCGGGGGCGGGCTGGGCTGAGGGACCCCACCTTCAGCACATAAATTTTCATGCACCGGACCTCTAGTAAAATATTTTTTTTTTAAAAAAGATTCATTTGAACAAATACCTGAAAGATTCAAACATATAGGATAGCATTTTTACTTCCTGTCATTTCATTCCTAAAAATATATTCTCTGTGATAGTATTAAAGGAGCATATTTTATAGCCTTTTTGGTCATTTTATATACATTTAAATATGTTAGCCAAAAGATAACCACTCTCACCATTATCATCTAACATTATTCTGGAGGAGATAGTAGCCAAAGAAATTAGTTAATAGGAGAAATTAGGTATGAAAATAGCAAAGGAGGAGGTAAGCATTATTATTGATAGATCACCTATCAGTTGCTTCAATTAAAGGGAACAGAACAATTATAACTAAAATATTTCAGCAATGTGAACTAAACTAATGTTTGAACAAAACTAATATACAAACATTAATTGCCTTAATATGTATTAATACAAAGAACAACCAGTTTAAAAACACAAATGAAGAGAAGACCCAATTTACAATAACAACAAAACATAACATAATTCTTGGGAATGAAATTGACAAGAAATATGAATAAAATTTTGAAACACTACTAAGGAATACAGAAATGACCCTGAACATATGAAAACAAATATCAAGTTCATGACTACGAAGACTCAATACATGAAGATAGCAATTCTCCCTAATTTAAATTTATAAAGTTAGTACAATACCAATAAAAATACAATTTTTGTTGGAAAAAATAGCAAGGTGTATCTAAAGTGCATAGGAATTTATCCCATATATTTCTTGATACATATGAAAATTTTAATTATTAAGTAAATGATTTTGGAACAACTAGGTTAGCCATCCATTTTTAAAAGTTATATGGTATCTTTTATACCAAAATAAAATTTTGCTACATTAAATTTTAAATAATAACAACAACAACAAAAATGGAGCACTAGAAGCAAGAAAGAATTATTTTACTGAGTTCAGGAAAGAATTCTTTTATGGACTTAGAGTAGGGTACGCCTTATTAAATATATTGCAAAATCTGGAAATCATTAAAGACTGGTAAAGTCAAATTAATAACAATTAGAATTTCAGCATGGCAAAAATACGATAAGCAAAAAATTTTCATAACACATTTTCAACAAGTATAAAAATGAATATCCATACATTGCTGGTGAGAGTATAAATTGGTATTAGCTCTATTGACAGCAATTTGGCACCATTAAAATTAAGTTTTAAGTGTATATATCTTCAACCCAGAAATTCCTCCTAGGAATTTATCCCATATATTTCTTGATACATATGAAAAAAAGACATGTACAAAGATATCTATGCAGCATTATTTAAAATATGGGAACAAAATATTAAACTATGGGAACAATTGGGATACATTTATATAATTGGAATCATATGGAAATGTCCAAGAGTAAGCCAAATCCATGTGCACTAATATGAAATTATCTCTCAGATCATTATTATCTTCCCCTGGCCCAGGAGCAGAAATAAAGACACAAAAACCCAATGTGTGAGACAGGAAAAGTATAGCTATATCCTTCCACCTTTTTTGTTCCCAAAGAGTAAATATGCCTGTCCCTAAGATAGGGACAAGTAGAGATGGAGAACAGACCTAGAAGGGGTCCAGGTCTGGGGGCTCTTTCAAAGTGGGAGTGGGAACTTTTTAGGTCTAGGAACACAGAGAAAATGACTCAGTGGCGAGTTGTATGTGTAGATCCCACGGGTGCTTTGCCTGTGGACCGTAACCATCTAAACAACCTGGACACTCTTAAGATGTCCCTTGAAGAGAGTGGGACTTACTGTGGCGTACTTAGACCTCCTATATGGAGATGGATACCTAAAGGAAAACCCTGCCCCTGACCATGTAGAGCTGAAGGGAACTTGTTGGGAATTTTTTTGTCCTTGGGTAGCAATGGACACACCACCACTGTTTTATATGTCATCCCAGGAAATTTGAATTTACTCCCAATCAATCATTACCGTTCATGATGTCTTCTGGGAAAAGCACTGTTAAAAACAGCCGTCCAGACAAAATCAACTTATGGTGATGAAAATGAGAATAGGGTTATTCTTGGGAGCAGGTAATGTCAGGGAGGGCCCATCTGAGAGCCTCTGTGGCACTGAAAATGTATTTTCATGAGTGGTGGTTAAATGCATGTATGCATATTTTTTAATGTTTGTGTATAATTTATGGATTTTATACAAACTATACCCCAATTTAAAAAAAAAAAAACTAGCCTGGGATTTCCTTTCAACCACAACCTACTTGAGACTGGGCTCCCCACATTCCTTTCTTTCTCCCCCTTAAGAGTCAAACTCACCTATTCAGCAAAATTCCAATGCCAGATAGTACAAAAGCAAAGTCACAAGGAAAACAGAAACACAAATATATTTAGCTGGTGGAGAGATCAAAGAAAAGTAAATAGCAAACTGTGGCTTCATCAAACATTTACTAAACAGCACAGGGCAGAACAAAGTAGCCGATAATCAAGATATATGTTAGGATTATAATTGTTTTAGAGCAATTTATTTTCAAACTTGCAACTGGTTTCAAAGTCTCTCATTTAAATCTAACATTCTGTTAAGAGATTATAATAAAATTCTTTCCCTTCTGAGATTTTGCATATGCACTGCCCTACAGTCCATTGACTTAAATGTACCAGAGCAGCTGCCAAACACTCAAGCAGGACTAAAACAATAAGCTTGAATTCCTTTTCACACTAAATTTTCTTTTTTTCTGCATGTACGGAAAACTTCTCGAGTTTCGGGATGGTGTCGTGGAGATCTGCTTCTCTTGGTTCTGAGCCTCTGCATATTTCAGTCAAAAACACAACTCTCCCCAATACTCCATTCTCACTCTCCTTACTTCTCAACAGAAGTAATTCCTGGTGGAAGGGTAAAGAGCACAGAAGAGTCATAGACCAAGAGTGGCCAAAGTCAATGGCCTCGGGCAAACCCACTAAGCTTCTTCCTCCCAGAAGCCATGATGTGAGGAGTAAGTGCAAAACAAACTGCTCCAGAAGGAAGGCTGATGGGAGGAAGGAGCTGCATCATATCCGCCCTTCAGCAAGGGTCTCCTCTGTAGGGATCCTATGAATTCTGAGCTCATAGCAATACGAGGCCAGAAAAGGCTCAGATAGCAAAGAGAAGGAAGAACTCGACGGTTTTAACAGCAATTATTCCCAACATTATTAATTGTCCTTTTCTTGGAAAAAATGGCAAAGAAAATACAGAATTTATTTCAGGCCTGCTAAAATACATCTAGCTGGAATTGTTTCTATTATTAATGAATCAAAAACTTCTTATCACTTTTTAAACTTTTATTCTCTCACAATTTTTGTTTTGGCCTCACACCTTTTCATCCTCCAGAATGGGATCGCCGTGTTATCGTGGAAAAGGAATGAACTTGGATCCAGATTATCTAATTTGAACATCATGACCTTGTCACTTGCTGGAGATAATGCCTAGCTTCAAAGGCTGTCATGAGGAGTAAAAAAGTTTCATAGCTTATAACAATTTATACACATGTAAGTTATGATAGAGGCAACATTACCAAGTGGAAAGAACGGAGAAATCCTGATTCAAGTTTCAACAGTATCACTTTGACCAAGTCAAGTTCTCTGAACTCAGTTGCCCCATCTGGATTGTTGCAAGGATTAAATATTAACTTATGTAAAGTTAATAACAGACATTCAATAAAACAGCTATTATATTGAAGATTTTTTCCTTTCCTTTAGTCATTTTTCATTCATTTATTCAAAAAATATTTATTGAGTAATAGGCACCATTCTAGGGTATGATGGCAAGACATATACAACTACCATCATGGACTTATCATGTAGTAAGAGACACATACAAATAAACAGAATACCTATATGTATAAACAGGTAATATGCAAATTAGCCAGGCATCACAACCGCTCAGGAAGAGCTGCCCTCGCAGATGGGCGGGAGGGGACTGCATGTCCCCCCCAGCTCCAGCGGACACACACCAGGGGTGGGGGCGTACTACAAGCAGCCACCGTGCAGCTCAGAGCACACCCCTGGTGGGTGGCAGCAGCAGCAGCCAGAGCGAAGCATCCCGGGTCCCAGATGCCTGGCGGTGGCTGGAGCAAAGCATCCCAGGTCCCGGTGGGTGGCGGCAGCAGCTAGCAAAGCAGCCCAGGTCCTAGGTGCCGGAGGGAAGCCGGTGCCGGCAGCCAGGGGAAGGAAGGCCTATTCTTGCACAAATCTTCGTGCATTAGGCCTCTAGTTACAATATAATTTTGTATGTATTGTAATAAGGAAAGTATAGGGTAGTGTGGGAACCCAGATGAGAATTACTTTACCCAATTTAGGTTAGTATCACAGAGGCCTCGTAGAGATAGTGTCATTGAACTGAAAACTGAAAGATGAGTAGTATTAACAAGTGAAGAAGAGGGAATAAAGAAAAAATTCCAAGCAAAGACACATGCAAAGGCCCAGGAACAAGAGAGATAATGTTTGTCAAAGAATACCTCAAAATATCCACCAACACATATTCTCTGTTCTGGGATTAGAACATAAACACCCTCATAGAGATCTTTTTGTCCTTTTCTTGGCCATTGACATTATGTCTTTGAGACTTTCATCTATTCAAGACCGTTGAAGAAAACATTTTCATCTCCAGCCAAAATCCACTTCCAATCATGATTATCAAGTATAAACTCCCAATAATTCACAGTGTATATTCTTAATTCAATCTAGTGATACTGTAAGAATATGGACTGGATGATGATAGGTAAAAAGCACTCTTTTCTCTCCATGAGCTTAACAGTCCAATTAGGAAAATAAAACACAGATTATAACATAAAACAGGATGTGGCTCCTAGTATATTGCTGGTGGGAATGTAGATTGGTGCAGCCACTATGGAAAACAGTATGGAGTTACCTCAAAATATTAAATATAACACTTCTGTTTGTCCCTGCAATTCCACTTCTGGGAATATATTTTTTAAAATAATAATAATAATCAGAAAAAATATATGTACCCATATGTTCATAGCGGCAGAGAAACAAAGGAAAAAATAAACAAATGGGACTACATCCAAATAAAAAGCTTCTGCATAGCAAAAGAAACCAGCATTAAAATGAAAATGGAATCCACTGTATGGGAAAACATATTTGCCAATGATACATCTGATAAGGGGCTGATTTCCAAAACATATGAAGTACTCATACAATTCAACAAAAGGAAAACAATCCAATCAAAAATGGGCAGAGGACCTGAAGAAACATTTCTCCAAAGAGGACATACAAATGGCCAAGAGACATGAAAAAATCTCAAAGTCACTAATCATCAGAGAAATGAAAATTAAAACCACAATGAGATATCACCTTACAACTATCAGAATGGTTATCATCAATAAATCAAAAAACAAGTGCTGGTGAGGATGTGAGGAAAAAGGAACCCTAGTACACTGCTGGTGGGAATGTAAATTGGTGCAGCCACTATGGAAAACATTATGGAGTTTCCTCAAAAAATTAAATATGGAACTTCTGTTTGTCCCGGTGATTCCACATCTGGGAATATATACTTTAAAAAAACAATCAGAAAATATATATGTACCCCTATGTTCATAGCAGAATTATTTACAATACTAAGATTTGGAAACAGCCCAAGTGCCCATTAGTGGATGAACTGATTTTTAAAAAGGCGGCAGGACATATACACGATGGAATACTATACATCTGTGAAAAAGAGGGCTCTCTTACCCTTTGGGGCAGCATGGATGGGACCTGGAGACTATTATGCTAAGTGAAATGAGCCAATCTGAGAAAGACAAATATCACATGATCTCATTTATCTGTGGAATCTAATGAACAAAACAAATGAACAAACAAAATAAGACCTGAAGAATGGAGGCATAGAAAAGACTGACATACCTCCATGTGGAGATGGGGGGACAAGGAGAGATAAGCCAAAGAACTTATATACTTACCAGTGGCCTGGTGCACAAAATTCATGCACATTAAAAGGGAATTAATTAGAGGGAATATTTTAATATTGCTATTTGCCCTCTTTCTATAATACAAGTGTCAGAGATGAAAGAAAATTAGTAACATGTATATGAAAATAATATATAAATTTATTAATAAATAAACAATAACAGCGTCATGTCCCCAGCTGGCACCAGACAGAGGACACAGCCTCATGTCCCCCAGCCTCGCCGTGCACACAACCCTGCTCACCCGTGCCTGCTGTGCACGCAGCCTCCTGCTGATCGGTATCGTTACAGCATCAAGACCATTTGCATATTACCCTGTTATTAGTATAGATGTGCATAGCCATGGACATGAACAATAGAGTGAAGACCTGGGGTGAGAGGATAGAGTAGGGGCTGGGCAGAAGGAGGGGGGAGGAGGAGAAGGGAAGACATCTGTAATACTGTCAACAATAAAATAAAATTTAAAAAATTATTTAAAAACAGGATGTGCCGAAACTGGTTTGGCTCTTAAATATGGAACTGCCATTTGACCCAGTGATCCCACTTCTAGGAATATATCCTAAGAAACCCTAAACACCAATCAGATAGAATGTATGCACCCCTATGTTCATAGCAGTGCCATTTACAATAGCTAAGATTTGGAAACAGCCCAAGTGCCCATTAGTGGATGAACTGATTTTTAAAAAGGCGGCAGGACATATACACGATGGAATACTATACATCTGTGAAAAAGAGGGCTCTCTTACCCTTTGGGGCAGCATGGATGGGACCTGGAGACTATTATGCTAAGTGAAATGAGCCAATCTGAGAAAGACAAATATCACATGATCTCATTTATCTGTGGAATCTAATGAACAAAACAAATGAACAAACAAAATAAGACCTGAAGAATGGAGGCATAGAAAAGACTGACATACCTCCATGTGGAGATGGGGGGACAAGGAGAGATAAGCCAAAGAACTTATATACTTACCAGTGGCCTGGTGCACAAAATTCATGCACATTAAAAGGGAATTAATTAGAGGGAATATTTTAATATTGCTATTTGCCCTCTTTCTATAATACAAGTGTCAGAGATGAAAGAAAATTAGTAACATGTATATGAAAATAATATATAAATTTATTAATAAATAAACAATAACAGCGTCATGTCCCCAGCTGGCACCAGACAGAGGACACAGCCTCATGTCCCCCAGCCTCGCCGTGCACACAACCCTGCTCACCCGTGCCTGCTGTGCACGCAGCCTCCTGCTGATCGGTATCGTTACAGCATCAAGACCATTTGCATATTACCCTGTTATTAGTATAGATGTGCATAGCCATGGACATGAACAATAGAGTGAAGACCTGGGGTGAGAGGATAGAGTAGGGGCTGGGCAGAAGGAGGGGGGAGGAGGAGAAGGGAAGACATCTGTAATACTGTCAACAATAAAATAAAATTTAAAAAATTATTTAAAAACAGGATGTGCCGAAACTGGTTTGGCTCAGTGGATAGAGCATCGGCCTGCGGACCGAAAGGTCCCGGGTTCGATTCCGGTCAAGGGCATGTACCTGGGTTGCGGGCACTTCCCCAGTGGGGGATGTGCAGGAGGCAGCTGATCGATGTTTCTCTCTCATCGATGTTTCTAACTCTCTATCTCTCTCCCTTCCTCTCTGTAAAAAATCAATAAAATCTATTTTAAAAAACAAACAAAACAAAAAAAAACAGGATGTGATTAAATATTACTTGAGTGGCTGAACAATAAATGTAATAAAAATTTACACAAGGATTGACCATGATAAAAATCTTATAAATGCCACTGCAGCTTTGGAGTATTTTCCTCACATCATTTAGTGAGGCATATGGGAATACACACACACACACACACACACACACACACACACTTTGACAAGTTTATCGGTTCAGTTATTCAACAAATATTTAAGTTGTCTACTGTTATATGTACATAACAGGTAAACAAAGGTCCTGCCCACACAGATCTAATATTTTTTGTTGGCAGGGGAGGAGGCAATACAAGTAAACACTTCACCTATATATCTTATTTAATCTTTGAAATAACTCCACGAGTTAGGATTTATCATCCTCCTTTTACAAAGTAGACATGGGACGTCAAATAACTTGTCCAAGGTCAAACAGCTAGCAATTAGCACCGCCAAAAGCTTAACCTAGGTCTATCAGGTTATAAAGCCTGGGTCCCATGTGAGCCATTCCATTCCCCGGAACCCAGCTTCTCTGATACGCTATTGGTCCTGAAACAGTTGCCCAGCATTTAGCCAAGTGATTCTCACAATCTCTCCTACTGAGCTATGGTGTGGGCTAGTCCTTACTCCTGCTGTGTTCTTCCATTCATCTGTATTACTTTTCATTGTGATTTTGGTGTCCACTTCAAAATGTATCTATGGGTTTCATTCTGTGCAATTCCCTTCTCTGCTTTAACAGCTTCAGCAAATTCATTTTCCTCATTCACAAAAAGTTGCTGATTAGTAGCACTATACTCGTCTTTAAAGATTGGTTTCTTATGAGTTATGCAGCAACTGTGTTATGTTGGGAGGATTACTGTATTTGGATTTTATACACATTAATATTACCTCTACAGGTGAACAGTTAAGTGCCTGGCTCTTTTCTAAATTGTCTCATTTCGTTTCAATAACACTGCAAGTTATTAAAATGTTATCCCGTTTCACAGATGAGGAAATGAGGTTCAGAAAGGCTGAATTACTTGCACGCGGCCAGGATGTAGTAAATCCAGGTCTTCTCATGCGGTTCCCACTACACCATGCTGCTTCTACCTAAAACTACAGAAATCACAGAAATGGGGATTCAAAAGAACCTCATGGGATCTTTACATGATTCCTTCCTGTGTAGGCATCTTTTCTCTAGAATCCTACCCAGTGGTCAGGTCTCTTGTTGAAAGTCTGGCTCTGTCACAGGCTAATTTCGACCTCTGTGGGTCTTAGTTTTCTCATCTGTAAAAAGGAATGCTACTATTTACCTCAGGGTGATCGTGAGGATCAAATGATTAAGTATGCAAAGGTCCTGGGCAAACAATAAAGCACTTTACAGATGCTCCCTGAACTTTCTTTACAAGTAAGTTAGAACTCTAAAATACTTTTATTTCTGAATTGTAAATGGATTTCCTTTCATATACTACTTATTTCATAATCACAAATTTATATAGAGCAATATATCCACAGCTCTTCCTAGAAGACAAAATTATTTTACATTACTACTAGATGTAAGACCAAGCTTACAATGTGAATTTTTCTCAAACTCTTTTGAACATGGAGGAAAATACCAACTTTGGAACAGCTATGAAAAAGTGAATTTCATCTTAAATGTGCAATTATGTAAAATAATGGCTTACAATAGGACTGCTCTTATGTGAATTTTCTAATATAATTTCACTAAAATTTATACACATATTGAAAATACCAATACAATTACAATAATAGAAAACATTTATTGAGCACTTAACATTTGTTAACTCATGTAATAAAATTCTTCAATTATAGGAAAATAATAATTTAACAATTAAAAAAAGTTTAACAGTTAAAGGAAAGTTAGTATATGATGCTAGTAAAATTATATAGGCAAAAGAAAAACTATATAGCATACATAACCTGATTTTTTAAAGAGCTTTCAATAAATACCCAACAACAGAAATGTTTTAGAGCCCTTTATAGAAACTATAGATAAAATAAGTTAATTTTGTTGTCTGTGGAATGTCCACATGTATGCTCATTCAAAACTGATCCATGGGTATAATATTATGTCCTTTTATCCAAATAAATGGAAAATTCGATTTCTCTATTTACTTTGTATTTCTTTAGCTGTCAATTCATCACAGTACATTAATTTTAAAAACTGTCATTTCCACTATTTTTTTTGTGCTTCTTTTCTTGACATTCATATTGTTTCCCTTTCTTTTCCAAGGATTTATTTTAAAAAGCCATAAAAACGTATAAGCATATATGTATTTGTATGTGTGTGAATGCACAGTATCTACATCTTTTTCTAAAATCAGTATTTCTCTTGATAATGAGTAAAAATCAAACCAGGACAGAAGGTTCATTCCTTTCTCACCCCATATTAAGGCAGAAAGGTGGAAATAATACATCATATCTTTTGTGTTTCATAAGCTCATCTCATTAAATAAAAATACTTACTGTTTACTTACAGCCAATGCCCTTTAAGTTGCTTGTGATGGTGTTTTTTCATCAATGATATCTGAAAAATCAAAGAAATTCAGTTTCCCACCTTCTAAGCTTCTTACATTTTCTAAATGATGCAGGCTTAAGAGTTGCCAAATGAGATGGGCAACGGCAGCCAAATAGCGGTTCCTAGCCAACCTAAAAATAGCAGGGGATGGGCAGATATACCATTGCTTCTTGCTCTTTTTCCTTCCCCCCGCCCCAATATCTAAGTTAAAAATAATGATTTGTTCAAAATTAAAACAGTACAAAAAGAATTATATTATCTCTTGCCCTGATATCTAGATAGGTGGTCAGTTATGAAAATTTGGTAAAAAACAAAGATATGAAAGTCAAGGCAAACCTTACAGGAAGGTTTCCATACCCAATTTCCATATTCTAAAAAAAAAAAAATCTGACCATAACTTGCTGGAATCAAAAACTGCCATTGGCCCTGGCTGGTGTGGCTTGGTAGGTAGGCGCGTTTCCCATACACCAAAAGGTTATGGGCTCAATTCCCAGTCAGGGCACCCACATAGGCTCCTGATTTGATCCCCAGTCAGGGCACGTGCCAGAGGCAACCAATTGATCTTTCTCTCTCACGTTGATTTCTCCTCTCTCTCTCTCTTCCGCTCTCTCTAAAAGCCAATAAAAATATATATTCTCAGGGGAGGTTTACAGGAAAAAAAACTGTCTTTGCCTTTTATTTTTCTTTCCTGGTGATCTTTGAATAATAACTATTAACATTTTATATTTATAATTTCAGAAGTCCTTTCACAGATTTTGTGTTGTTGGCTCCTTAAAACAAGCCTGTACTAGCATTATAATATAAAAAATGAAAAAACTGAAGTTCATAGAAGTTGAAGCTTGCCCAAGGCCATCCAGATGAAAAAGAGACCAATCTGTCTTACGATTCCACATTTGTCACACATACACACACACACACACACACACACACACACACACACACACACCCCTACCTATCTTCCTAACAACTCTAACATAAAATGGCTGTTAAGAATTTAACTTTTAAACTTTCACACATGTACAAATAAATTTTATGGGGAAAATGTTACAATAAATTTTCTTGGATTAAAAAGTCCTTTAAAAATTCAAAAGTTCTACAAAATGTGAAAATATGAATTTACTAACCATATTAATTACATAATGACAAATTACTTTTAAAATTCATTTTTCAAAGTATTATTCACTTAAGAGAAGAAATTAAATAAGGAGTTACCATGAACATTTAAGTTTTATTTGTTTGACTATGGACACCAAGAAATGCACAGCATGGAAGGGAATACTAATGTATAAGTGGTTCTTTCTCAGTGGGAGGATTAGAGATTTTTTCCCTTCTCATATTTTCTGTACATTTCAAACTTTGTAGAATCAAGAAAATATAGGCTTAATAGCATTTTCAAAAATGTCTCAGGCATAAAAAAATTTGTATAATAAACTCAAAAAAACAACAAATGAACACAAGCCAGGCCAGTGTTGCTCAGTTGTTGAGCATTGACCTATAAACCAGGAGGTCAAGGTTCAATTCCCAGTCAAAGCACATGCCCAGGTTTCAGGCTAAATCCCCAGTAGGGGACGTGAAGGAAGCACCTGATCAATGATTCTCTCTCATCATTGATGTTCCTATTTCTCAGTCCCTCTCTCTTCCTCTCTGAAATCAATAAAAATATTTTTTTTTACAAAGTAGAACATGAAATTGAATCCATAGTGTTACCCCAACTTGGTAAAAAAGAAAAAATGTTTCTTTGTAGATGCAAGTACATACAGCTGGAAGGCAAAAGCCTGTTAGGATTGTTTTAGTTCTGCATGATGGGATCCAGAAAATTATCTTCTTATTTGAACATATCTGCAACCTCCAAATTGTGTTAATGGGCTATTGTCCATTAAAATAGTTTCCTTCACTTTATGAAGGAAATAAATATGTTAGGCTTATTGTCATTGCCAACTGGAGATCAAGTGGAAGTAAAAAAAATCATCTCATATAATAGTAATATACCCAAGTTGTAATTTATAATATTTTCATCTTCATGTCCAATAAATTAGGTACAGGTATTCCTTATTAAGCATCTATCCTATCTAATAAAAGAGAAACATGGTAATTAGCCATACCTCCACTACCCTTCCCATTGGCTAATCAGAGCAATATGCAAATTAACTGCCAGCCAAGATGGCGGCCGGCAGCCAGGCAGCTTGAAGGGAACATAAGA
>NW_006295261.1:361144-364094 GCF_000327345.1 Myotis davidii | reverse complement strand
GCAGGCAGAAGAAAATTGTTATCTATATATATATATGCCTAAGCGACCATTATGACCGAACAACCAAAACGACCGGTCGGCCAGTCGTTATGACATGCACTGACCACCAGAGGGCAGACACTCAATGCAGGAGCTGCCTCCTGGTGATCAGTGCGCTCCAACAGCCAACCTCCCGTGGCCCCTCCTCCCCGCTCCTCCACCAAACTCCTGCAGCCCCTCTCCCCTCCCCTGGCTGGGCCCCCCATCAGCCCCAATCAAGGGGCTGGCTGGCCAACCTCTCGGGGTCTCTCCCCCACAGCTGGCCAGCCCCCTGATAGGCCTCAATCACTGGCCAGGCCTAGGGACCTCACCATGCACGAATTTGTGCACCGGGTTTCTAGTAAAAGATAAGGGTCAAGATGTAGACCCTCATCTCTGACTTCCTAGAGAACCACTTCCTGGATGAGGACGTGAAATTGATCAAAAGATGTGAGACCACCTGACTAACATCCACAGGCTGGCTCACCCTCAAGCACGACTAGGAGCCTTTGGAGCTCAGAGGCCTTTCAGAGGCCCCTCTGCATCCCCTGGTGTCTCTGGCTTTTTCCTAAGCCTCTTCCCAAAACTACTAGTCATTCTTTTAACCACCCTGGAGCCCTCTCCCATGCATTGAATCAAATGAAACAATAAAGCTTTTTACAGCAAAAAAGAAAGAGGGAAGGAAGGGGAGGGAAGGAGGGAGGGTGGGAGGGAGGAAAGAAAAGAAAGGAAGAAAGGAAGGAAGAAGATAAGGGTCAAAATTTTTGCTGATAATCAAATCTGTTTTTTAAAACCCTGTATTACATTTTCAATATAGAATTCAGGATTTTGGTTTCTGAATGTAAACAAAAGCCCTCTAAAGATCACAAATATATATAATTGTAGAAACTAGGTCTATGTATGTGAAGAGGTGCACACACATGAGGATGTATACACAGTAAAATATAAGGATGTGATGGGATTTCCAGCAGACTATACTTTTCTCTTTATAATAATCTCCATATTAAATATTGCTCTAGTATGCAAGAAATTAGGAACGCCTCCCCTACCTCCTTTAGCTTGCTTCTTCATTTGCAACAAAATAGAAATTGCAGAACACTAAGAGATAAATGCTAGTCAAGGGTTTTGCTCACTTTCCTTTTAGTCCCTATTAAATAATATCAAGTATTACCCAGGCATTACTTGCACTGCTTCACAAAAGGCAGAATTCTTTAACTGTCTGGATAGTACGAGGGCTGACCAGGCATGAAGCCACTGCAGAATTTTTACCTGCAGCCTACAACCATGCCTTTGCAGAAACATCTGGGCAACTGTTTAAGTGGGGTGGGGAATAGGACATCCTGCCACTTATATCATTTCCCCAGGGCAGAAATATCGGGCTTATAACACTAATTTTGCTCAAATAAGAGAGGAGTAATAGGCTTCTCTCTAACTTCTACAAAAACAGAAAGAGCAAGAGCAATTTCTAAAGAAATTGACTTTAAAGATTATTTACAGACACGGAGAATTCTTTGTTGTAACCTATCTTCTAGGAAGGGGTACAAAGATTCTATGTATTGCTTTAAAAAAAAGATAAAAACCATAGCCTGTTAAAATGAGTGTACAACTACTTCCCAAGAGAAGGAAGGTCTCTTGGTGTTAGGAGTATTAAGCATGAAATTCTCCTGAGGCTTTTTCATAACAAATATTTATTACTTTATAATCAGAAAACAATAAAGCTACTCTTATATTTTTAAAATTAGAACATTTACATTCACAAATGAAAAATTATAATTTTCTGAAACATTAATGGAGATAACACAAATGTTTCTATTCAGCACCACTCAAAAAATAAAAGTACAAAAAATAAAGGAAAATGTTAAGAACTTGTATAGGAATCTAATTTCCTTTATTTGTAGCTTCAAATTTTCTCAAGAGGAAGAATAATTTCTAACAACTTAGATGCTCCTTCACCAGTCTTGGCATGTAGTAGATCAATAAATATTTGCTGAGTGATTAAATTTAACATTAAATATATTGCCTAAATTTTATTTTTATGCCAAAGATATTCTCCCAAGAACCTTTTTTTCTTTATTAAGGTATTACATATGTGTCTTTATCCCCCCATCCCCCCAACTCATGCCCTCACCTCCCTGGTGTCTGTGTCCATTGGTTAAGCTTATATGCATGCGTACAAGTCCTTTGGTTGATCTTTCCCCCTCACCCTCACCCTCCCCTACCTTCCCTTTGAGGTTTGATGGTCTGATTGATGCTTCTCTGTCTCTAGATCTGTTTTTGTTCAACAGATTATGTTGTTCATTATATTCCATAAATGATTGAGATCATGTGATATTTATCTTTCTCTGACTGACTTATTTCACTTAGCATAATGCTCTCGAGTTCCATCCATGCTGTTGCAAATGGTAAGAATTCCTTCTTTTTTACTGCAGCGTAGTATTCCATTGTGTAGATGTACCACAGTTTTTTAATCCACTCATCTGCTGATGAGCACTTAGGCTGTTTCCAAATCTTAGCTCTAGTGAATTGTGCTGCTATGAATATAGGAGTGCATATATCCTTTCTAATTGGTGTTTCTAGTCTCTTGGGATATATTCCTAGAAGTGGGATCACTGGGTCAAATGGGAGTTCCAATTTTAGTTTTTTGAGGAAACTCCATACTGTTCTCCACAGTGGCTGCACCAGTCTGCATTCCCACCAGCAGTGCACAAGGATTTCTTTTACTCCGCATCCTCACCAGCACTTGTCATTTGTTGATTTATTGATGATAACCATTCTGACAGGTGTGAGGTGGTACTGCATGGTCGTTTTTATTTGCATCTCTCAGATGATTAGTGACTTTGAGCATATTTTCATGTCTCTTGGCCTTCTTTCTGTCTTCTTTCGAAAAGGATTCATTTACGTCCATTGCCCACTTTTTCATTGGGTTGTTTAT
>NW_006295261.1:348611-359199 GCF_000327345.1 Myotis davidii | reverse complement strand
TTCTCTCTGGCACTAGGGGGTCATCTGGGTTTGGATCACATAGCAGTGAACAAATGGATAAAAGAACTTTAGAAATAGTTAATGCAG
Organism: Myotis davidii; assembly: GCF_000327345.1. Lineage (NCBI taxonomy): Eukaryota > Metazoa > Chordata > Mammalia > Chiroptera > Vespertilionidae > Myotis > Myotis davidii. The sequence goes on along the minus strand of NW_006295261.1, from coordinate 359,112 downwards.
GAGACCACTGTGATCTTAGAATATCGAGACAAATGCTGCCATTACTGTTAATATTTGGATGATAAATTCTTGTTGTAAATGCAACCTTAGGTGGTTTGAAGGGGTAGTCTGTAGGAAAATGAATTGTCAAAAAGAATACACCACCTTGATATGGGCTGTCATTAGGTCCCATAATTGTGGCTTGCCAATGAAACATATCATCCCCAACTGGACCTGCAGAACACTGTGCTGGAGGGTCACGGGCCAAATCACTAAGTTCCGTATTAATCCGTTTCAGCGCCATAGTCTGTGCTTTGCGTCTGGCTCCTCACTATCTCCGTGTGTGCTCGGAGGTCCGGCCGAAACTCTTGATGACCCCGCCGGCAGGCAAGGCTGGTCTCTTCGTCTCACACCGGCTCTGCCAGGCACAGGCACTTGGTCTGGAGGCGGTTCTCGCAATAACCTCGTGGCTGCTTTCCCGGAGCTCGATTGAGTGATTTTTATCTCTCAATTTGTTTATGTGATGTATCACGTTTATCGATTTGTGGATATTGTACCATCCTTACATCCCTGGGATAAATGCTATTTGGTCATGGTGTATGATCTTTCCAATGTACTGCTGGATCTGATTTGTTAGAATTTTGTTGAGGATTTTGGCATCTATGTTCATGAGGGATATTGGCCTGTAATTCTCTTCCATTGTGTTGTCTTTATCTGGTTTTGGTATTAGGGTGATGCTGACTTCAAAGAATGAGCTTGGAAGTGTTCCTTCCTCTTGAATTTTTTGGAATAGTCTGAGGAGGGTAAGCTTTAGTTCTTCCTTGACTATTTGGTAAAACTCCCCTTCTCCCAAGAATCTTAATCACCACTTCAATCCCACTCACTAGAAGTAACCAAATGAAGTTTGGTGAATCTCTCTGTATACAACAGAGATAGAGAAAAGAGAGTGAAGAGAGAGATCATACTATAACTATTTATACTTTAAAAATACAGTGGACACCCTACTATAGTTCTGCATAATTCATTCTTGTTAATAACTGCACTAACTTAATTTTCCAGATGCTATCAGCAACCAGTACATTGACTGAGAGAAAATAATAGTACTAATAGTAATGGCTAACATTTATTGAGCATTGTTCCAAATGCTTCATCTACTTACTACACATTAAAATTGTGTGACTTTATCGGTAGGTACTATAACTTATGGCCCTTCTTACAGATAAAGAAACTGAAACATATTACTTGCCCGAGGTTATAAAGACTTGCCCAAAGTTAGACAGTAAGTTGCAAGGACAGAATTTGAAGCCAGCAATCTGTCTTCTAAGCCTGTGTTCTGATTTGCTACTGCCTCTGTGATGTTAAAAATAGTAAAGATAAATTATTTCTTAACAATGAATGACTGTTGGTATATACCAGATGTAACCATAATAGAACACAATGTTTTGGTGTTTTTAACTATACCAGAACCTTGTATTCTTAGTAGTGCTTTCAAAGAAACCGTATCAGGAGATTTTACGTTCAGTTTAGAGTCTACCATTAAGCAAAAGTATTTGAATTAGTAAAAAACACACACATGAATTTCCTTCATATATATTTCATAAGCTGAACAGGAAAAGCAATCTAAGTTCTGTACTGTTACCTTATTTTGTGGCCAAAAGCAGTTTTTTTCAAGTTTTACTATCCATTTTGTTGACCAGACTTGTCACCAATTGATTTATGGTCATTCAAAAAACACTATACCAGTCACACACACGAAAAGAACCTGAATCACATTTTTAAAATATAGACTCAGATTCTAAACTCAGATGCAAGAGTTTTTTTTAAATAATTGCAAAATCTTTGGAATAAATGTGTAGTCTCTCAAGGTAACTATTCTGAAAAAGGATAAACCTTAATTGTCTGTTTAAAGTCAGTCTGCTAAAAGTCAGTTACCATATTTAACAGGTTTATTTCAGTTACTAATCCAGCAGCCGGTTCATGCCAGCCATCCCAAAACAATAACTGATGTCCATATTGACTCTTCTGTTGCCAAGCCAGTGAGTTGACAGCTAGCATCCTAAGCACTGTATAACGTATCAAAATCGTGTTGCTGAGCCAACTGTAACATAAATTGTTTTTACAACATGAGCCAATTTTTCTAATTTACTCTTTAACATAAAGTGATTCTGCTCTAGCTGACAGCAGGGACAAGAATGGCAGCTTGAGGGGATGCTTTACCTTTGACTAAATCTTATTAGTTTAAACAAGGGATAACACATACACATTTAAGTATATTCAACATCGCCAAAGCACCAGCGTCCCCCACCATTTTAAAATAATGCCAAATAATATTTAAAGGTGGAATGTTTCAGAAGATGGTTCAATCGAAGATCAAGTTCCACCTACCTCTGTTACTGAGTCACTTTCTAGACCATGTTTTTGTTAAGTAAACCTTTCTTCTTGAACAAATAATCATCTGTCAGAGCTCCACGTAGTTCCACAGAATAGTAAAAATAACTGGAAGCTCCTTTGTATATATGATTGCTAAGTAAATGCCAAAGTCTTACAAGACAGCCTTTAAAGTCTACTGAGTGAACATTATAAAATCAAATTTTGTGCTTCCTTCGGCAGCATATATACTAAAAATCAGAATGACACAGAGATTAGCATGGCTCCTGAGCAAGGATGATATGCAGATTCATGAAGCATTCTACTTTTTAAAAAAATCAAATTTCCTGGCAACCTGTTAAGCATAATTATCTAACCAAGTGTTATCCCTTAAAACAAAAAATTGGAATTATTCAATCGAATAGCTAGAGAAGCAGCTGGGAGTTATGTAGTAGACTTTCTTATCCTGCATATAATATAGAGGTAATATGCAATTTAACCCTCACACCCTCACAAGATGGCTGCCTATGACTAGGCTGGCAGGGGAGGCAGAGGGACAGTTGGGGGTGACCAGGCCAGCGGGGGTTGCAGTTGGGGGAGACCAGGCTGGCAGGGGATCAGTTGGGGGCGATTAGGCTGGCAGGGGGCAGTTTGGGGCAACCAGGCCAGCAGGGGGGGCAATAAGGGGTGCCCAGGCTGGTGGAAGGGGGGGCAATTAGGAGCGACCAGGCCATCAGGGTGGGGGCAGTTAGGGGCGACCAGGCAGGCAGGCAGGTGAGTGATTAGGAGCCAGCAGTCCAGGATTGTGAGAGGGATGTCTGACTGCCGGTCAGACATCCCCCAAGGGGTCCCAGATTGAGAGGGTGCAGGCTGGGCTGAAGGCCTCCTCCCCACTGCCCGTGCAAATTTCATGCACTGGGCCTCTAGTAGTAAAATAACTCTAAAAACACTGCCTTTTTCATGGCCTATATTTAACCTAACAGCTCATTTTATCTGTCCCCCTACCCTTGCTACATGAAATGTCAATAATTGATTAATCAAGTAATGCTTTTGCTCTGGCAATGTGAAAAACCTCTCATCAGATTCTTGTACAACCATTTCACCATCAAAATAATGATGCTTGGATTATAGCCAGAGCAGAGAAAAGAATCAAGTATATAATGACCTCATGTGGCAAAGGGCTAGAACTACTAATTTAACTATGAAAAAATCATGGGCTTAAATAACTTTTGTTATAGAACTTTTATTTTCAAATTGTTTTAAATGGGCATTAAATACTGCCTAGAAGGAAGAAGAGAAAAATGACCTCAGATGTAAAGAAAAAGCAGAGGTAAAAATAGTCATCTGTTCACTAAAATAAAAGGGGCCCCCATGCTAAGAGTCAAAATATTTGGGTTCTTGTTTCAGTTTTATTAATTTTGGGGGAACTTGAAAAAATCCCTTAGCCTCTCACATCTATAAAATGCTGGTAAGTTTTTTTCTACCATAGACTTTGAAGGCTAAAATATGGTTATATGAATTTTATATCTTGTATCTGAAACTTTTATCCCAGTTATGGTATTTATAATTCTGTAACTAAAACATTTTTAAGCTCATCATAAAAACGAAACCTTAAACTAAAGCACTGTTACCTAGTTTGACTTCCAATTATCACCTTTTATTCTAGTGCAATGGACATTGATTGGTATAGCACCTATTTTATTCTAGGCATAGAACTAAGATTAAATTAATTCAAAGTATAGCCATATTGCTAATAAACTTCTTTGAGGATAGTTTTATTCTTCAATTACAGTTTATATCCAATATTATTTTGTATTATTTTCAGGTGGAGAATAGTCTTAACTCTTAAAATACTTCAATATTTATCGATTAAGTCTGACAAAACAAAACTGGGTGTTAATTTTTATGTGAAATCCCTGAACCAAATCCAAATCCTCATTGATAAAAAAAAAAAATCTGAGAACATCAATATCTTATTAATTACAATCATTAAACATACAATTATAGAGTGACAGCCACAATCTAAAAAAAAAAAGGTGGGGAAAAGGGAGTAAGTACATACCTGTTCCTCATTAATGTTTGTAATTTATCCCTGAAAGCACTGTCACTAAGTAAAAGGCTTTAAATGGAAACCTTTTCCATTAATTTTAATAGGGTACATTATAATATGTTATATCCCAAGATCTCCAAAACAGGATCAATTGACTAAGAACAAGTTTACAGGCAATAAACAATATTGTCCATAAAATATATTGTAAAGGTTTATTGTACTTGCCAAGGAGGAAAACTTGATAGAGGGGGGTGGTTTGATGGAGGAGAGGAATAAAGGAACCATTCTTTGGAAGGTAAATTCTGCTTTCTACACCATTTTCCCCCACCAATTTTCCAGCCTTTTGGGGTAGTAATGGCTATCTTGCATTCAAACTGCACTTAAAATTAAGTTATAACACCTTTAGGGAACTTCAAAACACATTGAAATGGCATCTGTACATAACACTGAAATCCCAGAAGATGCAACCTCTTCATTCCTCTCAGTTGACAAAATTATGACACTGCATAGAAAGTGTCAAGTAAACGACTATGTTTTTTTCTAAGAATGTAATATTTTTTATTGCATACTTGTTTAGTGTATTTTGGAGTAAGAAAAGTCTTTAGATTCAAGAAGAAAAAATGATTGTCTGAAAAGTGATATAACTTTTTTAAAATTGTTATGGCAAAGCCCTAGCCGGTTTGGTTCAGTGCATAGAGTCTTGACCTGCGAACTGAAGGGTCCTGGGTTCGATTCCGGTCAGGCACACGTATCTCGGTTGCAGGCTTGGCCCCTGGTTGGGGCGCATGCAAGAAGCAACCAATTGATGTGTCTTTCTCATCATTGATGTTTCTGTCTCTCTCCCTCTCCCTTCCTCTCTGAAATCAATAAAAATATGTTTTTTTAATGTTATGGCAAAAATTATTAACTGAACAGTTTTTATGGAGCAAGTCTGTATTTAAAATATATATATGGCATTATTGACCTCAGCACTAATACATTTTATATTGATGACAACATTCCAAAGCACTACACAGAATAAGAGAAAAAATGAATTATATCAAAGTTGCCTCCATTTTTTAATATTCATCTAACTGAAGATGAGAAAAAAAACAATTTCATTTTACACATATATTCTTTTAAAAAAAAACACAACCTTATTACGATAGCCTCAAAAGGCCCAATTGTATTACGAAACCAGGTAGCTCATGCCTCTAGGAAACACAAAATGACCCAACTTCAAGACTTAATATATATAAAGCTACAGTAATCCAGACAGCGTGGTATTGACAAAAGAATGGACAAATAGATCAATGGAACAGAATAGAGTCTAGAAATAGACCCACACAGTCAACTGGTATTCAACAAAGGAGCAAAGGCAATACAATGAAGCAATGATCATCTTTTCAATAAATAGTGCCAGAACAACTGGACATCCACATGCAAAACAATGAATCTAGAACAGGGGTCCTCAAACTACTGCCCGCGGGCTACATGCAAATACAAATATTGTATTTGTTCCTGTTTTGTTTTTTTACTTCAAAATAAGATATGTGCAGTGTGCATAGGAATTTGTTCATAATTTATTTTTAAACTCTAGTCCGGCCCTCCAACGGTCTGAGGCACAGTGAACTGGCCCCCTGTTTAAAAAGTTTGAGGACCCCTGATCTAGAAAGACATCACACCCTTTATAAAATGACAGACACCCTTTATAAAAAATCACAGGCCTAAAGATAAAACACATAATTATCAAATTCCTAGAAAATAACTTAGGAGAAAACCTAGATGACCTTGGGTATGACTTCTTAGATACAACACAAGGTACAATCTATAAAAGAAATTGGTAAGCTGGAGTTCATTAAAATTAAAAACTTCTGCTCTATAAAACACAATGTCACATGAACAAGACAACCCACAGACTGGAAGAAAATATTTTCAAAAGACCCATTTGAAAAAAAAGCTATTGTCTAAAATATTCAAAGAACTTTTAACACTCAATAATAAGAAAATGAATCCGATTTAAAAATGACAACAGACCTTCAGGCAACTCACCAAAGATATACAGATGGCAACAAGCATATGAAATGATGGTTATTATATGTTATTAGGGAATTGCAAATTAAAATGAGGCACAACCACATACCTATTAAGAATGGAGTAAATCCAAACCACTGACACCACCAAAAGTGGAAGAGCAGGAACTCACTTATTGCTGGTAGGAAGGCAAAATGGTACAACTATTTTGGAAGACAGTTTCTAAGAAACCTAAACACACTCAACATATAATCCAGCAATTGCACTATTTGGTATTTACGTACCCAAATGAGTTGAAAACTTATGTTCATTGAAAAACTTGCACACAAATGTATATAAAGCAGCTTTATTCATAATTGCAAAATTGGGAAGCAACTCACTTGTTGTCAGTAGCTGAGTAGATAAACTGGGCACATTCTGACAATGGGCTGTTGTTATTCAGCACTAAAAAGAAATAAGCTGTCAAACCATGCAAAGAAAGGGAGGAAACTAAATGCAAATTCCTATGTGAAAAAAGGCCAATCTGAAGAGTTTGCATACTAAACGATCTAAATGTCTAACACTCTGGAAAAGACAACTATGGAGACAATTGAAGGTCAGTGGTTGCCTGAGATTGGGAGTAGGGGAATGAACAAAACACTGAAGATTTTTCGGGCAATGAAACTATTTTGTAAGATGAATATATGTCATTCATTTGTCAAAACCCATAGAATGTACAACACTGAATAAACTCTAATGTACATTATGGACTTTGAGTGATAATAATGTATCAATGTAGGTTCATTGAATGTAACAAATGTACCACCTGGTGGGGATGTTGATAGTAGGGGATGCTGTACAAGTTCAGGAGCAGAGACAATATAAAAATTGTAATTTCCACTTAATTTTGCCATCAACTTAAAACTGCAATAAACAATATAGATGGAACATAAAATATATTATCAATAAGTCTAAATAAAGTCAATGAAGTTTTTAAAGAGATGAGACTGGTAAAATCCACATAAGGCCTGCAGTTTATGGAATGGTATACCAAAGTCAATTTCTTAGTCTTGATATTAAGACTAATTTTACTATGATTAAGTAAAATGTTATCATTGGGGGAAATCAGTGATGGAACTCCAATACTTTCATAACATTTTGTGAATCAAAACTACTTTGAAATTTAAAAAGATTTTTGAGTAAAGATAAGATTTGTCAAATGTGGAAGGCTATTATTTATCAAGATCTGTAAATACCTTAAGCGACTAATCTAGCTTTTTTAGTGGTAATAAGATTTATATCTCTGTGTAAAAAACACTTTGATACTCCTTGTTCTAAAAAAATATGACAAACCTTATTTCTATAAGCTCAGTATACAGTTTTAGGCATAGACGATGAGAAATTCTGAATGAGGGAATAAGTTTTATACAATTTTCTTAGAAGAGTAAACTAAAAAGTAGTACATATACTCTGATGGAAGATGATCTGATATGGGAAAAACCAAGAGAATGCAGACCACTAAGCTCAATACTCTTGTGCCTATCCAATGGTACAGCTTTTGTCATGACAAATAAATTTAGCTTCTTTTCAATTCTACAGATTTAAAGTCATTAAACATTTTTAAAGGTTACTGAAAATCTCTGAACTCTTTGCTTAAAATAGAATCAGTGTAATTTATATAAGCCATTATTACCTTTTTATAGTCATGTTTTTCTTCAAAGTAGAATAAATTTTATTTTTTAATCTTTATAAAGTATTACATGTCCCCATTTTTCCACCACTGACCCCCTCCAGCCTGCCCCTGCAGCCCCCACCCCAGGCCTTCAGCACCCTATTGTCTGTGTCCATGGGTTATGCATATATGCATACAAGGTTTTGGGTTGATTACATCCCACCCACCCATCCTCCCCATCTTCCCCCTAGATTCTGCACTCTGTTCCATACTTCCATGTCTCTGGATGCACTCCATTCGTTGGTTTATTTTGTTACTTAGATTCCAAATATGAGTGAGATCATGTGATACTTATCTTTCTCTGACCTATTTCACTACGCATTTTGTCAGCTCTCCAAAGCAGACCAGCTCTCCAGGTCTCTCCATGCTATCTCAAAGGGCAAGACATTCTTCTTTTTTTATTGCTACATAGTATTCCATGGCATAAATGTACCACAGCTTTTTTTATCCACTCATCTTCTGCTATGCACTTGGGCTGTTTCTAGACCTTAGCTGTTGTAAATTGGACTGCTATGAACATTAGGGATGTATACACTCTCTGATTGGTGTTTTTGCCTTTCTTAGGCTATATTCCCAAAGTAAAATAAACTTTAATTCATTGAGTGTAGCTCCATTACAGGTCATGAAATTCACACTCATTTATTAAGCAAATGTTTAATTTAGTAAACAAACATGTATATCAAATAAAAAAAACACACATACATCATGAAATAGCTTAAATACTCATGGTGATTATAGATTTTTTTAATGTTTGTTTTTTTTAATTGATTTCAGAGAAGGGAGAGGAAGAGAGGGATAGAAACATCAATGAGAGAATCTTCTATCAGCTGCCTCCTGCACACCCACTACTGGAGATCAAGCTCACAACCTGGGGATGTGCCCTGACTGGGAATCAAATCGTGAATTCCTGATTCATAGGTCAATGCTCAACCACTGAGTCACACCGGCCAGGTGTGATTACAGATTTAAAATGCAGTTTCCCTTTCAAAGATCAGGACATCTAGAATGTTTAACCCACTAAATTATCTCAAAAAAACAAAACAAAAGAAGACATTTTAAAAAGGAAAATGATAATTTCAAAATAAAAAGTGACTCTTCCCCTCACTTCAAAAACAAAATTTTTCTAAAATGTCAAGTAGAAAGGGTAAATACATAGAAAAAACACCTCACATTTAACCAAACTTGAAAAAATCTTTAATTATATACAGAATAAAAATGAATCCAAGCAGATTTTTTTAAAATACACTTATTTCATCCTTTTTCTTCTTTATTAATATATTTTCCAATATATATTCAAAAAAATGATAATGCTTAGAAGATATGTAACATATAAAGCAAAGCAAGATCATTTATTTTCAGTAATTTCCTTTAAAAAGGGAGAGGGGGGACAGAGACGCAAAGCCAACCACGAAGTGACGAATAATCATAATGCTCTCAAAGCAGAAAGTGTGTTTACAATAGCAGGCTGCCTACTTAATTCTGACAGGAGCAAAACCAGGATGAGGCAGGAAATAATAGGGGGGACTAAGTAGATGACACTCCTAAGATTATCAACCTTGTCTTCAGTTTTTCTTTTGACTTTTTTTTTAATATATTTTATTGATTTTTTTACAGAGAAGAAGGGAGAGGGATAGGGAGTTAGAAACATTGATGAGAGAGAAACATCCATCAGCTGCTTCCTGCACGCCCCCTACTGGGGATGTACCCGCAACCAAGATACATGCCCTTGACCAGAATCGAACCCAGGACCCTTCAGTCCGCAGGCCAACGCTCTATCCACTGAGCCAAACTGGTCAGGGCTTTCTTTTGACTTCTTACAAACTATATAAAAGTAATAAAAGACTGCTCATTCCCAGTGCAGTCAATAGAAAATAAAATGGAAAAATGTATCTCTCACTATGTTCCACTAATGTTTTACTTATAAAATGAGAAGAGCTCTGGCTGGTGTGGCTAAGTTAGTTGAGCATCGTCCCATGTATGGAAAGGTCTCTAGTTCAATTCCTGGTCAGAGCACATGCCCAGGTTGCTAGCTTGATCCCCAGTAGGGGTCATGCAGGAGGCAGCGATTGATGTTTCTCTCTCACATATCCATGTTTCTCTCTCTCCTTCTCCCTTCCTCTCTCCCTAAAATCAATTAAAAAAAATTTTTTTTGAAAAAAGAGAAGAAACACAGAGAAATCTATACTCCCACCTCAAATTATTTAAAGATAATCATAGTTTAAACCAATCTTTTAACTATAATAGTAATATTCCATTGTAAAAGAATGGTCTGAAAATCATTTACTCATGTAATAACCTTCAGTAATTGTTTTTAATTTAATTTAATTTTATTTTATTTATTTATTTTTTTTAGCAAATAAGTAGATTTTATTTTTTTTTAA
>NW_006295261.1:346422-348498 GCF_000327345.1 Myotis davidii | reverse complement strand
GACCCTTCCCGCCCTCCCGCCCCCACAGCAGCAGCGCTGTCTCCACACTGAACCTTGCAGGGGGCGCGGCTCTATCCACTGAGCCAAACCAGGTAGGGCGCTTATAAGTTATATTTTAAGAAACATTTCCTCTTTAATCATCCAAAACCCGCGGCCACGGGGAGCTCTTCCAATCCCCCTGCACCCCCGGGGGGAAGGACACCCTACCCCAGCCCCTGCACCCACAGGGTGATGGGGAAGCTGGCCAGATGGAGCCTGAGTATTTTTTTTTTAATTTTTATTGATTTCAAAGAGAAAGGGAGAGAGGTAGAAACATCATTTGTGAGAGAGAATCATTGATCAGCTGCCTCCTGCAAGCCCCCTATGTGGGATCAAGCCTGTAACCTGGGCATGTGGCCTTGACCTGAATCAAACCTGGGATCCTTCAGTCTGCAGGCCGCTCTATCCACTGAGCCAAACCAGGTAGGGCGCTTATAAGTTATATTTTAAGAAACATTTCCTCTTTAATCATCCAAAACCCCATGCAAAAAGATGAAGTCTCACCCATAGTACAGATGTAAGCCATTACAAACTGTGAACATAGTCTAACTTGCTCCTCTATGAATATATTATAGACACACTAATAAATACCAATGGATTAAATATTACATCTGATCTTATCTTCCACATAAATTGAGATAGAAGGGAAGGCAATGGATCAAAGTACTTAAAATAAAACAATTCTTTTCCCTTAAATTCCACTTTTCAACTTTTTGTGCTAATTTACACCAGACACATTACCATTTTCTATGAAACATTAAAGAATGGTGCCAAGCAGGAAGGTTTGACAGCTACTCCCCCTTCGGCCTCACCACCCCCCTAGCGGCCCCCTAAAGCCCTGCCCGCTGCTGAGGAGGATAACAGGGGAAAGACAGAGAAGCGTGGGTCCTTTGTGATACAGGACCTTTAGCCACTATAGTGATTCTGGAACCATCTACCTCCAGACTTCTTGCCATGAGAGATAATTAAATGTCTGGTTTTTATACAAAGGAAGGAAGGAAGAAGGAAGGGAGGGAGGGACGGAAGGAGGAAGGGAAGGAAGGAGGGAAGAAGCTGGTCATAAACTTTCTATTCGAGAATGAGTTAACAGTGAATTTTTTGCATCTCTTATGGTTCTAGGAGGCCTCGTCTACTATCCTACATAATAAAAGACTAATATGCAAGATATAGGACTCATAAAAAATCATTTTTTCTTGCAACAAAAATGGTTAAACACTTGGGTTTTCTAAAGAGACTTGTATAAATACAAAGCTACAAAGATACACAAAGCTGAAGTGTCTGGAATCATTTTTCTCCCTGAAGTCTTCAGCAAGATCACAAAGTGCTCAAAAATTCTTTGACCTGAGAGGAGGAAAAACATATTAATATAATTATTTGACTAATTTGAGATAAATAATATTCATCTTCATTTAAAAGTATATAACAATTGAGGCCCCACCTGTATAAATAACCCTATCACAAAGCCGTAGCATTTACTTTAAAAGATCCACACATATAAAGAGGTAATATGCTAATTGTCCGTTGCAGTGTCCCAGTAACGACCAATTTGCATATTGACAGACAAGCAGGAGGCTATGTGTGCAGCAGGGGGCAGGTGGCCGGAGCCAAGTTCCTAGGGGTTTGAGGACAGTGCCTGACAGGAGCCCCGACTGCAAAGATGGAAGAGGAAGCGGCCACGGGGAGCTCTTCCAATCCCCCTGCACCCCCGGGCAGGACTTCTAAAACAACTGCCCACCATGGTTGGCAAGTACGATGTGAGCCCCAGATTGGAAATTTAGAACAAAGAAGTCATTTGAATTAGGAGGAAGGGACGGGGGGATGGCTAGGGTGTGTGATACGAACAGGAAAATGATGCTTTGAGTTGCAGCTGCCATAAATCTAGATGGTGTTGGATTATGTCTTACACGATCATGTGTTGCCTACTGACGTTTGGCCAGTGGTGGACTGCATCTACAATGGTGGTCCCATAGATAATGAAGTTGAAAAATTCCTGTCACCTAGCAACATCACAGCTGGTGTAATGTCATAGAGCAAAAT
>NW_006295261.1:342935-345618 GCF_000327345.1 Myotis davidii | reverse complement strand
GCCCATCTGTCTGAGTCACAAGGCTTTTGAGCTCCTCAGAAGCCAGAGCTCAGGCCCATGAGCCACATCTGGATAGGGGTGGTGCTTCACCTGAGACTGGGTGTGGCTAGCACAGATGGACAAGGTCACCAGGCCATTTGTGAACTACACTGAAACATTTAGGAGAGTCCACAGAAAGGTCAAAATCGCAGGGAACGAAAAGGAGAAAAGATGCTCCTGGCAGCTCCTCATCCACCAGGGATCAGCCCAGGAGATTCTCCCATGGAGTTGATCAATAACAGATGTCCCTCATTTGAGAAGCTCCCCTGTGCCAATGTTATTCAGATAGTGGGAATAATTTATTGTTAATACACTGATACCCTGGCAGTCAAATATTCATTGTACTGCATTGAGAGGAAACCAAGACACAGGTAGATATAGTCACTAAAGCCAGAGCCACACAGTCCATGAGAGTGACTCAAGGTCTGTCTGCAGCCATTACCTCTCCTCCATCCCAGAGGGATCCCTAAAGCAAACATTGGTTTAGATCAGTGATGACGAACCTTTTGAGCTCCACGTGCCAGCATTTTGAAAAACCCTAACTTAACTCTAGTGCTGTGTCACATAAAGAAATTTTTTGATATTTGCAACCATAGTAAAACACATATTTTTGATACTTATTTTATATATTTAAATGCCATTTAACAAAGAAAAGTCAACCAAAAAAATGAGTTCGCGTGTCACCTCTGACATGCGTGTCATAGGTTCGCCATCACTGCTCTAGTGTATTAATAAATACTTTAGTAGTAAAAGCTGAATGACAGAATGTAATTAAAGGAGTTATTCAATTTAGCCTAAGATTGATATAGTTCTATAACAGCCATAATCTCGTTTTATAATCTTTAAACTTATAATCATAATTTTATCTCTTTATAATACCTCAGACCACTGACATGTGCAGCTTTAGTATTGATAACATTAATAACTGCAATGGTTTAAACAATTCTGAAGGTTCAGACATGCAACATATCTGTAATTTTTCTTTTCTTGCAATATTTCCCCCTCCCCCAATTAATTTTCTATAATTTCTCTGAAGCACAAATTTGAATCTTATATATACTCTAATGTTAAAGTATGAGGAAAGGTAATATAAGCAGTAACTGAATCTAGCCAACTAACCAACAGCACAGTAACAAGATTCTATTCTCTTCACATTCTAGACTACACAGTAATTCTCCTGAATAGAAAACAATTATTGCCATGTAAAAATATTTCAAAAAGAAAACCAACTGCTAACATTATTAATGAAGACAAAAAATAAATAATACAAAATGATTTCTAGTCAGTCTTCACAGAAATGTTGCAATTAAATTTTAAAAAAATGGTTTTACAGATTCATTTCCGTTAAAATGATGGTTGGCTGTTGGTGCTTCAATGGCTGACTTAATTTAGTTTAATAGTTATCATTTAAGTGAATTCCATCCTATATTTTTAAATATCATTCATAATAAGAAAGAAGTCACTTGAATTTTCCAGATATGCTTTAATTTATATGATTGAAAAAACAAGTTGCGATAGTAGTTATCTAATATGTTGAGGTTTAAAAAATTCTTGAGATACATCCCTTAATGAATGTCAAGTACCTATTAGGAAATAGCAAACATTTTGTGACAGGAGAAAAGAAATGTCAAATTTATCTCAAAACTAAACGAACACAAAAGTGATCTAAGTCTTTAGACCTTAGATCACTAATTAAATTAACACAAATACATAAATATTTGTTATATAATTCTCATGACTATTCTCTCTCAAGCATTCATTAATAAGTTCTCTCCCAGTACCTTTATCAATAAAGGTACCACTCACTTAAATAGAATATACCAAACATCTGGGGCATAGATTAAATCTGATTAAGACAATGACTCAATGATTAGACAATGACAATTCATCATTGACAAGATCCCAAATAGCCTGGCCAGCATGGCTCAGTGGTTGAGCAGCGACCTATGAACCAGGAGAGGTCACGGTTCAATTCTAGGTCAGGGCCCATACCAGGGTTGTGGGCTCGATCCCCAGTCCAAATAAATTTCAAAACTAAAACTCCTTTCATCTCAAGACTTCAGCTAACATAAAAATGGATAAGATCTGTATCTTACAATTTCAAGTATTCTTCATATTGAATTTAGTTGAAAAAATAAACAAATAGTTTATTATTAAACTCATTTTCTTTGTTGCCTATAGACACAAAACAAGTCCTGGGTTTCCCAAATCGGAAAGAGGAAAAAGCAGAGAAGCTACAAGAACTTTTGTGAATATTCCTGTATCTCAGATAAAGGAACTAAAGGATTTTAGGTAAGGCCACAAAGCTAGAATTTCAAGTTAGGATTACAATCTAAATAGTCTAAATCCCTCTAAAGCTTTTAATTGCCCCTTAATGTAACTTTATGTAGTCATTTCTGTTAGAAAATTGTTTTCTCACAAATTAGAATACATTTTTAGACAAGACCAAGCAAATACTAGTTTATACTCTTTGTATAAATCTACCTTTTCAACCAGACTGTCGTGTTTGTCTTTAAAGTCTTCATTAACATCCAATATTAAGATAGGCACTTCTTGTAGATAATCAAAGTTGGTTCTATTTAAAGAGTGATGAACAAAACAGTTAGAAAAAGCAATAAATAAGAGAAAATCATTCATGGATAAT
>NW_006295261.1:335345-342790 GCF_000327345.1 Myotis davidii | reverse complement strand
ACTTGTATGCATGCATATAAGCATAACCAATGGACATAAGACACTGGGGGGTAGGGGAGGCCAGGGGATTGTCAAGGGCTGGGGAAAAAAAGGGACACATATGTAATACCCTTTGTAATACTGTAAGCAATAAAAAAATAATAATAATAAATAAATAAAATAAAAAAGAGAAAAACTAAAAACATTATTATAACACAGAAAAATCAAAATGTCAGTCATTTTTCTATTAAAGTTATTATGCAAGTACTTCATCGGACAGCCCCTTCTTTCTCACCTAGATTTACGTACACATATCTAAAAATCTCAGGTATAATATATAAAGCTAGGCATTGTGATATGTAATAGTCCTCAAAAACCAAAAACATACTGGATAGTAGGAGGAATGTCTGCATTTTAAAGATGATAAAACTAAAGTTCAAGGAGACCACTCTGAAACTCAGAGATTGTCCAAGGTACATACTCTTAAAAATTATGCTATACTATCTCCCAAGTCTTGATCTAAGGAACAAATGTGAAATGTCTTATCTTAAAATAGTCTCTGAAAGAGAGTACCTAAATAATATACACAGATATATTTCCTACTTTATCACTTAATGTGAAATTCCTTATATTATGCTGTCAATACCACTGGGGGAAATTAGCTATAAAAACTTTAAGGAAATGGATCTCATTGAAATAAAAAGAATCAAAATCCACACCTAATTCGAAAATAAAAAATTGGACATATTGTACATTTTTAATTAAAATCTGACAAAAGTATAAAAATGAGTAGTAAAAAAGAATAAGGAAGTCTTACTTCAGTGTTCTGTGCAGGAGCCAGCTATCATGCTTGTAGTGAAGTTTCTCTAAATATTCAAGAGGAATGCCTTGTTCTTCATTTCTTCCCCGTAAATATATTCTATTCAAGCATTTCTAAAAGCAAGCAATAAGAAGAGAGGATAACCCTGGCTGGTTTGGCTCAGTGGATAGAGCATCAGCCTGGGGACTGACGGGTCCCGAGTTCGATTCCGGTCAAGGGCATATGCCTGGGTTGCAGGCTTGATCCCCAAGAGGGGGTAGGGAGCATGCAGGAGGCAGCTGATCAATGATTCTCATCATTGATGTTTCAATTTCTCTGTCCCTCTCTCTTCTTCTCTGAAATCAACAAAAATATATTAAAAAATAAAAAAGAGAGAGTGGGGGGGACAATTATTCTTGTCTGATGCCATTAAATTTTTCTTCTTTAGTGTCTTTTCAGTCATGCTAACGAAAATCTCTATTCCTTCTAAGAACAAACAATAGTTCCTTTTTCCCTCCCTATACTTTTCAACGATTTGGTGGCTCTAAACCAAATAGCACTTTCAAAAATAAGTCTATAAACCTTTGGCACCCACATTTGAAATGTATTGTCTAAAATAAGTTTGATAAAAAGCAAAAAAATTCAGAATAAAACTGTGCTGCTAATTCTATTATAAATTCTCTTTTCAAATAATTAAATGATCCTCTAATCAAAGGATATCATAAATAATATTAATGAAATAAGATTTATATTAGACTTTAAGATATTATCTGTTTCTAACAATGAAATTATCATTATTCCTTCTTCTATATTTGCATTTATTTTCATAATTAAAAAATTATTTTCAGAAATAAAAGTAAATTTCAAAATTATTATTAAATTCTGGTTTACTTGATATTAGAAGAACAAAATCATCACCTAGAATCAAAAACATAGTTCCTTTGAAAACTGAGCTTCAATATAACACAGTATTCTATCAGGCTAGGAGTCGTAACATTTACATTCATCAGAACCTACTTTGTGACTCAAGGAATAAGTAGAAATAAAAATCAAAGAAAAATGGGAATGCAAGCACCAAAACCAGAAATTTAATAAATGTAAGCTCTCATTTAGGTTAGTTTTATGAAAGGCATCCCACTTGGTCTTCCTGCATTCATTACATAATTTCATATGTAAACAATAGCTGTTACAACCTATGATGAAAGGCACAATTTCAAGTAAACTCCCTTAACTAAAAATGGCAAGGGTCCACTAAGTCTCTTCTCAACTATAGCTGCTACTACCCACCCATTCCAAACCAAAACCACGACAGATATCCTCTATCAATTTTGCCATTCATTCAGGAAATATTTACTGTGTATCCAAGCCTTATTCTAGACAGTGAAAATTCAACAGTAACTAAAATATCCAAAGTCTCACCTCATAGAGCCCATATTCTAGAAGTTGCTTAAGCAAGTTTCTTAATCTAGCTGTGATAAGAGATTCTGCAAAAGTTAAGAAATAATGAAGAATAGAACTGAGGTAGAACAAACAAGAACCTAAAAGAGCAACCTGCCAAATCTGGGTTTCTAGTTTGCTGAGAAAATAGAATGCTTCTATCTACACAGTTCTCAGTTTTTAATTTGGAGGTAGGAATCTAGAGGGTTGAGAGTGAAGTTTATTATTCTGCCTTCACTGCATAATACTGGAAATTTTCCAAATATTACTTTAAATTTTCAAAGGAGCCCTGACTGGTTTGGCTCAGTGGATAGAGCATCGGCCTGCGGACTGAAGGGTCCCAGGTTCGATTCCGGTCAGGGGCATGTACCTTGGTTGCGGGCACATCCCCAGTAGGGGGTGTGCAGGAGGCAGCTGATAGATGTTTCTCTCTCATCGATGTTTCTAACTCTCTATCCCTCTCCCTTCGTCTCTGTAAAAAACCAATAAAATATATTTTTAAAAATAAATAAATAAATAAATTTTCAAAGGAACAAGCAAATGTTTATTGTCTCACCTCTGGACTAGCTCGAAGATAAATGATTCCATCCAGTTCAAGGCTTTGGCCAAATTGGTTATTCATCCAGTCATGCCAGTCCTGATAAATTGTCCACTCTGTTTCATTCATACATTCAGATTCATATAAATTAGAAGCAAAAATATACCTGAAAGAGAGTTTACATAAATCCTTTCCAAAAAATACAGAGAAATAGAAAAGAGAAGATGGATCTACCAAATGGACATAGAAACTTCTCCTAAAACCTGTGGCAGATAATGCCTTGGATAACAGGAAAAAAAAACCAATAGCGTATCTCCAAATACAGAAAATTATGTATTGCCCAGTGGTACTCAGAAATGTGGTGTGAGAACCCCTGGTACGCCCCAAGACCTTTCCAGGGGTTTTGTGTGAGAGGCCAGATAACTTTATACTTCAACCAAAAAAATATATTCAACAGAGTAAATACAGAACCACAAATGAGAACCCAGCTGTCCTCCATTAAATCAGGCATTAAAGAGATTCACAGAAATGTAAAATGCTCTTCTCACTATTTCTTTTTGCTTTGAAAAATGTAAATTTCACTAGTATGTTATTTATGTTTATATATAATGAGTTTTTATAGCTAACTTTAAATAAATTTTTCCATTTCTCAATCTTAATTTCTAATAACAGAAATATGAATAAGACACAAAAATCTTTGAACTTTTTGATAATTATTAAGAATGGAAAGGGGTCCTGAGAACAAAAGTGTGAGAACCCCTGTTCTGAGCTAACTCTAGAGATTAAAAGAATCCTTGCATACCCAGGGTAATTCCAAGGCCCCCTTAAAGATTTTTTACCTTCTTGCTCCAGGTGAGTCTAGATAGAATATAGTTCAGATTTAACCAGAGCAGATGAGAATTTTAAGAGGGTTGGAGGAAAAAAATTTCTCTACAAATTTGAATGAGATGGCCACATATTCCCTATAGTTTCCATGGAATCTAGAAATTACCTATAATACTAAGTATAATATGCTAATTAGACTGGATATCCTTCCAGACAACCTTCCAGAAGAAGCCAGGGGTGTGTAATGGAAGCCCAGGTCCTGGGTACCAAAGGGAAGCTGGTGCTGGCAGCCAGGGGCAGGAAGGCCTACTCTTGCACTAATTTTGTGCATCGGGCCTCTAGCAAATACTATAACTTCCCTAATGCCGTTAGTTTGAAACTGCTAAAAGTATTAAATGTCATTCTCCATCTCAAATCCCCAACTCAACCTCTCTTATTACTTTGAATCCAAAGAAACAGAAAGAAGAAAAAAAAAATTCCAGTTCTGAGCCAAGGATCCAACCTGATAAATACAAGTAATTATATATACCTGTCACTATACACAGATCGTTCAAAAAATAATACAGGTTTCTCCGCATCTTTGATCTTGCCGTTGAGAGAGGCAAGCTGAGCTCGTATGCGACTGAGGCAGGCATATGCCTGGAAGGTAAAAGACCATCGCTCAGGTTTCTCATACATCATCTGAAGAACATTCCCACCACTTTTCTGAGATGTGGTCAGTTCCTGTTTCAAATTTGAAAAAAAGAAACAAAAAGCAAAGTTAATGATCAATAGGCCTATTTTAATTTTTTAAAAAAGCTCATAAAGAGAAGTTGCATAAATAAATGCATCATGATTAGCAAAACCAAAATGAGTAAGTCCTCTTCTTTCTTCTCTTTCCCACTGTATTTTTAGGTTACCTGAAGCCTGGAAGAATTTGAAAAGGTAGCTTAACCACCAATTCCTTAGATCTTTTTCACAAGAGGTCACAAGCAGCCTATGTCAGAAATTATTGGTTTGGCCCAAATGGAACTCTTAAGACATTTAAATTAGTTGTCAATATCTAATAGCTAAATAATTTCATATAATACAGCTAGATGTTTACTTTCTTTGTAAAAATAGGAAAACAAAGTAATACTGTGCCTGTATTTCCTCTTGGTAAAAATCAGTTAGAGCAAAGTCACATGTGCTTCACTAGGTAGGACACATGCTCTCTAGTTTATAAGCCCCACCATTCCCTGTTGAGACTCACAACTCTATCAATACTGACTGCTGGATACACAAGAGAAGTTAGCAATCAAGCACAAGCTTCCATTCTACACATAAAAATATCAGGCATACATTTTTCAAGTTGTTATTTGATCTTATAATAGTAGTAAATGAGTCAAAATTGGTATTCCTCTTTAGTTCCTGTCTGTTTTCAGTTTTTCTATTTTCTCCTTGGATGTCAGGTGGTCAACACGGTTACCTCTTTAAAGTCCCTTCCTTGACAGCCCCTTCTAATCAGAAATTAAGTTTATTAGATTGTGTCAAAAGTATAAGTAAATACCCTAAGAACCTTAATGCATAATTTTTGTGACCTCCATTTTGGCTGCAAAAGTAATGTGCTTCCTTCCTTTTCTCAGCGATTACTAATGACAACTAATTTGCATGTCCCTTATCCTGTACTTTTAACTATTGCAAGCATTCCCCTTCAAAAGAAAAGGTAGTTAAATTTGTGTTTTCAAAGAATATTTTCATCATGTACTGTTACTTAGTAAAGTTTGGCAGGTCTAAAATAATTTCATAAACTTTTAAGTAATTAACATGCATTTTTTCTTAACAAAACTTCCTTCACCTTTCCTGGATGTCAGATACTCCTTCAAAGAAGGTCTATGAGTAGATCAAAAAACATTTGCATTTACCTGCAGTGAAAAAGAATCCAATGAAACAGAAAAACCAGGTCATGTTAAATTTATTTCAATACTGACACCAGATTTTATAAGACACATTTCCTCATTTCTTCAAAAGGAGATGGAGCATATTTTGAAAATATTATTTTACTGATTTTTACAGAGAGAAAGGGAGAAGGATAGAGTTAGAAACATCAATGAGAGAGAAACATCGATCAGCTGCCTCCTGCACAACCCCTCCTGAGGATAGAGCCCACAACCAAGATACATGCCCTTGATCGGAATCGAACCCAGGACCATTCAATCCACGGGCCGATGCTCTATCTACTTAGTCAAACCAATTAGGGTATTGATGGCATATTTTAAAGATAAACTTAACATGGGAAGAGAAGATAAGGGAGATACATCTTATATGGCAGTCTCATTATTTTGGTAATATCTGTGGCAGCTTGTCAATACATAGCAACATTACAGCCACTAGGTGGCAGGTTAAAAAAAAAAAAAGCTTAAAAAAAGAAAAACCCAAGCTAAGCTAACAGGTAAAAATTTAGGTTCTGATTAGGGAAACAGATCAAGAATATCAACAACCCAATTCTTCCAGCTCTACACCAACTGCCCAGAGTGTGATTAAATGGGGAACATCCAAATCAGGACTGGCCTTGAAAGGGTTGAAACTGAAGACAGTCTACTTTTCACTACTGATGATATTCTAAGAAAACTGAGATTTGGACAATGGGTGATTCACACTCTAACCTTAAGGATTAGATCAGGGATGGGTATAAAAAAAAGGTATTCAGTATGAAAAAAGGAAATCCCCTTTCTTGAGTTTAGTGGAGGTCCAGAAAAAAAAAAGTATCCAGCCCAGCTGGGTGGCTCAGTTGGTTGAGCACTGTCCAGTACACCAAAAAGGTTGCGGGTTCAATTCTCAGTCAGGGCACATACCTAGGTTGCCGTTTCATCCCCAATCAAGGCACATACAGGAAGCAACTGATCAATGTTTCTCTCTCACATTGATATTTCTCTCTCTTCCCCTCCTCTTTTTAAAATCAGTGAAAAATATCCATGGGTGAGGATTTTTTTTAAAGTGTACGGATACAGGGAATACACTCGTCCACCACCCTCACACTCTACAATCTTGTACCCCAAAATACTATCCTCATGAGGCAGGAAAGTTAGAATAGGGAACAAAGGCCGCAAGCTCTAATCCTCCTTCAACTTGGCTGGAACATCACACACACAACCCTCACTGACCACCTGTTCCCTGAGAAGAGACAAGGATGAATGCCAGCAGCAGTCATCCCCCAGTGTCACAAGCAGAGGACCATCCCATTCCACCCCCCCCTTGCCCACGTTTAATAAAAATCTTCCACCCAGACCCCACTGAGGTATTCGGTATGAGGTCACCTACTCTCACTTCTCTAGTTCAGACTATCACTTTAATAAATTTATTGTGCTTTAATTCCTATCACACTCTTGACTCCTTTCTTATTCCCTAACAATAACCTGGATCAAGTTGAGGTATCCCTTAACATCCCACACACTGTCTGAAACTCCACCTAGAAGTACAAAGGACTAACAAGATAGTAGCTCTCAATATACACCCAAAGAAAACTATCCTCAGAGAATGAGCACCAAAATCCAATGGAGGTAATCAAATTGTAACATACGACTGGATTTCAGTAGTCTCATAAAAGTATATCTACACTAATAAAAGAGAAACATGGTAATTGGCATACAACCACTACCCTTCCCATTGGCTAATCAGCGAGATATGCAAATTAACTGACAGCCAAGATGGCAGCCGGCAGCCAGGCAGCTTAAACTGAACATAAGGCTTGCTTGCTTCAGTGACAGCAGACTCCAACGTTCCCCGCCTGCGGCTGCAGGCCTCTAAGCGGGCAGTTTGAAACATAGTAACATATAGAAGCTAAAAAAAACTCCAGAAACCTGCTTTCAGCAAGCCGGGATCTCAGAGCTGGAGTCAGAGCTGGAGTTA
>NW_006295261.1:333350-334511 GCF_000327345.1 Myotis davidii | reverse complement strand
GGTGCCCAACCCCCCAATCGGTCCTACCCTGAGCGTGACTGAGGGTGGCATCACAACCTCCCAATCTCCCTGCTCTGTGCATGACAGGGGGCGGTGCCCCAACTCCCAATCGGCCCTGCTCTGAGCCCGACCAGGGGCTGCACCTAGGGATTGGGCCAGCCCTCTGCCACCTGGGAGCAGGCCTAAACCAGCAGGGCGTTATCTCCCAAGGGGTCTCAGACTGCGAGAGGGCACAGGCCAGGCTGAGGGACCCCACCCTTCCCCCCGAGTGCACAAATTTTTGTGCACCGGGCCTCTAGTGTTAATAATAATAATAATAATAGCAGCATCTCCACAGTAGTTTTAAAGAAAGGTCAGTTTGGAAATTTGACTCTATAGTACATGTGAAGAAATACCCCAGTCCATAAACACAAGTATCAGGTCCATGAAGCCAAAAGATTTTCAAAATGATGACAAGATGCATCAATGTGTCACAGTATGATGACATCAGTCATTAAGATAATATAACTAATTCCCTGACTCTGATTCTAAACAGACAACCTTCCTAGTATAAACTGTCTTCCCATGCATATGAATGCAATGTTAGCAACATTTCCTCTCCAATATCAACCAGAGTTCAATACACTCCCAACACTAACAGTGATTCACTAGGACAGTCATTTTTTATTATTGGTGTGTTTGTTTGTTTGTTTTTGATAGCAAGAGAGACACTTATGTGAGAAACATTGATCAGTTGCCTCTCATACGCACCTTGACTGGGGACTGAAACAGCAACCTAGGTATGTGCCCTAACCAGAAATCGAACCCACAACCAACCTGAGCCACCCAGCCAGGGCAGGGTAGTCATTTTTAACCAGGAGGCATCCATAAGGAACTGCTTATTTTTAAAAGCACCCCAAATCATTGAGATTTTTAAGAGTTCCTTCTAATAGTTGAGAATCATGGGCCTACTTTGAGATTGGATTGACCTAATTCAATGAATTTAGTAATTACATTTCTCTCTGCAAATTAAAATTTTGGCATTTTGGCCCTAGCTGGTTTGGCTCAGTGAATAAAGCGACTAAAGGGTCCCGGGTTTTATTCCAGTCAAGGGCACATGTCCCGGTTGCAGGCTCGATCAATCCCCAGTAGATCAGGCAGGCAATCAATCAATGGCAGGCA
>NW_006295261.1:331450-333156 GCF_000327345.1 Myotis davidii | reverse complement strand
CTCTCTCTCTCTCTCTCTCCCCTCCCCCCCCTTACTCTCGGAAATAAAAATATTTTTTTTAAAAAAGCCTTTAACAGCCTGTATTTTTCACTTGATAATAAATGTCTATTTTTAAAAAAATAAATAAAAATTAAAAAGCCTTTAAAATTTTGGCATATTGGTTTTTATATATCAGTTTCTGTTATACAGAAACTGATTAATGTGAGGTATACTGAGAGGCAGAGACATTTAATGTGTCATCAAAATAGTCATATATATTTCATGAGTTAGAAGCTTATGACATTAAAACTAAAATGGACCTTAACTGGAGGTTACCTAATCCAATCTAGTCTAACACTGCCCCAATGAAAGAATCCCGTCTCTATTTTTGACATTGTTTTAGTTTGGCTTTCTACCTAACACCTGATTATAACTGCACTGAAGTTGATCCCAGAAATGGGAGTAAAGAGGCATTTTTAGAACACAAGTCTCATTTCTAAAGGTAAGCAAACTTGAGTGGGGCACTTTAGTGAAAGGGGCCCTGCGACATACTTTAGGAGGAAAGATGCAGGGTGGAAGAAGATAGAAGATCCAAAAAGAAAATGAGCAAAAGGATCCGAACAGGGACTTCACAAAAGAAATCCAAAAAAACAAAATGACAAATTAATTAATTAAATAAAGGAGCACAATCTCATTAGTAATCAGGAAAATACAAATTAAAAACAAAATATATTAAACATTTAGCAGAATGCCAAAAATTAGGAAGCTGAACAATACTAAATACTGGCAAAGATATGGAGTAGTAATAGCTTGAGTACACTGTGGGAACTGTAAACTAATAAAAACACTTTGGAAAACAAGCATCTTACGTACACCCCACTGTCAAATAATTTTATTTTATTCCTAGAGAAAATCTTGCATTTATGCCCCAGGATTCATGTTCACAGCAGAGCTGTTTTTACAGCAATTAAGCTAGAAACCACTCAAAATTTGATTGCAGGTGCAGAATGGACAAATAGTGACATATGAATACAATTTAATACTATATGGCAATGAAAATGAACAAGCTATAGCTGCATGCAACAATATGGACAATTTTCACCAACTTACCAAGCAAACGTGGTAAGAATGTAAACGGTTGATTTTGTTTATAATATTCAAAAACAGACAAAATTAAGTTGTATTTCTTAGAAACATGTTCATTTATGGTCAAATTATTTTTAGAAATCAGGAAAATTATTACCACAAAAATTATTTTATGAGTGATTATCCCAGTGGAGTTGTTCATCTAGGGAATGAACTATTGTAACTTGAGAAGAACGTCTACAATGATAGTAATGTTCTCTTTCTTGATCTGGATGATGGTTACAAAGATAGCAGCCTTAAAATTGTTCTTCAAACTGTACATAGGTTTTATATACTTTTCTTTAGTTATATCATATATTAATAAAAAAATGTTGAACGAAAGAAGTGTACAAATTTACCCATTTTAAAATTCTGCTAAAGGCTAACCATGCTTTTCCCCAGCAGAAAAGAAAATTGATCCTTATAGAAATGAAGTCCCTTCAAGCCTTAGTCCTGAGAATTCTAAGGATTTGGGTGTACTGAATGGGTTCTAGATCTAAAGTTAACTACACCTGGCAAATAGGTGTGTGAGAAAATACCTTTAGTTATTCAAAATTAAACATCCTCAAAGTTTACAGATTATTTTAGATAGATAGATAGAT
>NW_006295261.1:327094-331332 GCF_000327345.1 Myotis davidii | reverse complement strand
ATTCATTTCAGAGAGGAAAGGAGAGGGAGAGAGAAATAGAAACATCAACAATGAGAGAGAATCATTGATTAGTTGTCTCCTGCATACCTCTACTGGGGATCTAGCCCAAAACCCAGGCATGTGCCCTGACTAGGAATTGAACAGTGACCTCCTGGTTCACAGGTAGATGCTCAACCACTGAGCCATGCCTGGTCAGGCAACAGATTATTTTAATAATAATTTCTCCTTGTGCCCTAACCGGTTTGGCTCAGTGGATAGAGCGCCGGCCTGTGGACTGAGGGTCCCAGTTATTTCCAGATTCCTTATACCAACAGCTAAACTCTAAAACATAGACTTTTTTTCAATCTTCTGTCCACCTCAGCTCTAACAAAGCTTTAAGCACACATTCCCATTGTGAAGGTTTCTGCTATACAGCTATGCAGCTTTCAGTTGTAATCCTCATTTCACCAGAAATAAAAGTATTAGCAATTAGATATCTCTCCTTTATACACATACAATAAAAAATTGTGCTATAAAAAAATGAGATTTGCCCAGCCATCATGGCTCATGGTTGAGCATCATCCCACGGTTCAATTCCTGGTCAGGGCACATGCTCGGGTTGTGGGCTCAATCCCAGTGGGGGGCGGGGGGGGGGCGTTCAGGAGGCAGCCCATTAATGATTCTCTCTCCCTCTCCCTTTCTCTCTGAAGTCAATAAAAATAAATGTATTTTTTTAAATAAATATAACTGTTATTCCCTTTTTCTCATTCACAACATAGAATGAATAATGCTGAGAAATTGAAACTTGTGTCCAGGATGAAAGTCTGGCAAAAATGACAGTACACAGAAATGGGAGCCTAAACAGTTCATTCTCAGACAAAAGGCTTAAAAAATAAACTAATAAAATTCAGTTATTGAGTAGTTTTGTTTTTCTTGTTTGCTTATGTTTTTTTAAACAAAAAGTAAAAAGCAACTCAAGGAATTTAACTTGCAATTAGATTTTTTAAAACATTTGAATTAATTTTTGAAAACTTTAAAAATTTTACTTAGATATAATCAAGTACATAAATCTTAGATGCATATTGTCCAATGTTCACATAGATGAACATCCTTGTACTACTACCCACATGAACATAGACTTAAAGCTAGATTTCAAAGTTTTATTGGAAAAAGGAAAAACAAGCAAACACCCAAGAGATTAAATACTATTGCTTCTCTAAGCCAAACGGTTTTTATTTTACTTAGTTAAATTTTATTTTCATACCTGAAATTCATCTTGAGTACTTTGAACATTGCACCATCTGGCAATAGGTTCAGGAACCACTTCACAATCCTGGCAGACTTGTTTAAGGATATTCACAAATGTTGACTTCCCTGCAGCTATTGTGAAGAGGAAAAGTAAAACTGAGGAAAATAACTTATCAAAGGGAAAAAAGGCAAAATAGTCTTCAGCTTTTCCAAAGGTATAATCATGCACAGCATAACAACATTTCACTCAATGTTGAACTACATGTATTTTGGTGGTTCCCTCAAGACTACAATGACGCTGAAAAATACCTATCACCTAGAGACACATAGATGTCTAACGTTTTAGCACAAGGCATTATTCACATACTAATGGCCCAGTGCACGAATCTGTGCACAGTGAAAGGAAATTAATTAGAAGAAATATTTTAATATCGCCATTCACCCTTTCTCTATAATAGAAATGTCAACCAAATTCACAATTCACAGTGACAGATTGAAACACATGCCTGCGATTGGCGCCAGCAAGAGCTTTATATGTATCGCACATGCGCAAGTCAACTTAGCCTTTTATATGTATAGAATAAACTTGCTTGATTAGACCTGCTTTCTGATGTAGCCCAGTGAAGCACCCCAACTTCTCTTTCAGGTAATTACCAGCAAAACAGCAGTAAATATCAACACAAAGCAGATTATTATTGTAGATCACACTGGGAGAACAAACGGTAAAATATTTAACTGCAGCAGTGTTTGACTATATTCTGTGCAGTGAGAAAACTTGAAGTCATTCTCAAGGTTCACCATTTCTTCTTTTCAGGCAGGTCAAGTTTCTAAGCTTTCGAAATCTCCGTTTTCCGGCTAATGAAAAGAAAATAGGGTTCCACTGAGTCCCCCATCTACCTGCTCCAGGACTTCTGTGAGGATCAAATGAGATGAGGCACAGGGAAACGCTTCAGACATTTGGTTACAGTGTAAAATGTTTGCACCTGGCTTTGAAGCAAGTCATGTTCCTGGGCTGAAGAAACTGCAAGGAGGCTAGCTGCTAGGAAGAGGAAGATGGGCATTGCTACATTACGTCATTATGCAGACGTACACTTAGTATATTAGCCTTTTATTTATATTTATTTATATATATATATATATATATATTTGTGGTCATGCTGGTGTAAACAAATCTACTGCACTGCCACTCATAAAAATATAGCATATACAATTATGTAAAGTACATAATACTTGATAATGATAACAAATAATTATGTTACTGGTTTATATATTTACTATATATAACTTTTAGTTATTTTAGCATTTACTCTTCTGGTTTATTTAAAAAAAAAAAAAAAAACAGTCCACTGGAGTGGCTCAGTTGGTTGAGTGTCATCCTATGTACTGAAGGGTTACCAGTTCAACTCCTGGTCAGGGCACGTATAGAGAGCAGCTGATCGATGTCTGTCTGTCTCTCTCTCTCTCTCTCTCTCTCTCTCTCTCTCTCTCTTGCTCTCTTCCTATTCTAAACATGTCCTTAGGTGAGGATTGATTGATTAAATACATAAATAAATACATACATAAATACATAAATAAATGTATAAATACAAACTTCACTGTAAAACAATATGCTATGTGACACTGGCAACAGCCTCATGCATCTCATGGTTAAGTCTTTTGATTGCACCATTTTCTCTTGTGCTTGATTTAATCTCATGTTGTTTTGTACAGTAACATGCTGTACAGGCTTGTAGGCTAGGAGCACTAGGCTATACCATATAGCCAGTTGTGTAGTAAGCTATACTATCTGTGTTTGTGTAAGTGCACTATATGATATTCTCACCAAGACAAACTCAACTAAGAACACATTTCTCATAATGTATCCCCAATCGTGAAGCAGCACATGACTATAACAGTAAATACATTAAAAAACATTTAATTTCCTAAACTTACTTTTCAGATTTTTTAAAAATTATTGAATTTATTGGGCTAGATTGGTTAATAAAATTATATAGGTTTCAGGTATACAATTCTGTAATATATCACCTGTATATTGTATTGTGTTCACCATTCCAAGTTAAATCTCCTACTATCACCATTTACCCCCTTTTAAGGTCCCCCCAGCTCTAGATTTTTTTTAATGAAAACTAAAAGGGTCCCTGTCCATTCTTATTAAACACATTTGTTTTTAGTTTACCAAAACCATGGAAAAGAAAATTTAAAACCTGGTGAGATTTTAGGCAAGATGTTATGGCATAAAAAATCCTAGTTCTAGATTCATTTTCCTTAACCAAGCAATGAGCGATAACTTTGTGGGAAGTAGTTAAGGTTTTTCCTCCACTTAATTAGGTATGTGATTTTGGAAAACTACCAGCCTCTCTGAGCCTGCTTCCCGTAATACAATGGAGATAATAATAATACGCTCCTCATGGAAACTGCTATGATAAGCAAGTAAACTATCACTACAGTGACAGTCTTTCTAGGCTGTCACGTTTTCAAAATTTTCCTTTTCAAACTGGCTTCATTCTCTGTTAAACAACTCAGGCCTTTCCTACCTAAAACTAATTTTAAAAAAACCAAATGAACTATAAAATCAACGTAAAGATGCATCAAATGCCTATAGTTTTAGAATGGAAAGTAGCATATTATTATAGGACAGTAGCTATCATATGGCACTACAGTATCATCTATATATACAAAAGGCACATATGCTAAGTGTCCCTTTAGGTAATGACGTCATGTAGGCTCACTGGGCTTCCTCTCCCTAGCAACTAGCCTCCTTGCAGTTTCTTCAGCCCAGGAACATGACCTGCTTCAAAGCCAGATGCAGACATTTTACTCTGTAACCAAATGTCTGTAAGGCACTTTCCCGTACCTCACCTCATTTGATCCTCACAGAAGTCCTGGAGTAGGTAGATAGGACACTCAGTGGAACCCTATTTTCTTTTCATTAGCCAGAAAACAGAGATTTCGAAAACTTAGAAACTTGACCTGCCTGAAAGAAGTAAGAAATGGTGAACCTTGAGAATGAC
>NW_006295261.1:325520-326998 GCF_000327345.1 Myotis davidii | reverse complement strand
GGACATTTCTATTATAGAGAAAGGGTGAATGGCGATATTAAAATATTTCTTCTAATTATTTTCCTTTCAATGTGCACAATGACCACTAGTATATTTATAAAACCTTTTTTTCAAAGTACTTCCTACAAGCAATAGCCATGTTTTCTCTACTTTATTTTCATGGTTCTGTGCAGTGTGTACTCTATCCAATCCTTAAAATAAAATAAAAAGTTATCTGATCATTCACTAGTTTCTTAGAAATTGGGGTGGGGAAGATACTTGGGTGGGGGAGATATTCAGATATAATCAGAACACATTATATTTATAGATTACCCAGGAATACATTCAATTTAATAGTAGGAAAAGTATTGACATAAAATTTAACAGGGTGCAACAGTACCCCTAATGACCATCACACCCTTTCTATCTTAAGTCACCAAATGTGGTTATATTAGACATCTCCAGTCAGCATAATGTGTTTCTCCCCCTCTCTCTCCCTCTCCCCGCCCCCCCCCCAAACACACACAGATAAAAATAAAAAGCAATTTTAGTATGCTTATAAGTAAAGCCTCCTCTTCCTTATAAACTGGGTCCAAAGAGGGCAAAAAGAACTTACCTTTGACTTATAAAACTACATTCAAATCTAGGACATTAAAAGGACAATAGGAAAAAAGAACAAACTGGAAGAACTTTAAAAGATCACACACAGGGCCCTAGCTGGTTTGGGCTCAGTAGATAGAGCATCGGCCTGTGGACTGAAGGGTCCCAGGTTTGATTCCAGTCTAGGGCACATATCTGGGTTGCTGGATCAATCCCCAGTAGGGTGCATGCAGGAGGCAGCCAATCACTGATTCTCTCTCATCATTGATGTTTCTATCTTTCTCTCTCCCTCTCCCTTCCTCTCTAAAATCAATACAAATAAATAAATAAATAAATCGCATATAGAGGGGGGAAAAGAGGAGGGTTGATAAGGTAACAGACAGAACAGCTGAGGAGAAAAACTTTTAAGGATAAATTAAATGACTATTGGATTTAATAAAGGAAAAACACTGGTAACCACAGATTTTGTGTGGAGAGGGTAAGCATAGGGACTGTACGGCATTTAAAAGGACAATAAGTGAAACATAAAATGATCACCAGACATTCAGTGAGGAGCAAGGGGTCCCAGATGCGAGAGCCCCAGATTGCAAGATGAATGTCTGCCTGCCAGCTTAGGCCCGATTCCCCTGGGGATTGGGCCTAAGCCTGCAGGCGGACACCCCCCGATGGGTCCCGGACTGCCAGAGGGCACAGGCTGGGCTGAGGGCACCCCTCCCCACCTCAGTGTACGAATCTCATGCACCGGGCCTCTAGTCCTATCTAATAATAGACAAACATGGTAATTAACCATACCTCCGCTACGCTTCCCATTGGCTAATCAGGGTGATATGCAAATTAACTGCCAACCAAAATGGCGGCCGGCAGCCATGCAGCTGAAGCGAACATGAGGCTTGGTTGCC
>NW_006295261.1:317038-325458 GCF_000327345.1 Myotis davidii | reverse complement strand
ATGATAGAAGCGAAACAAACCCCAGAGACCTGCTTTCAGACAGCCAGCATCGGAGCTGGAGCTGCAACAAAGTTTCAATTACAGAAGGTAAATAAATCCCAGAATAAAAAAAGACAAAAGAAAAAAAGGAGAGACTGGCAGATTCAGTTGCAGGCTGGGCCCGCCTGAAAACTGCCCTCAGCCCCTCATCCAGGCTGGCCAGGCACCCCAGTTGGGACCCACACCCTGAAGGGGGTGCGGGCAGCCTGAAAACAGCCATCAGCCCCTCACCCAGGCTGGACAGGCACCCAAGCGGGACCCCCACCCTGATCCAGGACACCATTCAGGGCAAACCAGCTGGCCCCCACCCATGCACCAGGCCTCTCTTATATAGTAAAAGGGTAATATGCAAACTGACCCTAACAGCAGAAAGACTTGGAATGACTGGTCACTATGACACACACTGACCACCAGGGGGCAGACGCTCAATGCAGGAGCTGCCCTCTGGTGGTCAGTGAGCTCCCACATGGGGGAGCTCTGCTCAGCTACAAGCCAGGCTGATGGCTATCAGTACAGCGGTGGTGGTAGGAGCCTCTCCTGCCTCCTCAGCAGCGGATGTCCGACTGCAGCTTAGGTCTGCTCCCCACTGGCAAGTGGACATCCCCTGAGGGCTGCCAGGCTGCCAGAGGAATGTCTGATTGCCAGCTTAGGCCCAATCCCCTGGGGAGCAGGCCTCAGCCAGCAGATGGTCATCCCCCGAGGGATCCCAGACTGTGAGAGGACACAAGCCGGGCTGACAGATCCCCCCGTCCCCAGTGTACTAATTTTCGTGTACCGGGCCTCTAGTATGAATATAATATAAAATAAAATGAACAGTTAAGTCTCAAATTTTAGGAATAAGAGAAGAATCACAAATTATTTTCTACAACACAGATTAAAAACTTGTACATTTATAGCTTATTTGGGTCTGACAAATTGGAGGGGACATGAGCAACAGTGCAAAAGCAATAAGAGTAACAGGGAAAGCTTCAGTGTCAGGAAAGACTAAGTGGTGAGGAATAAAGCCCATCTAAATAGCAAAATGTTGTCTTACAGAAATGCAGGTTCAGTGTTAGCAAATATTCAGATTTTAGTTCCAGGATCTCAGGGTCACCATAACCTGCGAATGCTCAAATCCCCTATATAAAATGGCATAAATTCACAACATATTACAAAGCTATAGCAATTATAACATTATGATACTGGCACAAAAATAAACACATAGATCAATGGAACAGAGTTGAGAGCCCAGAAATAAACTCATCCATATATGGTCAATTAACTTATGACAGAGGAGCCAAGAATAAACAATGGGAAAGGACAGTCTCTTTAATAAGTGGTGCTGGAAAAACTGGATAGTCATGTGCCAAGAATGATACTGGACGATTATCTTACACCATACACAAAAATAAATTTAAAATGGGTTGAAGACTTGAATGTAAGACTGAAACCACAAAACTCTCAGAAGAAAATATAAGCCATAACCTTTCTTGGCAATGATTTTATAGATCTGACACCAAAAGCAAAGGCAACAAAAGAAAGTGGGACTACATCAAACTAAAAAGCTTCTTCATGGGAAAAAAATAAACAAAATGAAAAGACAACCTACAGAATGGGAGAAGATATTTGCAAATGACATATATGATAAGGAGTTAATAAAAAATATATAAAGAACTGTACAACTCAAAATAAAAAAAAAATCTAACAATCCAATTTAAAAGTGGACAGAGTAAAAAATTTTCCAAAGAAGACGTGCAGATGGCCAAGAAGCATATGACAAATGCTCAACATCACTAATCATCAGGAAAGTACAAATTAAAACCATGGTGAGAAATTACCTCACACCTGTAAGATTAGCTATTATCAAAAGACAACAAATTACAAGTTTTGGAGAGATTATGGAGAAAACAGAATTCTCATGCACTGTTGATGGGGTTGAATATTGGTAGAACCACTATGGGAAACATGGAGGTTCTTCAAAAAATTAAGAATAGAGTGATCATATGACCAAACAATTTCACTTCTGGGTATCTGCCCAAATAAAACAAAAACACTAATTTTAAGGGGGGGGGAAATGGCATAAATCAATGCATATAGCCTGCCCTCAGCATCCACGGACTCCCAACCACAGAAACAGTACCATATTTATTGGAGGGGAAATCCATGTATAACTTCACCTGCACAGTTCAAATGCATGTTGTTCAAGGGTCCAACTGTATATGGATCTTTTCCACTGGTGCCTTAATATGAGAGCAATGAAACAAAATGTCCTGTTTGAGGGTATGTCCAGCTTTTTTTCTATTCCTTGGAATGCTGCTAAAGCATCTGCTTGCCTTGCTTTTTAAAAGTCCGACTGCTTTATAAAAATTACAGAAACAAAAAACAAAATTCAAGTGCTTTGAATGGGGTAAGAATTTAAAACCATTCACTGTATGCATGAATGACTAGTACATAACTTGGAGACAAAAAATAAATGATCTCAAAACAGGAAATGTCAGGCATAGGTTTCCTGTGTTAGGAAATATATAAAAACCAGAAGTTCAGATGCATCTTGCAAAATGCATGCATGGTGTGTTCTGTCCCCATCTGGGTAAAGAAGAGAAACATAATGGTCTTGGAATCATAGCCCAAAGTTTACTTGGATGCAGGGTCGTTAGTGAGGAAAGCCATGCTGTTAGATAATTAAAAACCTCTTTCCTTGTACTCCAATGTTTATAGCAGTTTTATTCATAATCGCTGAAAATTGGAAACATGTCCACAGCTAGGGAAGAGATAAAGCGTGGTAATAACCATGCAATGGAATAGTACTAGGCAACAGAAAAGAACTACCGAGACAAGCAACATGGATGAGTATAAAATCATTCTGCTAATTTAAAGTATAACACACAAGACTACACACACTATCATTCCCGCTCTATCACCGTCTGGAAAAGGCAAAACCTGCAAGGACTGAGATCAGTGGTTGCCAACGGGCACAGGGAACTTCCCGAGGTGATGGAGATGCTCTCAACCTTGATCCTGGTGGTGGTAGAATGACATTATGTTTGCCAGGCCTCACTGAAGACTACACCTAAAATGGGTCATTTAACGTATGTCAATTGCATCGGAAGAACTGACACCCCCCCTCCAAAAAAACAACAACAAACTTTCCCTTTGTGGGGTCCCAACAGAGAGGATGAAACCGGCCCAAAGCGCTGCCAGATGCCCGGAGGCCGCCGCCGCCGCCGCCGTCGGGGCAGGGAGGGGGCTGGGAGGGCAGGGAAGGGGCCGGGAGGGCAGAGAGCAGGAGGACAGGGAGGGGGGAATTCAAGAGCGCAGCCCCACAGCTAGCCTGGGAGGAAGGTCCTCACTGAGGAGCAGAGATGCCGCAAACGCTCGCTTCGCCGCCGCCGTGACCCCCTCTTCTATGGACCCAACATTGCGCGGGGTTCCTTACCGATGTTCCCTTCGATGGAAATTTTCTTGATGCGGGTTCCCTCCGAGCTGGTCGCAGGAGAGGGGCAGCTCCTCTTGGGTGGGGTGGCCATGCCTGGACAGGGGGCGGTCGAGCGCGTCGGGCAGGTGGCTAGGAAGTGGGCACAGGTGCTCGCGCCTCCGCCGCCCTGCAGTCTGGGCTCCGGCTCGTCACAGGCTCTCCCGCCGGCGGGTCTCCGATTTGATTTTGGCGCCCGGAGGCGGCCGCCCGCCCAGAGGGGAGGCCACGCCTCTCCCCGCCGCAGCTCGGAAGGTAGGCTCGGGCCCCTCCACGTTCGCCCGCCCGCCCGCCTACCCAGGCCGGGGCCCCTGGTGCAACCTGCAAGGAGAATCCCGCGAGAGCACAGGGCGGGGCCGCGCGCGCGATGACGCAGGCGCGCCGCTTCCGGGAACGCCGCGGGGGAGCGGGGAGTGAGTGTTTCCGGAGGGGAGGGAACCACTGGCAAAGACCTGCGCGCGAGGAAGGTTGCAGGGCCCCCGAGGGCAGAGGGTGTTGCCTGCTGTCGTCACCTGGGCTGGGCTCCGGGACCTCGCCTCTGCAGTGGGGCTGGTGGAGATAAAGCGTCTCAACAGAATTGGTTGGACTTGAACCTTTGAACTTGTCGGGCTGAAGCAATGTGTAATAGAAAATTCAGACACTGGCCTGTGTTCTCAGCCTGGAGGACGAGCATCAGGCTAAGTTCTTCTGGGCAACCCAGCCAGACAGTTTCCAGCTCTTTTCATGAAGATCCCACAATTAGCCCCATTTATCAGTGAGGAAACAGGCACTGAGAGGCTGTTGTTCAGAGTCAGCAAGTGGAACTGGGGTGGAAATTTAGAGCAGAGCAAGCTGTTTTAACAAACTGTGTTACTTCTTCACCAGTGCACTAACCCAACCCCAAATCATTTGCCTTGTCAAGTCTTCACAAATTTATTGTTTATTTGTCTAAAAGATTAAAAAGCTCCCTACTTTGCCCACTTTGAGTTTCATATTTTTATGGGGCTGCTGTACAAACGAAATAAAATTAGTTTTTCTCCTATTAATCTGTCTTATGTCAATTTACTTATTAGACCAGCTAAAGAACCTAGAAGGGAATAAGGAAACCATTTTTCACCTCTACAATGCCATGTAGAAGTTAACACATCGGGTCTATTTCCGTTCAACATGGCTAGAACTTATTTAACTTTGCATGCCTTTATACTTGGCACATAGTTAACAAATAAACGTTGAATTTTTTAATTCAACACAGAGTGCTTATGTGCAATTGCAGTACTCTGCTAGAACACTCAGCTAGCTGGAGGCAAATACAGAGTAAAAAATGCCCAGAGGAACTCATTTTTTGATTATGGTAAAAAAAACAAAAACTAAAAAAAGTAGTAAACTAGACACTACTGTCTAGAAGTTATTGAGTTCAAATTACCTACAGAAAACAATGGCCCTGTTATTCTTTTTTACTTTGCAACTATCATCACATTTAAAATGCATCTAAAGGTGGAGTTCAGAAGAAGGTGGGTAAACAGTGAATCATTCTCAGAAATAAAGGGCAGAAATCAAAATGTGATCTCATGGGGAACTCTAGAATAAAAACAGCAAAAATTATTCTTTGTAATTTCCCTATATTATTTTGTTACTAGAGGCCCAGTGCACAAATTTGTGCATGGAAGGGGTCTGGCCAGCCCACCCTGATGGGGGCCCACCCAGCCAGGCCCTCGGGGGGGAGGGGTCGCAGGTGGTTGGTGGCTGGCCCTGCCCCTGATCTGGGTGTTGGGGGCTGACTAGGGGCCGGTCAGCCGGGGGGCTTGGGGGGGTGCAATTGGGGCTCGGATCAGGCTGGTTGGCTGCCACAGAGCCCGTCATAGCCCCCGATCGTTCTGGTTGTTCTGCCTTTCTGGTCCCCGGGCTTTTATATATATAGACTTGAGGCCCAGTGCACAAAAATTTGTGCACTCATGAGGGGGGAGGGGTCCCTCAGCCCAGCCTGTGCCTTCTCACAGTATGGGACCCCTCGGGGGATGTCCACCTGCTGGCTTAGGCCCGCTCCCTCAGCATTGGCTAAGCTGAGGCCCCG
Source organism: Myotis davidii (assembly GCF_000327345.1). Classification (NCBI taxonomy): domain Eukaryota; kingdom Metazoa; phylum Chordata; class Mammalia; order Chiroptera; family Vespertilionidae; genus Myotis; species Myotis davidii. The sequence continues at coordinate 319,918 of NW_006295261.1, read as the reverse complement.
TTTGTGCCTGGCCACCAACCATGGACTTCTGAGGAAAGAAGGGTCACTAAGCCCTATCATACTAAGATGAACAAAAGCATGTGCTACAAAAACTCCCAGTTGTATGGGATCTGGCTCAGCCTGTCCCCTCACTGGTACCGACCATGAGCCACCTTCTGTCCGAGGGCCTTGTCCCCCACTCCCCACTCTGTGCTCCACGCTCCAGGCTGTTGCGAGAAACTTGCTCAGAGCGAACCCCGCTGTACCCTTGGATGGCTTCCCATCCTCTACTTAAAGAGCAACAGGCAAATACAGTGCAAATTAAGATGCCAAGCAGCTGGCCTCTGTCTGACAACGACAGAGAAGCTGCAGGCACTGCTCATCACCAGCCACTCACGCCACATGCCCTGGGGCCGAACTGGCTCTCTCCCCCGGGAACAGTGCAGGCAAACCTACGAATAGGAAATGTCCCGAACCATCAGCTGACACCAGAAATCAGGCACCAACTGGCCCAAAGCCACATGATGTCCATTTGTGGGGTCTTTGTATTCAGCAGAGAGAACTCTTGGTTCTGAAAACAGGGTGATACGTGTTGTGGGCAGTCACGTGACCTTTCCTTTGTCTGGGCTGAGGGCTGTTTTCAGGCTGGCCACAGCCCCTTCAAGGTGGGGGTCTCTACTGGGGTCCCTGGCCAGCCTGGGTGAGGGGGCTGAAGGCCGTTTCAGGCTGCCCACAGGCCCTTCAGGGTGGGGGGTTCCCACTGGGTTGCCTGGCCAGCCTGGGTAAGGAGCTGATGGCTGTTTTCAGGCTGGCTACACCCCCCAGCGACTCAAGCTCCCAGCCTCTCCTTTCTTTTTTTGGCTGGCTGAAAGCAGGTCTCTGGGATTTATTTATCTTCTATAATTAAAACTTTGTAGCCTTGAGCGGAGCCCACAGCCAGCCAGTGCAGGCGGGAAGCTTGGCTTCCTCCATCGCCAGGGACAACCCAAGCCTCCTGCTCGCTCCAGCTCTGTGGCCGCTGCCATCTTAGTTGGGTTAATTTACATACTCGCTCCTGATTGGCTTGTGGGTGTGGCAGAGTGGCTGAGTGACAGTGATGGTTAATTTGCATCTTTCTGTTTTATTAGTGTAGATCAGTGGTTCTCAACCTTCCCAATGCCGAGACCCTTTAATACAGTTCCTCATGTGGTGACCCCCAACCATAACATTATTTTCATTGCTACTTAACTGTAAGGTTGCTACTGTTATGAATCATAATGTAAATATCTGATATGCAGGATGTATTTAGGCGACCCCTGTGAAAGGGTCATTCGACCCCCAAAGGGGTCGCAACCCACAGGTTGAGAACCGCTGGTGTAGATGCTATTATTTTATATGCATTGCTTTTGTTTATCCCATAGTGATTAGCAACAGGATCCTTGAAATGAAAAAGGCCTGAATGCTTGTCATCAGGACGGCAAAGAAGCTAGGAAAGCTACTAGGTGTTTTATTCCACACCTAAGCTTGGGGAAAAAAACATGAAATGATAAGGGTACTGGCAGCTACTGAGAAAGGAATAAGACAGGGTGAATCTCTGAGACCTTCAAACAGGAGGAAAGTGGAACTGAAGTCCATATAGATCCGTTAAAGATGTTTGGGGTTGAGGAGTAAGAATCCCCAAGTGTGGTTTCCACACACATAAAACACACACACACACACACACACACACACACACACACAAAAGAAGTGTAACCGTTTAAGCACGGAAAAATTAAAGACTGCTTTCAAATCCAACTCTGCCAGCTTCTGGCTGTGCGAATTTGAGCTCCTTCAAGCTTAAGAGTGTACCTTGAAAATATAAAGTAAATGGGGGAAACAGAGAACCTAGCTCTCTTGGCACCAAGTTCAGCATAATTTTCCATTTTCCTACATAATTTGTGGATAACACAAGGAAGAGACCAGAGCACACTTTTAAAAGTGCCTTCCTGATTTTTGTCCACAACCCCTTATCTGAAAGCAATGTAGCCAGATCTGTTTCAAAATTCACAAATTTTTGGACTTTAGAAAAGAAATAGTCATATACTATACACATTATGTCACCCGCCCTAACCCTCTGGCATAAGTATTAAATACACTAATATCTGGCAGTGACACTAAGATCAGGTTGAGTTTGCACTGAATCAATAAAATACTCTGTTTTCGGAGCTTTTCAGATTTTAGAATTGCAGATAAAAGACACAGGATTGGCCCTAGCTGGTTTGGCTGAGTGGATAGAGCGTCAGCCTGCGGACTGAAGGGTCCAGGGTTCGATTCCAGTCGAGGACACATGCCAAGGTTCTGGGCTCAATCCCCAGTAGGAGACAGCCAATCAACGATTCTCTCTCATCACTGATGTTTCTCTCTCCCTCTCCCTTCCTCTCTGAAATCAATAAAAAATATATATATTTTTTAAAAGACAAGGGATTGGAACATCCAGCCAGTCGTGAGCATGCTACTACCTTAACACTTTCTTGCCAGGAATTTTACTAGTCCTTCAATTTGGGAATTCCATTTCTCCTGTGGAAATGTTGGTGAATGAGATAGGGTCCTGACTGATGACATACAAGTTTAACAAAGAAAACTCTAAACCAGGGGTGGGCAACCCTTGGCACACATGCCAAACATGGCACACCAGTAACTTTTGTTGGCAGGCGAAACCCTCTCTTACAATCTTCCATTTACAATTTTTTTCCTAATATCGACTTTTATTTTTCAGATAAATTCAGTATAGGTGCATCTTAGATAAATAATTTTACATAACAAGTTATCTTAAAGACCATAGACATGGATTGACAAGAGAGGGGAAGAGCAATTTCTATGCCTCTGCCTTAACTCTCCCTGCCTTCCTAGATCCGACCAGTGTTTTGGTTTCATCCACATAAA
>NW_006295261.1:304542-316965 GCF_000327345.1 Myotis davidii | reverse complement strand
ACACAGAAGAATTTTGAGTCAGAGATTTTGCTGGTTTTTGCACGCACTCACAAAAAGGTTGTCCACCCCTGCTCTGAACGAACTCAAAAAATGAAAACAAAGGTAGAAAAAAATAATGGGCCCTGAACATTGGTAAGTAGTGGTTACACATTTGTGTATACCAACCCAACTTTTGTAAAATAATGTCTATCAACTTAAGGAGCTTGGTTATAAACTTCTCCTGCAACCTTCCCTCATTACTGACTAGAAAACAGAAGGATGTAAAAGCCATCATAAAAGTAAAGGTGGAGAGTCAGGGTGCTTCCAGCACATCTGAAGTGCGATGTTAAAATAACACACCAGCAGGGTGTAGGAGCCAGCCATCAGCTCTATACAGCTCCTCAGGAAAGGAAGCTATATTTTGCAACATGCTTGTAAAGTTAATCTTTAGGTAATCAAAAAAATGTGACACTGTATTCATTATGCAGTTTAAAACAAGAAAGTGTAAAACATTAAACATGGTTAAGCCTTAAAGAAATAATTATTTAGAACATTTGTGTTACCAAAATGCATTATTCCAGACAATATTATTTAACAATTAAATATTTAAATTTACTACAAGAGACAAATGAACCTATCAAAGTGTGGTTAATTTTTATAAGTATTTCTTTATACACAGAAGTTTAGTACAAACTGTATGTGCAGAATAACAAGATGTTTTTATTAAAACCTGGAGACAAAAAACAAAACAAAAAAAACCTGGAGACAGTCCACATCAGCGTGGACTAACATTTCTACTTCCAGGCTTTTGTTCAAATACCAATTAGTGACATTGGGCATCTGTGGCTATTACCATCAAAATATTTTCAACCTGACAGTCCAAACACAATGCCTCTAAATACCTCTAAAATAATGATACTTGGAAAATACTCTAAAATACACATTTCTTTTCGGAACTTAGAAATCAGGATAAAATGAAGGTTCTCTAATACTGTTCATTTTTTAAAAAAAAAAAAACACATAGATTTTAGAGAAGGAGAGAGACACCCAACCAGGGATCGAACCTGCAATCTTCCAGTATACTGGATGATGCTCCAACTGAGCCACACAGGTCAGGGCATAGTGTTAATTCTTTGGTTGTCTATAATAAAGAGGAAATTTGATGAAATCTTAGCTTGATGGGAAGGTAAAAAATAAATATTTTGCTAACTGTTCTCATGGTAAGAGTTCAGTAGTCCCACCTTATCCACAGGGGATATGTTGCAAAGCCCTCAGTCGATGCCTGAAACCTCAAATTATATCTAACCTTATATATACCATGATTTTTCCTATTCATACATACACTTTACGGCTCCTCTTTGACATTCCAGAACTGCATCACTACTCTTGCGCTTTGGGGCCATTATTAAGCAAAGCAAGGATTACTTGAACACAAGCACTGCATACCTCCATAGTTGATTTGATAACTGACAAAGCTAATAAGCAACTCATGGGCTGGAAACACATACAGAATGGATACGCTGGACAAAGATGATTCACATCCTGGACAGGACCAGGTAGGATGAAGCAGGATGGCACAAGATTTCATCATTCTACTCAAAATGGTTGCAATTTAAAACTTGTGAATCATTTCTTTCTGAAATTACCGATTTAATATTTTCAGACTGCAGTTGACCATGGGTAACCCAAGATAAGAGGGGACTACTTTTTTAAAAGAGCAAACAAAAGTGTTGGTTTCAAGGTCAATGAATATTTGGGTTTTAACACCCTAATTAGTGACTTACACACAATTTCTGAGCTTTAGTTTCCTAATTTGTAAGACTAAGATACTAATTTCCAGGGTTGTTGTAAACATTATAAAAAATAACGCCTAACAAATTTTAAATGTTAACATACTCCAAATACCTTCAATATTTCTGTAGGAATGTGTTCAGTGTGAGCATATCGATAGCAAAAATAAACATTAACACAAACACAGGATTCATGGCCAAACATAACTATTTATTTTTGTAATAAACATTCAGTATCTTCCTTTAAAAAAACCTAGAATTTAAATATTTCTTCCCATCCCATCACATACAAATCTGTAAATACATTATTTACATCTCTCAACTAAAACATATTACAGATTTTCTGACATTCAGTATCCTTTTAAAATAAAAATGACAAAGCAGTTAAACTTTGACCAATAACTACAATTTGAGTAATCTTGGCACAGTTTACAACATAGCGTCGATGTTTCATTTCATATTTTAGATCATTTTTCCCCTCCCAGCTACTTTAATAGAGAGAGAAATTGTCTGTCTCCAGTAGAGCTGAATCCCTGTCTTTACACATCCTCTGAAATACTTGTATAATGTGAATGCTGACCCTATGTTTCCATTAGATGGCACTGACAGTATTATTCTGCTTTTGTCCCCATAAATAATTTCTATTCAGACTTTAACTGTCTCATGTACATTGTATTCTCTCTCAACCTAGATTTCATGACACTGTTTCTAGATAATTTTAAGTAATAATGTATAAGAAAAGTTCAACTAGAACAAAAGTTAAGTGTCCTCCCACATTAGTACCCTCAGCACCCTAGTTATGCATGTACAAAAATAACAAATACAATCTAGTTGCTTTAAAAAACTATTTCCCCTAAAAATAGTTATCTCAGCAGAACAATTTAAGGAGAAAAGTATTCTTAAAATGAAAATGTAATCTATTTTAAAACCTACATAATATTAAGTATTTCAGAAACAAAGTAAAAAGGAAAAGATGTGCAAACCAGTAAGAAACACCCACACATAAAAATATGTGAGAAATTAAATATTAACAAAAATGTTTAATTTTATCACTAATGATCTCAGCTTCAGTGACATATTTAAAGAAAGCTGTCAGCCAAAAAAAATAAGAATGCCTATGTAAGTGCATTTTTCAACACTTCAGCTGAAGCCTACATGTTGACAGCAAGTACCTCAGAAGCACTAACAATGAGGACTTGCACAATCGACCTGTTTGTTTTCCAAGTGGTGCGTTTTGGGGGGATAGGAGATATGGAAAGTCAATAGCAGTAAAGGAAGTAATTTACCTCCAAGGAGAAGGGGATGTGAGCTGGAAAAGGCCAGTGATTCCACTATCTATCTTGGAGAACTGTAATCCAAAGTTATCTATGTGTAGTATTATATGTAGAAAAAGAAATTCACACTAGCAAAATTGAGAATACTCCATCTGTACTATCTTTTGTCACAATTCTGTATCAATTTAGCTACAAGTAGCAGACATGGAGCACAGTTTTATACCTTCAAAATGAATTCTTTCATATGATTAGCTCATTAGGAAAACCCTAAAAATTCAAACTGTCTGCAGTCAGAATTGTTATTATATCTTAAAATTAAACTTTTTCATTCAATCTTGAGAGTTTTCGCTCTAAACATTTATCTCATATACCATTAAACTGGCAGCTGAACAACAGTAATTCCTATGGTGAATCTTCTTAACATTATGACAAAAATCTAATATTGAAATTACTTTAGGAATGATCCTTAAAAAGTAGATGTAGAATAGCATTTCCAAGAATTGACATACTCTTTAATATCCCAGATAAGTTTCTAAGTAAGTAATGTTTTCTCTTGGTATGCAGACTCATTTTCAAATTAGAAATAGACTTCTGGCCCCATATCTTAAATTTATAAATGACATATGAAATGGTTATATAATTTTAAATATTTTATCTGTGATATGTAGGCTTAAAAGTCAGCCTAATTAATATATAAAACTTATTCCAATTTCTTTGTAAAATGTTCTCTAGTCTTTAAATTCAAATTGTTCATCTGTGAAAATGGTTTTTTAAAAAAGGGATGGAGGTAAAGGCTATTGTTTCCTTAGGCTACTTCTATCTTAAATATTGGATCCATGTTTTTCTTACTATACCTTAAATCAAAACTATTTTACAGTAGTCAAGATTGAATTCAAGAATTATCAGGGAAAAGAAAAAAATAGAAAACAAGATAAAGACTTTGATTTTTTTATTATTATACTTAACTATAAGACAATTAAACTAAATTTAAAAAAATAAAACCTATACATCCAAATGATACTGTGTACTTCAAAGTAGTGACATCAGGAAACAATTCCTTTATTATATGATGCTACCTATGCTCAAAACACACTCTTCTGCAAATTTCAGAATCTATGATACATTCTATTGAACTTCCTTCACGGTTTAGTTCCAAAAAAACAGCAAAGCAGAATTGGTTTGGTGAATGAGATAGTCATAATTAAGTTGCCAAAAAGAGGTTTTGGTGCAACTAAAATGATGAAATAGATTATCTTGCATAGTCATACACTGATTCTCAAGGCTTCTTTGAAAGCATTCCAAAAACTTTACACCTTTGCAGCATAGCTGGAATAAGCAGTGCTCCCAAAGGAACCACCCTGAAGATCTACTCTCATTTGGATGTTTAAAGAATAACGTTTATTTTAAAACAAAGCCCTACAACTTAGCAATTGCATCTCACATACTTTACCATTTCAGTGGTTATCAAAACCTCTCTTAGAGAGGGGTAGACAAAGGTATAAAATAAATCTGTCATTTTGCTATTTTCCCATAAGCAAGGAAAATGCTAATACATAAAATGGAGTCTGGTGATTACATGTAAAATATAAATATCCACATCATCTGTATTTTCTAAATAAAAGCGATTGTAGTGCTTTATCTCTGCTGATAAAATAGGCAGTAACTCAGTCTGTGATATGTTATCCACTAAATATGTCATCTCCTACCAAATACATTTTATGCTGATCAGTTAGAATTTACAGATAACGAAGGTAAAAAGCAATAGCAATCTAAAATCTCTCAAGTTAAGGTAAACTGACTTCCAAAGCTTCTACCAGCTAACTAACAAAATGTTCACTGTTTCAGTGCAGTTTAATATAATGGGTTTTTATGGGAAACAGAATAATCAAGTCAGCAAATGAAAGCCAGTAGCACCATCTACTGCTAACTAAAGGATTTTCACACTTTGTTATTCTCTCCACCACCATCATGCCATCATTTAAAGTAATTCCTAAAACTTGCTGCATATCAATATTTAACCAAAGCATTGTGAAAACAATACTATGTTAACTTACTATTTTATATTTTATGCTTTTATCAGCAGATGGGAAAACCAACTTCTGTTTTATACTTCCATATAAAGAAAAGGAGGGAAATCTTTATCTTGGTTATTTATAAACTTAACAAAGAGATCTGGAAAGAATTCAATAGACATTTATAAGCAAGTTCTGCTGCAAAGCCAAGATGTGATCCTTATTTTATAAAGGGTTCATGGGAACTAACAGAATCAAAGCAATTTTTTATTAAATTAGTTATTTCTCACATGCTCTGGTGAATGTTTTCCTACTCATAGCCATATAACACCATGTACAATGCCAGGCCTCTGGGAGAACCTCACTACTTTGTTACCATATAAACACATACATAATTCCATACTTTCCAATAACTCTGTTTACAGGAATACTCAGAGGCAGGCACCTGAGATTCTGGCACAGTGACGACAAACTCTTACATACATACAATGGGAAAGGAGGTCCTACTACTAAACATTCATTGATGGAAACATTTTTCCATTTTTACAGTATATTACTGCATAAGGCTTAAAAGAACAAGAATAATTTTTTACTATACTCTCTACATTTGGCTATTGCAACCTATTTGTTACTAGGTTGATATGAAGACAAATGCAGTATGGAAGACTACTTGAGTAATTATGTGCTTCATTTTCCCAGATAGAACTCAAAATCAGTTGATGCCGAATTTTACTTCTGAATCTACCCATAATGGCTGCTAAAAGATCTGGATATTAAAAGAGTTGTTTTAAGGACATCAGCTAGTTCTCACTGTAATTTTTAACTAAGTATTACCAATGAATGTCCAATATATCTCTGCCAGGCTCTCCTGTTATTTCTATGGTTGGTACTTGAGAATGATGGCTATAAATGAAATGGAGAAAAAGGCAGTTCCTAGTGATGGTAATTATAATGTAATTAAACTGTATCGCGGCTCTACTTGTTAAGAGCAAAACCTAACTGATTTCATTTTAGATTCTTAGTATTTTTAGTCTATACAGTTTCAGAGCAAGATTTCTATTCTACAAGGAAAAGGGTATATATTTCTAACTTAAAAAAAAAAGAGTATATATTTCAAACTGAAGGGATAGCTTTACCGGAAATGAGAAAATTAAAACGAAGTCTAAAAAGAATATATCTCAAGAATAAAAGTAAAGTGAAAATGTTAATATTTATTTTAAAAATCAATTTTCAAAACTTACGGGAATAATTCACTAAAAAGTCAAGGAAACTAAAATGTAAAAGTTAATAATCTCTGAATTAGCACTTTCGTTGTTTACTATCACTGCAAAGAAAAATATTTCCTTTCACAGTGGAAAATCAGCTGTCAGAATGCTTCAAATAGAGCCTGTAATAACCAAAGAATGTACTGTATCATTTAAAATGACAGGCAAACACCAGCTCCATTCACTGAATGGAAGTGCTGGAAAGTGGTCAATGTTCCCAAATAGTCCTTTATTCCTTATTTAATATCTATACCTAAAATTAATAACTTATTTTTAACTTCTCTATGGAAGTTGATTCCTAAAAAGAAGTCTCTAAGACTATGCTTACACGAAATTGATTAAAATCTTCATGCCATTCTATTCAAGGGTTTTAAGACAGGACTTTCTTGAACTTGACTCTCCACAGTTAATTCCATCTTTAACTCCCTACACAAGCGAATCCCCTATAACAGAACACACACTCCTATCAAAGCTTCTTCAAAGTAGGAGGAGATTCTGCAGACTTATGGCTCATTTGGCAATTGCTAAGAAACCTCACAGTTCAGCATCACCTCTGAAGATGGCAAACCTGTACATAAACCTGAATATTCACACCTACAGTGCAGTTAACATGTAGAAAGAAGCCAAAATGCAACAGATATTGCATTTCAACATCCTCAAGTTTCAATATCACAGTAAAGAGATGGAAAAAGACCTGCTTGTGGAACTTTAAGCATCTGTTGAACAGAATTACCATCAATATGAAAAATAATTAAGAAATACTAATTTTTTATGCTCTACATGCACACCTTTACAAATTGTGTTTCTTCGATGTAGTAAAAGCTAGAGATCATCAATTCAGGTAAACTATGGCTTTTATCATAGATATTTTAAAACATGCATCAGTAAGTGCTCCGGGTAATAATCCTATTGTTTCAAGCCCTGTTTGGTTCTATGTGCTTTGCACCTCAGAAGTGAGCCTGCCAAGGCACTTAAAATATAAGTCTTTTGGGGACTTAAAAAATCAGCCACAATTTACACAACGTAGAATCCCATCCATGAGCAGCCCAATCAATAAGCATTCTCTTTCAACCTACAACATTATAAAAAATTCCACAAGTAACCAAAACCAAGTTAAAAAAAATGCCACTAAGACAAAATTTACGCCTATCAAATGTATAGAGAATGGCTGTTGGCTTTCTATAGCAATAGAATATGGTTTCATTTATTCAGAAGAAAAAAGAACACAAATAAGCCCCCCAAATCTAGACAAAAACAACTGAGACAAAAATAAAATACAACGAAATCCAAATACACTCCACAGAACTTCATGGGAACAATTTGCACAGTTCGCATCCCTTATCTGTCCTTTGACGTGAGTTTCTCAATCAGTTCTTGGAGTGGTGCAAGTTCTCTTCTGTCAACCAGGTTAAATTCCTATGCACGATAAAGGCAGAAGAAATAGCAAAAACTTATTATTTACATTTCACTCCGAAGCAGCTTTCCATTAACACTTACTGGAAATTAGCTTTTAAAGTAAATAAAAGTCAAATCTCTTTTTTTAAGTTTCTATTCCCTCACTGTCTTAGACAAATCACTTAACCACTTCTGATATTGTTTTACATATGTAATAATTATAAGATAAATCCTACTTCATAAAATTATTGTGGAGACCAAATGTGATACTGTAAGTTTACCACTTCCAGTAATCCTTGGCACAAAGTAAACACTCAATAACTGGGAATTGCTACTCTTTGTTAAAAGGTATAACCCAGGCACCATTTAGATATACTCTGAGTGGCCAGATTATTATGACCACCTGACGTTTGTAGGCAAATTAGCTATAATTTCGCGCTGAAGTTGCTAGAGGGCCAGACCATTATAAATAGGGAAGCAGTTTGTTTACCTCAACAGTAGAAGTGATTTTTTTTCTGAAGATAGGGGTAAACAACGCGATTTAATAGCCTTTGAACGTGGGATATATTTGAACGTGAGTGGCCAGATTATTATGACCACCCCACCAGTACTTCGTTGGGCCACCTTTTGCCTCCAATACTGCGATGATTCTTCTTGGCATTGACTCCACGAGATGTTGAAAGGCGATGCGAGGAATCTGACACCATGCCTGATGAATAGCACTGTCCAGCTCTGTGAGATTTGATGGCTGTGGAACCAGCTGCCTGATGGCTCTTTTAATTTCGTCCCACAAATGCTCAACTGGATTGAGATCTGGTGATTATGGGGGGCACCTAAGCAAGGTAAAGTCGCCCTCAAGTTCTTGCAACCACTCCTGCACAATACGAGCACCGTGGCATGGCGCATTGTCTTGTTGGAAGAAGCCATCTCCATTGGGATACGCCATCAACGTGATAGGATGAACTTGATCAGCAATGATACTTAGGTATGTTGTGCACAGGCCTTTGGCTTCCATATCCCATACGATGCAGTGTATGGCTAATTTGCCTACAAACGTCAGGTGGTCATAATAATCTGGCCACTCACGTTCAAATATATCCCACACTCAAAGGCTGTTAAATCGCGTTGTTTACCCATATCTTCAGAAAAAAAGTCACATCTACTGTCATGGTAAACAACCTGCTTCCCTATTTATAATGGTCTGGCCCTCTAACAACTTCAGCGCGAAATTATGGCTAATTTGCCTATAAACGTCAGGTGGTCATAATAATCTGGCCACTCAGTTTAGTCAACCAAGTAGGGACCAAAATATCTAGCATCTCCAGCAAGTTTCAGACTAAAATAGTTTATGTTATAAACTACCATATCCATAAGCTATCATGAGATGTGTCATTCTGAAGTAAAACTCTGAATAGATTTCCCCTGAACTATATTAAATAAGCTGTCTATACTTCTGATCTTCTGCCAGGGTGGGGCATTCTGCACTCCTAATTTCATTTATTTATTAACATCCATCACGTGCCAAGCACTGCAGTATATACAGGGGAAAAGCATTAGGGGGCATTTAACTGCAAGCCTATCACTACCAGTAAGATCTGTGGGGTCTGAACCAAGAACACAAATAGAAAGATATATATATATTGCATGACTAAATAAATTTTACATTAAGCTAATATATTGTTAAATAAAACATGTTCTGTTCTTCCACCTTGACAAAATATACCTTCATAGTGACCAGGAGAGCAGATTCAAATTTAGAATTCTCAAGACTCCTCAGAATTCTGCACTGGAAAGTAGAGCCAGCCCCTGACCCTCAGCAAAACTTGCTGATCTCCCAACCACCAGCTCCATCCTGCTCTTCAAAGGGCTTCACATGCATGAGTGTGGACACCCTGTCTGTTTATACAAGCAATGCCACACACCCTCATCAACAGCTGTCAACTGGCTATCCCTTAGGTCTAGAGCAGCAGTTCTCAACCTGTGGGTCACGACCATCGGAAAACACATACAGCATACCAGATATTTACATTACGATTCATAACAGTAGCAAAATTACAGTTATGAAGTAGCAACAGAAATAATTTTATGGTTGGTGGCCACCACAACATGAGGAACTGTATTAAAGGGTCGCGGCATTAGGAAGGTTGAGAACCACTGGTCTAGAGAGATACAAATCAGGGATAAGACCTTTCCTCAAAAGAACAGACCCAAGGAAGAGATCTCTGCAAACCTTGGAAATACACTTGGGACAGGAAATTCTGAGGTAGAAGTACACACCATAAGGAATCTGGGTAGGTATGTTGCTTGCCCTGTGGATTCCTCACTCTGTGGGGAGAAGTACAACTGGAGAAGGGCCAGAGTAGGATTTTCTAAATTGTGAAGCCAGGGGCTTACTCCTTCAAGGGCTGATACTATATAATGGACCCACCTTTAAGCAGGTCACAGCGTCCTAAGATGTAAACAGATTCAGATATAGTAAATGCCATGAATCTATCCCCTACTATTTGCTAAGAGTTGGGAGATATGGTATACTTTGATATCATACAGTAAAGTAAAAACTAACTCTTCTGGTGGAGGAATATCCTTGCCTAAACCACTAAAACCTGAACTTTGGCAATCATGTCTGTCTAAACCAAAGCACAGATGCAAACTTTAGGATAACATGTTCTTTGTTTCTCTGGGTATCTGTAGATGGAATACCAGAGTGAGGTAATAGCTCAGAGCAACTGTTTAGGTATGTTACTGTCTCCTAAGATGTGTTTTGGTAAAACTGAGACACAAAATGTGTGCCTTCAGTGTGAAGAGTGTGTACAGAGGGAAAACAGACATTTTTCTTTAGTGGAGATGGATCACAGGGAAGGCATTTTAAGTATATATACCCAAAGATATACAAAAACAACACCGATCCAAGCCTTAGACTTCTCCTGCCTACCATAAACCCCTCTCAATTTCCACCAAAGAAAGGCTGGTCAGCTTATCTTTTCCAACTATTTTTCACTCCTGGCTGTTAGTTCTCCAACTGTGATAGCAGGGTGAGACTATCTTCACTCCTCCTAATCTCATCTCTAAGGCCAGTTCTCTGAGAACTAAAAAGAGAAGGAAAAGGGGGTCAACAAAGGAGTCAGATCAAAGACTAATAGACCTCTTTGGAATAGTAACACAGATTTCTCCCTTTGGACACAATGGACAGTACCTAACTTAAAAATTATTCAGAATACTTAAAAATAAAAAAGGAAAAAAGGTGTGATATTCAAAGCTCATTTCTAGGACAGAGGATGCTAAAAAAGTTCCAAAGTAGACTGGATTTGAGGGTTAAGAGGAGTAGGAGGAATGCTAAAAAGTTCAAGAGATCAAGTTCATCAATAGATCTGCCAAACTAGCCAGGTTCCTTACATGGCCCCTCCAGAGTAGGCCATTAACTGAAGCAAATCCAAGGAAGAATTCTCAGAGCCATTTTATTTAGACTTGCATGACTTGCATGTGGCTGCTTAGAGATAAATGGAATTCAGAAACAAAAGGCCAGTTCTTATCATCATGGCAAGTATAGAAGAGGAAGACTAGAGAAATAGGGCAAATTTTTATCCTTACAGTATGAATGCAATATTCACCTAAGAACTCTGTAGATAACTAATTTACTAAACAAAAAAGGTCTCCTAATCCAACTTACCTGGACAAAAAAGATAAAGTGCTTGAAAGATGTATTCAGATGCGCTTCCTCCTGAAGCTGGATCACAGGGTCAAAATGCTGATGATAAATGTGAGCATAAACCCTGAAGAGGCGTTTGAGTATAGTTTTTGCCACAGACATGAAGTTCTTCGGGAATGGGACACCTAATAAATAAACAACCCCATCTATTAACAAGGGACAGGAACAAGGCAATATGAGTTTGTTAACAAATGGCAACATAAATTGCCAAAACAAGGCTTAAAAGAAGAAGGATTTATGAATTACTACTTAATACACCTACTGTACTTTTCACAAGTCTTTAACATATCATGAATGAAAATAAATTTCAAAGCTTCTATGGAACAAGAACTAATTTTCAGTATAGCCCTTTAGGCCTCCAACACTTTACTAAAATGAAACAAATGAATGCCTAAGATGGTAATGGAGCTAAAACTCACACTGAGATCCTCAGATTTTGTAAAATCATTTCTTTATACAAATATATGCTAGACACAAATAATATATTAATCATGTTCATTTTTGTTTAAAATGCTTGCAATATATTTTTAAAATTTTTTCTATGGGAATTATTTCATTACTACTCTAGGTCTACATTTATCCTGAAAAACAACTGCAATCTCTGCTCAATTTGGTTCTTTGCTATGAATTAAAGCACTTTTGCAGCATTAAACAAATACAAAACTAGAATAATACAAAATTCCATATACTTTGTTACTCTTGCTAAATAATCTAGACTGGCAAAACACAAGCCAAACACTGGTACTACTGGGTTCAATGTCATCATTTTACCTACAACTCATCCTATATATCTTCTATCTACACTAATAAAAGAGAAACATGGTAATTGGCGTATGACCGCTACCCTTCCCATTGGCTAATCAGCGAGATATGCAAATTAACTAACAGCCAAGATGGCCGCCGGCAGCCAGACAGCTTGAAACTAACATGAGGCTTGCTTGCCTCAGTGACGGAGGAAACAAATGTTCCCCGCCTGCGGCTTGCTGGCCTCTGAGCTTGCAG
>NW_006295261.1:288122-303733 GCF_000327345.1 Myotis davidii | reverse complement strand
ACAAATTACATTGGTACACTAAAAATAATTCGCTTGGCCCAGCCAATGTGGCTTAGTGGTTGAGCATCGACCTATGAACCAGGAGATACTGGTTCGATTCCCAGTCAGGGCACATGCCCCTTGTGGGCTCAATGCCCACAGAAGGTAGCCTATCAGTGATGTTTCTCTGTCATCGATGTTTCTATCTCTATGCCTCTCCCTTCTCTCTCTCTCTAAAAATCAATAAAAATATATTTAATAAATAAAAATATGACTGGTCATTCCCTGGCTGGGTGGCTCAGTTGGTTGGAGCGTCATCCCATAAACCAAAAAGGTTCTGGGTTCGATTCCTAGTCAGAGCACATACCTAAGCCATAGGTTCCATCCCCAGTCGGGGTGCATATGGGAAGCAACCAATCAGTTTCTCTCTGACACTGATGTTTCTCTCCCTTCCTAAAAATAAAAAAAAAATAACATTCTCGGGTGAGGATTAAAATATATTTATATACTAGAGGCCCAGTGCATGGATTTGTGCACTGGCCTGCACCCTCTCGCAATCCAGGACTCCTCAGGGCATGTCAGACTGCCAGGTTTTGGCAAATCCCCACGGGAGGTTGGCTGGTCAGGGGGAAGGGACCACAGGAGGTTGGCCGGCTGGCCGCAGGAGGTGGGCTGTGGGAACGCACTAACCACCAGGGGGCAGCTCCTGCATTGAGCATCTGCCCCATGCTGGTCAGTGCGCATCATAGCGACTGGTCGACCGGTCGTTTGGTCATTTGGTCTCTTAGGCTTTTACATATATAGATATTATAAGTCACAAGGAAACATAGCACAAACCAAAATAAAGGGATGCTAAATAGCATGCTTACACACTTCAAAATGATCAGTTATGAAAGTCCACAAAAGACTGATGTATACATACTCTACATTAAAGAGGGCTAATGAAACATGACAACCACATGAAAAATTGTCTGGTCAAAATTTTCTTTCATTGTAAAGAATATTATTGGGAAAATTTGGAAAATCTAAATAACATCTGTAAATTACACAACAATTGTATCAGTGTTAATTTCCTGACTTTGATAATTATGCTGTGATTTTCTAAGGAAATACACATTGAAGCACAAATGGATAAAGGTGTATCTTATATGAAACATTCTTAAAATTTTCAAAAAAGTCTTAAAATTCAGTCAAAAATAAATGTTAAAAATGCAGGGTGGGGCAAAAGTAGGTTTACAGTTCTTCATATGAAAAATAATACAGTAATCCTAATATATAAAAACACAGGGCCCATAACGACCGACTGGAGGTCAAACACTGGAAGTCAGTCCTGCAGTCAGTGCTAGGTTGCCATGGCGACCCAGCACTGACTCCCGAGGGGGCTGCAGATCAGGCCCAGAGAGAGGCCCACAGAGAGAGAGGCAGGGTCTGATCCGCAGCCTCCGTGGCAGCTGTTGATCAGCCCTTGCCTCTCTCTTTCTCTCCAGGCTTCACCAGCAGCCCCGCCTCTGTTTCTCTCCGGGCCTCCACAGGGGGGCTGTTGATCAGGCCCATTTCTCTGATCTGGCAGTTGGGGGCAAGATCAGGCCGGCAGGGAAGGGCAGTTAGGGGCAATCAGGCAGGCAGAGAGGTTAGGGGCAATCAGGCATGCAGGTGAGCAGTTAGGAGCAAGCGGTCCCAGATTGCAAGAGGGATGTCCGACTGCCGGTTTTTGGGCCTAAACCGGCAGTCGGACATCCCCCAAGGGGTCCCCAATTGGAGAGGGTGCAGGCTGGGCTGAGAGAACCACCCCCCCCACACACACAAATTTTGTGCACTGGGCCACTAGTTAATAAGTAATAATACAAGAATAAACTCTGTGTTTCACATACTCACAACTATATATCTACTTTTGTCCCACCCTATACATATAGCAGATAAAAGATAAGTTGAAGGCACTTATCCAAAACCATTACGATATACAAATAAAACACCTTGAAAAATAGACCTTTAATTACAAATGCTACAAAGCAGTAAAATCATTCAATAAATGTGTTAAAACAATCCATAATAACAACTATTTATATTACTGTCTCTCCTCCACCATACCAATTCTCCAAAAATTAAGAGCATAAAATATAGACAAAAAGTTATTTATTGCTAGAAGAAAAAATTCTTAGTTTTTTAAGAAAACACAGTTGTAAGGAGTTTGAGAAGGTAAAATCTTGTTAACTGTCCAAATGTGAAAAATTTCCACCTGAAAGGCTGACTCTTAAGAACAAATATGAAAGGCACTGGCGGAGTGCTCAGTTGGTTAGAGCATCGTCCCAATAAGCAAAGGTTTCAAATTCAAACTCCAAACCTGGTTACTGGACTCTTGTAATTATTATCACCCAAACTAAGCAGATCTCAACAAACTCATACAAGGGTACATATAAGAAACAACCAATAAATGCATAAATAAGTGGAACACCAAATCAATGTTTCTCTCTCTCTTCTCCCTTCTTCTCTCTCTCTCAAATCATTTTTTTTTTAATATGAAAAAGCAAAAGTTAGTTACTAACCAGCCAACCCTTCAAATAGTGTTTTCTTCTCACCTAGTTTGATTTCAGTCTGTAAAATTCACACCATTGGTCATAAATTAAAACTCCCTCTTTGCCACAAATATAATGTAAAACTTCATATAAGCCATACAAGCTCCTTCCCTAAACAAAAAATGGATATGACTGTTGCAGATATTGGCTGCCAACCCAATAACCAGTCTTTTTTTTTTTCCATAACATGGGCCAGATTTTCTTACTGTCTGAGGTACACTAATTTCTCATTGATTAAAATATAAGGTTTATCTTAATGATAATGATAAACTGGTATGAAAAGATAGGATGTTTTTAAATGTATAAGATTAGAAATATTTTGATAAATATTGTAATCTAGTATGGTTCCTGGAATAGAGAGAAAATAAATCCTAGAAACATAAAATTAGATAAATCATGATCAATTCCAATTATACAAAACAATTATACCTATTTTTGAAGGAAATAATGTCTCATCATCCAACTGGTCCTGAACCCAAGTCATCAAGTAATCAATATACTTTGGTGCAGAGCACTTAATGGGCTTCTTTATGTTTGTTCCATCTGCCCAATGATACTCATATCTGTATTAGAAAGATAAAAAGCACACAGAATATTAGTATATACCCATAAACAGTTTGTATATTTTTATATGATACATATATGTGCATTATGAATTAATACAGGACATGTTTTAAACAATATGTTCCTCCAAATAAAGATTTTTGCATTTAGCTTTCATTTATTCATTTATTTATTTATTACTGATTTTAGAGAGAGAAGGGGGAGAGAGAGAAGTATCGATTTGTAGTTCCACTTATTTATGCACTCATTGGTTGATTCTTTTATGTGCCCTGACCAGGGATCGAACCTGCAACCTTGGCATATAGGGACAACACCTAACCAGGGCCACATTTGGCATTTCAATTTAATGATTTCAAATGGTTACTGTACTCTTTTGCATTTATTATGACACAAACTAAGCAGATTTCAGTAAACTCATTTTTTTGTGTTTCAATGCTTTCCTCCCATGTTTTAATTTGATTATACAACTTTCTTTCATATATAGAATTTAAATTTTAGAATCATACATTGTCATAGAAAACCTAGCTTACTTCCTTCCCACTTCTATGATGATCATCCTTAACGTTTTTATGGCTATTTTCTTCAAAAATATTTCTCCTTATGCAGTGCAATTCTTTACAACTTGGGGTTTTTAACTTAAGGTTAAGGATAGAAGAAGGAAAAGCCGGAGAAGGGAAGAAGGGAGGAAGGGAGGGAGGGAGAGAGGGAAGGAAGGAGAGAGGAAGGGAAGGAGGGAGATCATTTTTCATTTCTGTAGTATCTTTATAGAGATCCTTTGGCTCTTTTTTTTTTAATATATTGATTTCAGAGAGGAAGGGAGAGAGCCATAGAAATATCAATGATGAGAATCATTGGTCAGGAGCCTCCTGCTCGCCCCCTACTGGGGATTGAGCGGCAACCCAGGCATGTGCCCTTGACCAGAATTGAAGCCAGGATCTTTTAGTCCACAAGCCAACACTCTATCCACTGAGCAAAACCAGCTAGGGCACCTCTTACTTTTAAATAATTAGGTACATTGTTCCTATACCAGCTATGTAGATAAGATTTCTGTGGGAAAATGATCAGAGCTGTAATCTAAGTGGCAGTAATTCTCCCTAATTCACAGGAATGGGATATTGGTGTAATATCAGAAAACCTCCCAATAAAATGCTAATCAATTACAAAGGGGAAGAAAATGACTAATTTGAGGTGAAAAAACCTTGCAGACACTAACATGATAAGGTAATTAGGATAATTAGGCCTTTTAAGAGATTACAGTCAGGCCTGCTATATTCACTCTTTTATGCACAAAGACTAATACAGGGAAAGACTTAGGAACTATTCCAGATTGAAGGCACCTAAAGAGATACCTCAAATAAATGCAATACATATTCATAGACAGGATCCCGGAGCAGAAATGAAAAACTGAGATATTATTGAGATAGCTGGTGAAATGTGAATGGTGTCTATGAACTGGAAGAAGTGGTTTAGAGAATTTATATGCTGGTTGTATAGAAGAGTATTCCTGCTTTTAGAAAATACACAGTTGAATATATAGGCATAAAGGGATTAGCATAATATCTATAATTTAGTCAAAAGATTCAGAAAAAAATTAATGTTAATGACTATACACATAGAGAGGAGTTATGAAGCATGCAAGTTAATAATTGAGGAATCTGGATAAAAAAGATATGGGAGTGCTCTGTGATGTTCTAGAAACTTTTCTATACATTTGAAATTATTTGAAGTTTCAAAGTCTGAAATAGTTTGAAAATAAGTTATTTTTCAAAAAAATTATCACAGGAAATATTCAAAGCATATTATTTTGAACATGTTTGACCATGACAAAACTGTCAATTTTTTTTAAAGGACTTGCTTCTGAGAAACATCTAAACACATTTAGAGTCAATTTGAGGAAGAAAGCAGACCACTCTAGGTAATACTTTGTTCAATATATGAATTTGGTCAATAGATAAATTATTACTATGCAGTAATAAAATTGAATCTCTTGGGTAGCTAGTGATCTGACACTGTAATTTAAAAGTTAGCAAAAATATTCTGAGCAATGAAAACAGCACAACAAGTGATTAGCAATCTAAGGTTACTACTACTACTACTATTTCTATACACTAGTAAGTTTGGACAGCTTGTTTTGTTTTGATATTTATGCTTTGTTTATAATTGGGGGGAGAGAACATATTTTATAAAAAGTCAGCACTAAAAATAAAACCTCTCTATATACAGTTTATAAATATCAATTCATATTCTTATTAGAAAACTAGGGGCCCGGTGCACGAATTCGTGCATGGGTGGGGTCCTTCTGCTTGGCTGGTGATCAGGGCCAATCGGGACCAGCCAACCAGTGGGAGGGACCACTGGAGGCTGGCTGGCCGCAGGAGGTTGGGTGTGGGAGCACACTGACCACCAGGGTGCAGCTCCTGCATTGAGCATCTGCCCCCTGGTGGTCAGTGTGCGTCATAGCGACTGGTCGACCAAGCGTTCTGGTCATTCAGTTGTAACAGTTGCTTAGGCTTTTATATATATAGATAACACAATGTAGCAATTAAGAGTACAGTCACACTAGAGTCAAAGAGTCCTGGATGACAGAGACCTGGTTCTGTTTTTGGATAACAGGACCCTTGCACATGTTACTTAACTTTTCTCAGACTCAATTTATTTTCCTGTAAAATGAGGATAACAATAGTTTTCTTACTTTATTGGTTTGCTGTATAAAGGCCTTACATTTAGGTATTACTGAATAAATGGTAGCTGGCATTGTTATTGTCAGCTATATTCATAATAAAATCCAGTTTCAAAAAGTTATCAAAGCAACATTTATTGACTGGTAACTAGATGACAGGCACTGACTATTCTTGATCAAAAGAGATTTAAAAGAAGAACCAATCTGACAGGTTAAATAAGACATGTATGAATAATCTATACATATAAAAGACTAAGTGACTGACCGTACATCTGTCTGACTGCCGACCAACTGACCGACAGGTACATATGACACGCACTGGCAATTTAAAAGTAAAAGTTGACTCGCACATACGGGATACATATAAAGCTCCCATCGAATTTTAATAGTATTACTCCTTCGGGAATGCCATGTCATAAATTAAAATTGAAAGTAGATGCAATCATCATGCTACTGAGAAATCTTAATAGTAAATGGGGTCTTTGCAACCTAACATAATCAAAGCTGAAGTATTAACAGGATCTGTGGAAGGAGCAGATTGTTATGATTCCAAGAACTGATTTTTCCCCATCTGGCCTCCCATTTATATTAATTTGAAGATAGTTTCCCATGATGCCAGCATTTGCAATGACTATTAATAAATCACAAGGACAAACTGTAGACAGAGTAGGAATATTCCTACCTGAACCCGTTTTCAGACATAGTCAGTTACATGTTGCTTTCTCTTGAGTTTGAAGAGCATGTGACATTAAAGTTGTAAATACTTCATCACAAGGAAAATTAGTCAAGCACTCTGAAAGTGTTTTTACTCTTAATGTGATATACAGGGAAATATTAGAAGATGTTTAATCAATTTATCAGTCCTTATTTTTAACAATGTTTTTATATCATGTTTTTGTTGTTTTTATATCATGTTGTTTTTATATCATGTTGTTATAGCATGTTGTTATTTATTAATCAATTTATATATTATTTTCATATAGATTTTACTAATTTTCTTTCAACTCTGACACTTCTGTAATAGAGAAAGGCAAATAGTGATATTAAAATATTTCTTCTAATTAATTTCCTTTTAATGTGCACGAATCCATGCACTGGGCCACTATATAATCATAATGTAACAAAGAAATAAAATTGTAACGACAAAAAAGTTAAATAGAAAGATCACATTTAGTATGAAGAAATCAGAAGGTTTCATGGAGAAGGAAGTACCTGATGTGGGCCTTGAAGATGGGTAAGATTTTTGGAAATGCAAGCAAAAGATAAGAGGGACATGAGAAGCAAAATATCTAAGATAAGAACGGAATGAACAAGTTTTCAGAGTATAGCTAATCGAGGGAATAGCAAGCAAGGCATTTTCTGTAATCTTGTCTGGATAGACCAGAGGAGATGTGTAAGTTAACAGAAGAAAGGCAGGATGGAGGACAATACAGGAAGGTTCATAAAGTTCTGGCTAAGGAATCTGAACTTACTATATTACTCACTGGTAAGCCAGCAAAGGGGATGCTAAGTACAGAAATTAACTATCTTCTTATCTATGAACTATAAAATAAAGTAAAAATGAGAACTGATCATGAACCACATCTTACTTTGGGCCAGCTGACATCACTGGACAACTTTCCTCTGTACAGAAATCTGTGATTGTTCCATAAAGCATGTTGATCTGATTGAAAAAATCCACAGCTGCAAAGCAAATATCAGTTATAAGTAAAATATTTAATTTTACTAAGCAGAACCTAGATTTATCAGTGTTCTTTCTAAACATATACAGATTTCCTAGCTTTTATTAGTGATTTTTAGCTAAATTCCACTATGGTCAAAAACTGTATTATATCATTTCAATCATTTCAATTTTTTAAATGCACCTATGTGTAATCTGAGGTGGTTAGGCCACATGTCCCTCAGGTCAAGTCTATTAATCAAGTCTATTAAAAATGGCTTACATTTTTCTAATTCCTTCTTGATTTTTTTTTCCCTCCTCATTCTATCCATTAATAAAAGTGTTTAAATCTCCCATTATGGCTGTGGATTTGTCTATTTCTTCTGTTCAGTCAGCAGTTTTATTTTATAGACATAATTAGAGACCTAAATTCAGAAACCATAAATTCTTTGTGAAGTGAACCATTTATCATTTTAAACTCTTCCTCTTTATTGTTTTGTGGTGGGTTTTTTTTGCCTTAAAGTCTACTTTGTCTGATATTAATATGATTATATCAGCTTTCTTTAGATTAGTGTTTAACTTTTTAGTTTCAACCTACTTTTGCCGTACCCACTATTCAAGGATAAATATTACATATGGTGACTTTGAACTAACCCCTGTTCCCTCTTTATTTAGAATCCTAAAATCCCCTTTTTCATCCCATTAATTACCCATGACCAGCACTTTGCTTTTTAAATTTCAGACTTTCTATAGCAAAGAAAAAAACTGACTTCAAAAGAAGTCATAATTGCTTATGAAAGTAGAACATTAATGAGCATTACACAAAATTTAATTGTACAAGTTTTTCTCTTCCCTCTTACCTCATAAAGAGTCAAGATTTACTAAGTAATGACTCTGCAACTTAATTCTTAAGTTGTCCTCCCCAAGAACAGAGGGCAACTTTTAGCTTTGAAATAAGATAAGTCTGAATCCCAACTCCAGGTGAGTTACTTAATCTCCCTGAACCTCAGTTCCCTACCTTTAAAATTGGGTTTATTATGGAGCATCCTATATAATAAAGCAGTAATATGCAAATTGACAATCACACCCTCACACAAGATAGCCACCCCCATGTGGCCACAAGATGGCCAGCAGGGGAGGGCAGTTAGGGGCGACCAGGCCAGCAAGGGAGGGCATTTGGGGGAGGACCAGGCCTGCAGGGCAGGGCAGTTGGGAGCGACCAGGCCCGCAGGGAGGCCAGTAGGGGGCAATCAGGCCTGTAGGGGAGGGCAGTTGTGGGGAACCAGTACTGCAGGGGAGGGCAGTTGGGGGCGGGGCGGAACAGGCGTGCAGGGGAGGGGAGCCAGCAGTCCTGGATTGTGAGAGGGATGTCCCAGATAGGAGAGGGTGCAGGCTGGGCTGAGGGACACCTCACACCCCCACCCACCACCACCACCAGTGCATGAATCTCATGCACCGGGACTCTAGTTAAAAATATATATGGCCAACATTAAATGGGCATTAATAAATATTCATTTCCTTCCACAAATTAATATATGACCTCAGAATTTGGTGCCACATAAATTATTTATAAGCCATCCATCCAGCTTTTTCCAGAACCCTGAACCTTCTGTCTTCTTTAAGCTACCACTCTTTCTAGCAGCAGAATGTTCAAAAGCAGGCTTTGGTTTCTGGCTGTGAGACCAGTTGTTGAATTTGTAAAGATTTCCCATCTTCGACCATTTATCTTCACCTGGCAGGTGAACTGAAGCCAAAAAGCCATTAATATACCAATCTTATCAATAAATTCCCTTCACTCTCTTATGTACCCAAAATGTTTATTTAACCACTGTAAGTGAGTGGAAATATCTAGTCTCAAATCCTCTTTTCTTCATCCATAGTCATTTGGGAAGATTACTATAATTAAGGAAAATTTTAAAACCCAATACTTCAGTCAAATGCTGTATTTTCAAGGCAGAATTTCTGTTCTAAGGGGACACTCTGAAGCTCCAGTTCAAAGTAATTTTTGTCTAGCTATAATTGCAAAATGCCTGTGAAATTTTAAAAGTTCCTGAAGTTCTAGACATTTCAGTAGTACAGACACTGTTCTGGCAATTGAGACAGAGAATACAGGCAGAAATTGATGATCTGTTTTTATACTTACAAGT
Organism: Myotis davidii; assembly: GCF_000327345.1. Taxonomy (NCBI): domain Eukaryota; kingdom Metazoa; phylum Chordata; class Mammalia; order Chiroptera; family Vespertilionidae; genus Myotis; species Myotis davidii. Next base: position 294,130 of record NW_006295261.1, on the reverse strand, counting down.
AAGAATCTCATGTGGTACAGAAGCTCTATGCTGCCTTCCTTAGATTTTTAAAATAAGCGAGTTATCAAGTAAATGATACTCAAGTAAATGATACAAAAAAGGCACAAACAAGTGCAAAAAAAGAATGCACATAATCAATTGGAAATTTATTCTGCATATTATTTTGAAGTGTCACAGAACCATCTTATAGGTAAGATGACCAGTAAAGCGAAAATCACTTTACTTCTTTAGTAACTAAACCCTCTGGGTCCAGGAAGATAACCACATTATAATAAATACTACTTGTATGCAAATGCTGTCACAGTAACATTTTTAGACACCTCAGTAATAAAATCCTTTAGATTTCTAAAAGTTATTAGTGGGTAGCTGCTCAATTTATAAATCCAATGATATATTTCAAATTATAATAACATCACATATTACAAGAAAAATATTGTTTTGTTTTTTCTTAATCAAAGCCTTGACATATAGTGTATATTTTCAATTAAATTTCATTTTATTTGCTAGATTCACATAAATTACTCCAATTATTAAATTCTGATAGTTTCTTCACCAATGCTGAAAAACCCTGAATATTAAAAGTACCGCTTTTATTCCCCAACTTTCTCTGGCTTAATTTCCAAGAATACATTTACTTTTTACTTACATGTTTTTCTTCCTTGGTGCTAAGACTCTCATAAATGTATTTTATTAATTTCACAAATCACTAGTGACTTGTTTTTTAAAAAAATAGCATTAACTTAGATAACTGAGTATGCTACTGAAAGAGGCAATTCAGCAGAGTGCTTAAAGTGCAGACTCTAAAATTCTATAGCTGCATATTAGAGCTCAGGGTCTGCCACTTAACAGCTGCATGACCTAAGCAGATTACTCATCTTTCTGTCTCAGCTTCCTTAGGTCTTAAATTGGAATAATCATAGTACCTACATCATAAGGTTCCAAATATGAATAAAATAATGCATGTAGACAGGATAGCAGAGTGCCAGTCACATAATTAGTGTTTCATAAATATTAATTGCTGTGATTATTTTTTTCCACTAAAGATGGTAAATCTATGCTTTGTATGTCATTATAACAGAAACAAGAATTTTAGGAAACTCTATATTGAGAATAAAATACTGGTAACATAAAGGCTAAAGTGGATTGAGCTATCACTATACTGTGATATTAGGTTGCTAACTAGGTTCCAGAATAGACAGCACCCTAACACTCACCTATAATGAGGCTACTAATCTAATTTAGAGTCTTCTTCGAAATAGAAAGGCTACTTACTGTTCACTGCAACCCACTCATTGAGATCTTCTCCCTCAGGAAGCATGACAGCCATCCGCAGATTGCCACTGCCAAGTGTGGCTTCTGCATGCTTTAAGAGCTCATACTGATGAGAACCTTCTGGTATGTTCTTCTTTGGTTTAAATGTTTTAGAGGAGCGGCTACCACTACAAATACACAAGAAAAAAAGGCACTTCAATATTTAAGGCATGACTTTCAACAGAGTCAACTACACTATATTACTGGACAAAATAACACAGAGGTAATCCTAAATGTCCACAAATAAAGAGCCCTAAATTGTATTGGCTACATTAAATCCTGGCAATATAGTTGCTGTAACCAATGTGTTTGAGACCCAAAACTCCTACAAACCTTCTCTATATTCCCTACTGCAACTTCCTAAGAGAAAAAGAATTTTTAGTTGTAACTATCCAACTCTTCACAATAAACTATTGATTCAAGATTATAGGTTGTAGCCCAGGTAACATGGCACAGTGGATGAGCGTAGCCTCTGAACCCAGAGATCAGGGTTCTTTTTTTCTTTAAAAAAAATTTTTTTTTTCCCAGAAAAGAAGGGAGAGGGAGAGAGAGGCAAAAATATCAATGATGAGAGAGAATCACTGATCAGCTGCTTCCTGCATGCCCTGTACTGGGGATCAAACCGACAACCCGCGCATGTGTCCTTGACCGGAATCAAACCCGGGACCCTTCAGTCCACAGGCCAACACTCTATCCACTGAGCCAAACCAGCCAGGGCAAGATACAATTTTACATGAATAAAACACAAAAATCCTAGAGCAAGAAAGAAAAGCTACATGTTCTAGCCAATTATATATAGGTGGCATCAGCAATCTTAACCCATAATTCTAGGTATGTAGACAAGAAGCTAGACATTAATATAATTGGTTTGCTCAAATTTCGTATGTATTTTTAAATGGATCAAATGAAATTAGTCTTAGAAATGATTTTAAGAATTTTTAAGAAATGGATTCTTCGGTTAATGCTGGCAAGTTCTTATCAAATTGTATTATATCCAGTCATCATCCTTTCTCAATACTCCCCTTCTCTCTTCATATGAAAAGGAACAGAAGGACATCAGCTGGACCTGCACTCAGGAGGGTCAGAGCCTCATCTGTCCCCAATACCATCTACTTATTGAACCACTCTGCTCTGAAGTTTTAGGCTCCCAAATGTTTTCTTGATTGCTGTCCCACCCAAAATTGGTTTCCACAAAGCTAAGTAAATCTACCTCATAAGCGCTTATGCTTGAGTAGAAAGAAAAAAATAAATCTGAGTTCAATTTTGTGAAGGTCAGCTTTGACACTTATCAGCTATGTTATCTCAGGCAAATTACCCAACTTTCCTTGGGCGTATTTTTTCTTTAACAGTGAAAGACTAATAAAAATAACAAAACATCACCACAACCTGTATCATGGAACAACTGTAAAATAAGAAAACAATATGTGAAAAAAAGCTTTTAAAACTGTAAAAGGCTTTGCAAATGTTAATATTTTCATTATCCTTCCTTTTTCTGAACCAGAATGACTCATAATAAAAAGAAATGGTAGTGTAATGTGCAAAAGCTTTCTTTCAATGTCTAGTCCCACCTTCATCTCCTAAGACGGGATGCCGAAAAACAAAACCTTACTGTGGAAACAAATGCTTTTACACATCAAGTTCGAAACAGATTTTTTTTTAAGTTTGCTTTGTTTTTTGTTGCTATATTTGTACCAAGGTTCAATGATCTCAGAATAATTGTAGGGCTAGATTAGAAATCAAGAAAACAATCTATTCCTCATTTTGCTATTTTCTTCTTATGTTACACAGGCTTCAATTTCTTTGTTTTTGAAAGTCTGGAAAATAACTTTTTACAAAAGGGTATAGTTTAGAGATGAGATCATGTTTATAAAATGGTTTTAGTTCCCTGGGGACTTTCATCTCCCTTCTCTGTTTCCCATTTCCATGCACATTCCTAATTCCAAAATGCTTTCAAGTTCCCATTTAATTTTCCTTTTCTGGATCTTCTGCTTTTGTGAGGCAGAATAAACCATTTTAATAGTAACCATTTTAATACTCTATATTTTTTAATATTCTTTTTTAAAACGATATTCGGCTTTTTCTTCAACTGTTACCTGAAACTTCTACCAGTATCCACTCTACCCTAAAAGTACAATACTGCTCCTTTCCTTATTCCTAGGTCCAAACGCCAACTGACAGACCCCTCAAATTCAAAAGCACAAATACCAAACCATGTACACAAAAGACCTCACCAAAGAATATAAGCTATTACAGCAACAATGTATGGCCAAATGCTTATATATCACATTGTATTTTAAGATATTTGATACAAATATTAAAAAACATTTTTTGTAACAGAAAATATGTTGGCCTTCCACTCACCCATCTAAGAAGAAATCAGTGTATCAGAAGAATCTCAGAAGAAATATTGTGTATCCTTCCAGAGTTTATGTCTATACAAGCATAAGAATGCTTGTGCCCGTTTCTGTTTTTACACAATTATTGTATACTAAAAATATTAAATCTTGTTTTTCACTTAATATATCCAGGAGACTGTTTACATTAAGGTAGAAGTAGATATACTTCATTCTTTGTAAGGATTTTAGTATAGATATATATTTTAATCAGTCACTTATTGATAAACATTTAGGTTGTTTCTAGTCATTTGTTACTATAAATGATGCTATAGTAAATATCCTTGTGTATTAGCATACTTAAAGGATAAATTCCTAGAAGTAAAACTGTTATGTAAAAGGGAATGTACATTTTTTTAAAAATACATTTTTACTGATTTCAGAGATGAAGGGAGAGGGGGAGGGAGATAGAAACATCAATGATGAGAATCATCATGCCCCCACACTGGGGATTGAGCCCACAACTTGTCAAGGGCACGTACCACAGTTGTAGGTTCCATCCCTGGCCCCAGTCAGGGTGTGTGCAAGAGGCAACAATAGATGTATCTCTCTCACGTCCATGTTTCTCTTGCTCTCTCTCCCACCCTCACTTCCACTCTCTCGGGGAGATAGAAACATCAATGATGAGAATCATCATGCCCCCACACTGGGGATTGAGCCCACAACTCAAGGTCACGGTTTGATTCCCAGTCACAGAATGTACATTTTTAAATTTTATATAAGGCCCATTCCCCCCCCAAATAAATTGTACCCTTGTACAATCCCATTAATGATGTATGATGAGAGTAGTTATATACTTTTTTTGGTCTTCGAGAACAGCAATTCAATGCTAATTTCTCTTGGACAGCTCCCAAAACAGTGTCATAACTACATGAGAATTTAGAGCTTTTTGATTGGAATGTGAATGATATATTACATATAATGGATGTTGTATTGATAATTCATAACATTAACCTGAAGTATTTTCTTTCCAAATAAACATCCAGAATTCAGATTTCTTTTCCCCAGAATTCTTATTCATAGTTGAAGGCCAATCAATTTCTACAGCAAGACAGGGTGGTTTGACAAGTAAATAACTGAGCCCAAAGGGAAAATTCTGAGTACATATCCCTTATAATTAGCCAGTTTTATCTAACTTTTATAAATTTCAACAGCATCATTTATTTTCTCTTTGAGATACTAACGAATATATTAGGCCCCATAGTGACACCTAGGTTAACGCCCATAAACTGGTTCAAACCACCTCAACACTCACATCCATCATTACCCTTACTTTTAACCCTTTATTTTTAACTAAATATCCTTGGGTGAGGATTTAAAAAAAAAAAAGTCAATCCAAAACATTATATCCTCATGTTTGTTTGCATTTTACTTATTCTCTCTCACTAGATTGTGAGTTACTCAAGAACATAGATCATGTCTTAATCATCCTTGATCTGCAGTACCTACCCTAATAACAGAACCTGGGACAGATACCTAGTAAGTGTTTACTATCTTAAATAATGATATTGAAAGAGGAGAAAACTCTTGTTCTTATTGCAAGGAGTAGTTGTTCTTAATATTAAAGGAAGGAATTGACCCATCATCTTTATTTGGTGCAACAAATCTAAAAGATTCTAACTGTAGCAAGAGAAGTAACAACAGATGAATTGGGGATATTTCCTAACCCTGACACCACAACATTTCATTTTAAATTTTAGATCCTTTACAATCCTGCCCTACTTAAACATTCACTAAAAAAAAAAAAAAAATTAAGGTGAGACATCTCAGTAATTCTAAGCAAGCCTGCTCCTACTCTTCCCTGGGAGGGAAGACAATCAGAAGAGGTAGCTTTTATTTTCTTTTTTTAGAAGTGTTTGTTTTTAATATGGTTTTTTCCCCAACACAGCAGTAAATTATCAACATGAAGCAGATTATTATTGTAGACTAGAGGCCAGATGCATGAAATTCATGCAAAAGTAGACCTTTCTTCCCTCCGGCACCCAGGACTCGGACTTCCCTTCAGCCGCTGGCAGGCATCCGGGACCCAGGCTTCCCTCCGGCCGCCAGCAGGCACCCATGACCCGGGCTTCCCTCACAGCCCATTTCGTCGGGAAGGTTGTCCAGAAGGATATCTGATCTAATTGGCATATTATGCTTTTATACATATAGACTAGAGGCCCGGTGCACAAAAATTTGTGCACTCGGGGGAGGGGGGTCCCTCAGCCCCGCCTGTGCCCTCTCGCAGTCTGGGACCCCTCAGGGGATGACAACCTGCTGGCTTAGGCCTGCTCCCTGGGGGATTGGGCCTCAGATGGCAATAAG
>NW_006295261.1:287252-288073 GCF_000327345.1 Myotis davidii | reverse complement strand
CTAATTCTGCTTTCTTACAAAGAAGCAGACCAAGGCAGAAAATGGGGGCCGGTCTCATTCCCTCCCTCTGATTTCTCTCAGTCCTCCCTGGGTCCTTTTCATCTTTCCAGCTAATCCTTTCTGGGCCAGCATCTCTAAGCAAAGACTCTGACCTGTCAAAAAGCTGGCCTTTAGTCCTGGCCAGTGTGGCTCAGTTGATTGGGCATCAACCCATGTGCCAAGAGGTCCTTGGTTCGATTCCTGGTCAGGGCGCATGCCCATGTAGCGAGCTCGATCCTCAGTAAGGGGTGTGCAGGAGGCAGTCGATCAGGCAGCCTATCAGTGTTTCCTTTTCTCTCGTTCTCTCCTTCTAGCTTTCTCTCTCCAAAATCAATAAAAACAGTGTTTGCTTTTAAAGAGAGAGAAGGCTTCCCCAATGCCAGAAAGCCAAGAAGAAAGAACTGGATAGAGGAAGCTAATAGGCTAAACCAGTGCAAAAGTTTTTAGAAGTAGTTGTAAAAAGATAATTGTAACTTAGGGCATCATGAATGATGGGAATAGTGGCATAAGAAGAAATCAGAAAGACTAGTAGAACCATATTAGCTAAGATTTTAGAGGCCAAAGTATGGAATTTAGATTATCACTTTAAGAATAACTGGGGGCCAAAACCGGTTTGGCTCAGTGGATAGAGCGTCGGCCTGCGGACTGGAAGGTCCCGGGTTCGATCCCGGTCAAGGGCATGTACCTTGGTTGCGGGCACTTCCCCAGCCTGGGCCCCTGTCAGGGCATGTGCAGGAGGCAACCAATCAATGTGTCTCTCTCACATCGATATCTCTCTCTTT
>NW_006295261.1:283486-286804 GCF_000327345.1 Myotis davidii | reverse complement strand
CTGTTTCTTTCACCAGGTAGGGGAAGATTTCTTTCATTATTTCTTCAAATAGGTTTTCAATATCTTGCTCTCTCTCTTCTTCTGGCACCCCTATAATTCAGATGTTGGTACACTTGAAGCTGTCCCAGAGGCTCCTTACACTATCTTCGTATTTTTGGATTATTTTTTCATTTTGCTTTTCCAGTTGGGTGTTTTTTGCTTCTTCGCATTTCAAATCTTTGACTTGATTCTTGCACTCCTCTGGCCTGCTGTTGGGAGTCTGTATAGTATTCTTTATTTCAGTCAGTGTATGCTTAATTTCTAGTTGGTTCTTTATCACAACATAGAGGGTCTCATTAGATTTCTTGAGGATCTCACTACATTTATCGGCAGTTTCTAGCAAATTATTGAAAGACCTTAGAAGTGCGTTTTTTAGCTCTATATCCTCCACTTCTGTCATGTTTCTTTGTCTCCACATTATTTATGCTTTCTTGGTGCACCCCCTTGTGGTCTTTGTGCGCAGTCTTGTTGTAGTTAAGCCTTGATTGTTGTCGGCAATACCGGGGGTGATTTGACCTCCAGGCTAACTTGCTATAAGAGTCCCATAAAATTATTTTCATTGCTACTTCATAACTGTAATTATGCTACTGCTATGAATCGTAATGTAAATATCTGATATACAGGATGTATTTTCATTGTTCGAGACCCACAGGTTGAGAACCGCTTTTTGTTTGGAATGTGAATGATATATTACATATAAGGGATGTAGTAACTAGAGAATCTTAAGGCTGAAGGAATTGGGGGTGGAGGAGATGTATAGAGAACTAAAAAAGGGCATTAATAAGAGTTAGAATAGACATCTGTATATTTTGATACTAAAGAACATGTCAATATATTAAAAATTACAAGCAAATTAACATCAATTTATTTGAGTCTCTATTCCTTCAAGATTAAGGGAATTACTCTGACCACACAGCTAGTTAAATGGCAGAAATGGGGTTCAAGAACAGTCTATTATCTTGAACAAGTTACTTAACATTACCAAGCCTCAGCTTCCTCATCAATAAAATGGGAATAATAGCTACCTTACTATTGAACCCTGTGGTAAGAACTCGGTATTAGTTATCTTTGCTCCATCTCTAGGTAGCAACCTGTCATTTACATCAATATCTCCTTCCATGGGTCTAAAGTCTAACATTAGCGATCAGGTACTTGGTAATTATTTATTAATTGACAGTTAGAATCAACTTCAGGCTGAAAACTCCTTATCAGGATAGTAATGATAATTAATATTAATATTTACTATCAATATCTCCTTCCATGGGTCTAAAGTCTAACATTAGCGATCAGGTACTTGATAAATATTTATTAATTGACAGTTATAATCAACTTCAGGCTGAAAACTCCTTATCAGGATAGTAATGATAATTAATATTAATATTTACTGCAGATTTTGTGCTCAGAAGTATTTTACAAGCACTATCTTATTTAATACTCATAACTTTATGGTGTACATACTATTACTTCATGAGTAATAAAAATGAGGCTCTAAGTACTTTAATAATTTGCTCAAGACTAGAAAAGTGGTAAATTGAGGAGCCAGAATTTAAATCTAGGATTTAAATCTTTAAAGCCCACTCTTTTATCCACTCCCCAACACTATATGGTGTTTATCTTTATTTTCTATCCAATTAATAATTTTCTTTTCTTTTTTTCTTTTTTTTTTTTTTTTAATATATTTTATTGATTTTTCACAGAGAGGAAGAGAGAGAGATAGAGAGTTAGAAACATCGATCAGCCGCCTCCTGCACACTCCCCACTGGGGATGCGCCCGCAACCCAGGTACATGCCCTTGACCGGAATCGAACCTGGGACCCTTCAGTCCGCAGGCCGATGCTCTATCCACTGAGCCAAACCGGTTTCGGCAATAATTTTCTTTTTATATCACCAGCTTAATCAAGTCATTTATGAAGCAACACAAGTCTAATTTAAGCTGAAAGAGTTATTAGCTGGTACATTTTTTAAAAATACATTTTTATTGATTTCAGAGAGGAAAGGAGAGGGATAGAAAGAAACATCAATGATGAGAGAGTCTCAATGATTGGCTCCCTACTGGGGATTGAGCCGCAACCCAGGCATGAGCCCTGACTGGGAATCGAACCGTGACCACCTGGTTCACTGAGGCACACCGGCTGGACAGTGGGCACATTTTTAAAACAATTTTCAAACTACCTAATTCCATTTCCTCTCCTCTCACCTTTTCTAATTTAGATGAATACTTAGTACTGCCATTAAGAAAAAATAAAATTCCACCACAGAGAAGTTTCCCCCCAAAGGTTGTCAAACACACTTATGCTTTTAGAAAGGTAATTATGCACCAGCAAAACATGTTAGAAATTATCAAAATTAAGTAGAATGTGTTCTAAAAATAGTAAAGTTAAAGACTATGAGTACCAAAAAGACAATATTTTTAAAAAATTTTATTGAATTTATTGAGGTGACATTGGTTAATAAAATTATATAGGTTTCAAGTGTACAATGCTACTAGGTGTACCAGTTAATAATGGCGGATTTTGTAATCAAGAGAAACACCAAAGTGCTTTATTCAAAGTAATGTCCATCACTAGCTACACATTTCCCTCATCTTTCAGGTAATTTGTGGATACCGTACCAATAGAACTTTTCTTGTTTTGAGGCAAACCATTCAGAGACCCAGTTTTTCACTTCTTCAAATGTTCTGAAGTGCTGCTTAGAAAGTTAATAATGGCGGATTTTGTAATCAAGAGAAACACCAAAGTGCTTTATTCAAAGTAATGTCCATCACTAGCTACACATTTCCCTCATCTTTCAGGTAATTTGTGGATACCGTACCAATAGAACTTTTCTTGTTTTGAGGCAAACCATTCAGAGACCCAGTTTTTCACTTCTTCATATGTTCTGAAGTGCTGCTCAGAAAGTGTGTTTCATTGATCAGAATAAGTGGTAATCTGAAGGAGCAAGGTCTGGTGAATATAGTGGATGGGTTAATACTTCCCAGGCAAGATCTTTTAATGTGTCTTTAACTGGTTTTGAAGTGTGTGATGGTGCATCATCATGAAGCAAAATTACTTTGCCGTGTCTTCTGGCACATTTGGTCGTTCCTGGCACATTTGGTTGTTCCACGATCAAAGCGTGGTTCAAACTGATTATTTATTGTCAGTAGTGATCAGTATTAACGGTTTCACCTGGTTTTAGAAGGTCATAATATACCACACCTTCCTGATCCCACCAAACGCAGAGCATTGTCTTTTTCTGAAGTGATTTGGCCTTGCAGTCGATGTTGATGGTTGACCTGGATCA
>NW_006295261.1:282953-283386 GCF_000327345.1 Myotis davidii | reverse complement strand
TTGTCCTTCCTTTAAAATCTTTCCCATTGCTTGTAAATGATCAGAAATTGTTTGCTGAGTAACGTTTAATCTTTCTGCAAGTTGTTTTTGACATGCATCTTCATCCAATAATGCTTGGATGCTTCATCCAATTGTTGGTCTTCAAACTTTTTTGGTTGACCTGGATGTCCTTCACATTGAAATAATCACTTTTAAAGTGTTTAAACCAGCATTCACAAGTATCTTGAGATGGAGTATGTTCACCATTAGCTTCCTGAAGTATACAATAACTTTTTCTTCAAAATAATGAATTAAAACTTCCCACAAATGCTCTTTTTTTGGGAAATTTGACATTTTTAAAGCGTAAAAATATCTACGATGTTAACACCTTCAGCAAATTTGACATATGAAGTTTTGAAGCTTGCTGTCAATACGACAAAATAGCACGCATATC
>NW_006295261.1:276302-278653 GCF_000327345.1 Myotis davidii | reverse complement strand
TTATTTTCTTTTTTTAGAAGTGTTTGTTTTTAATATGGTTTTTTCCCCCATTATTTCAGAGAGAGGAAGGGAGAGGGAGAGAAATAGAACATCAATGATGAGAGAGAATCATTGATCAGCTGCCTCTTACCTGACCCCCACAGAGGATCAAGCCTGCAACCCAGGCAATTGCCCTGACTGGATGGATTGATGCTTAACCACTGAGCAACACTGGTTGGGCTAGCTTTTACTTTTTAATAATTAATATGCACTTCCTTGTTATAATAGGATTACTTTATTTTTTCAAAGTAAAAGAGCAGAATTTTCCCCTGGCCTTTAATCCAAAACCACAGCCCATTATAAAGGGTGCAATAAAAGGTCAAGCCTGCAGCTTTGACAGTAATTGGAACAATTTTTACATCAGATACAGATACCAACACTAGGGCAAAGATTCGCCTACGATTCCTATATCTGCCCGCAAATATGAAGCTGTAACACCATAGGCATCCAATGAAATCAGTGACATAAGCAGTTTTGTGTTCTAAATGCTTTGAAGTTAAATTCTTATAATAAAACAAACCTGACTAGAAAAAAAAACCACAAAGTTAAAATCAGATGCAGACTATTCCTTTTTATCTCATACACTTTTAACTGATCTTTCTTTTTATACTGGATGTCTAGTAATCCCTAGAGAATTAATTCAGGGATCATTTTCCTCAGACAGCTTCCCTGATATCCTAAATTGGGTTAAGGACACCTTCTCTGTGTTCACATATGACACTATCATGTGTCTCTATTTTACAAGCACCATGAGTCTCTCAAAGACAAAGGCTGTTTCTAAGTCATCACTGCATCTCCTAAACCTAACAGAAGGCCTGGGTCAGAGCAGATCTTCAATGTTCGTTGAGCTAAATTGATAAAGGACTACAGAGCTCGATCCTCAGTAAGGGGTGTGCAGGAGGCAGTCGATCAGGCAGCCTATCAGTGTTTCCTTTTCTCTCGTTCTCTCCTTCTAGCTTTCTCTCTCCAAAATCAATAAAAACAGTGTTTGCTTTTAAAGAGAGAGAAGGCTTCCCCAATGCCAGAAAGCCAAGAAGAAAGAACTGGATAGAGGAAGCTAATAGGCTAAACCAGTGCAAAAGTTTTTAGAAGTAGTTGTAAAAAGATAATTGTAACTTAGGGCATCATGAATGATGGGAATAGTGGCATAAGAAGAAATCAGAAAGACTAGTAGAACCATATTAGCTAAGATTTTAGAGGCCAAAGTATGGAATTTAGATTATCACTTTAAGAATAACAAAATCCACATTATTAACTGGTACACCTAGTATAATAAGTATATCATAAGCATACTGTATTGTGTGTTCATTACCTAAAGTCAAGTTTCCTTCTATCACCATTTATTCCCCCTTTACCCTCGTTTAACTGCCCCCGCCCCTTTCCTTCTGGTAATCACCATAAGGTTGTTAAAAAGATAATTTTGATTCAAGAAAATTAACAATCTAAAAAGAGAAAGAAAATTAGCAATCTGAACAAACATATCTACTTACATTTCTACCTAACATCCCCTTTAAATCATTATTAACTAGAGGCCCAGTGCACGAAATTAGTGTGTGTGTATGGCGGGGTGTCCCTCAGCCAGGCCTGCACGCTCTCCAATCTGGGACCCCTCGGGGGATGTCCAACTGCCAGTCGGACATCCCTCTCGCAATCCAGGACCACTGGCTCCTAACCGCTTGCCTGCCTGATCGCCCCTAACCACCTCTGCCTGCCCGCCTGATGCCCCTAACTGCTCCCTTGCCTGCCAGATTGCCCCTAACCACCTCTGCCTGCTGGCCTTATTGCCCCTAACTGCCTCTGCCTGCCAGCCTGATCGCCCCCTAACTGGCCCTCCCCTGCCAGCCTGATCGCCCCATACACTGCTTTCCCCTGCCGGCCTGGTTATCCCTAACCACCTCTGCCTCGGCCCCCACCACCATGGCTTTGTCCGGAAGGACATCTGGAAGATGTCCAATCTAATTAGAACATTAAGCTTTTATTAGTATAGACTAGAGGCCTGGCACACAAAAATGTGTGCACTCGTGGGGGGTTGGGGGGGAGTCCTTCAGCCTGGCCTGCACCCATTCACAGTCCAGGATCCCTTGGGGGCTGTCCACCTGTTGACTTAGGCCCACTCCCCGGGGGATCAGGCCTAAGCCTGCAGTCAGACATCCTTCTGGCAGCCAGGGAGCCCTCGGGGGAAGTTCAACTAAAGGCTTAGGCCCCCAAGGGATTGGGCCTAAACCGTTAGTTGGACATTCTTATTGTTTCCACGGAGGTGGGAGAGGCTCCTGCCACCACCTCTGCGCTGGGCAGCCACCCATGAGCCAGCT
>NW_006295261.1:273681-275992 GCF_000327345.1 Myotis davidii | reverse complement strand
TATTCCCTCATTCTTTAGAAGTCTCTTTTCTTCTTACTAGCCAATCTCTCAGGAATTCAGTGCCCTATTATAGTTAACTAGAAGCCCGTTGCACGAAGATTTGTGCAATAGGCCTTCTTTCCCCTGGCTGCCAGCACCAGTTTTCCTCTGGCACCCAGGACCCAGACCTTCACTCTGGCCACCGCCTTCCATCTTCACTCTGGACACAGTCTTCGCTGCAGCTGGAGCCTTCAGTCTTTGTTCCTCCCTCCAGTGGGAGTCTTCAGTCTCCGGCCAGAGCTGCTCCTGTAGCTCCTTCCGCCCCCCACCCTCCTCCTCATAGCTTGATCACTGCTTTGCCTGCAGACCTCGCCGAGGAGCTCCTGGGTTCCAGGGGGCCACCTTGCCTGCGGCCCGGCCTTCCGATCATGATCACCAACACCAGCCACAGGCAAGGCGGCTCCTGGTTCCCGGGGTGCCGCCTTGCCTGCACCCGGCTTTCCAGTCACGATCACGATCAAAGGCTGCAGGCAAGGTGTCTCCTGGGTCCTAAGGGGACGCCTTGCCTGTGCCCGGCTTACCGGCGGCTCCTCAATAAAATATATTTTTTTAAAAAAAGAATAACTGGGAAGCTGTTGAAGACTTCTTTAAAAACCCAAAAGTAATAACATAATTCAGTGATTTTTAAAAAACATCATCCTAGTTGCCATGCAGAGAATGGATTGGGAGGATGGCAAAAGAGGCAACTGAGAAGCCAGTTAGGAAACTACTACAAAGAAGACAGAATGATGGCTTGGATGCATGGGGATGAATGCAGATACCAATACTTATTTGTAGGCAGTACCAGCAGGGCTCACTATTGAGTTTCATGATTTGTGGAGAATGGTGAAGAAGACAGAATCAAGGATGACTGATAAATTTTCAGTCTCAAGTAGGTAGAAAGTGAACCCTTTAATTAAGATAGGTTTGGGGAGATGACTTTTTAACATATTAACTTGAGATACCTATCAGAAATTCAAATAAATATGTTAGGTAGGCAGTTGTATATACTAGTCTTGGGCTCAGAGAAAAGATTAGACTAAAGGAAACTAATAATGTTGGTAACCTCACTGGTTAGCACAGTGCTAAAAGATACACTAGCATATTATTTGAGTATTTTACAAGCTATGAGAAGTCCTACAGTAAAGAAAACTGTTTATGGTTTAGCCCAGAGTTCCCCAAATATCTTTAGTCATGGAAACTTTTCTTCCACATTTTAGTATCTTGCTCTTTAACACATATTAGGGAATGCTGCTCTAGTATATCAAACTGCTAACTGGGTTGCCTCTCAATTTAAAGTATGTTCATGACACTTCAATTTTATAAAGTGTAACTCAGTGACCTCATACAAGAACAGGTAGAGAGTTGGCCAATTCTGTATTTATTTAATGCCTCATAAAATTTTATAATCTAATCCCCAGAAAATAATAAAGCACTTCACACACAAAAGCCAGTTAGTTTCTACATCTGTGAAATTATCTAAGACATTTCTCAGCTATAGATGAAGGCACTAAAGTTTAATCACTCATCTCCAATCACCCTCTGAGCTTTTGAGTTGTGCACTAAATTCATTATTCCAGACAGTAAATAGGTACTGAAACCACAGGAGATTTTAGGAAGTGCCCATAGTCAAAGGTCTGGGTGGTTTCCATGCAACAACAGTAACTCCATTTTCAAAATCTTATCATCGTGCTGGACTGTTAAAAGGAGCAAACCAAAACTTGAATATGCAAAGCTCAGAATAACTATGAACCTAGCAACTGAATTGGCAATAATTCCAGACATACCAATATTTCAACCAAGTAACATCTAAAGAGCTTAAGTATAACTTGTTTTATAAAAATTCTTAACTTTCCATGAAAAATTCTCCATCCTCTCTTACATCTCACTGTAACTTAAAGCACCTGTAACACCTTATATGTATATTTATGTGTTTCTCTTTTAGATAGCACTTCAAAATGAATGGCTGTGTCTGTCATCTTCATTTTAGTAACTCCACTCCCTAATATGATGGCTGGCATATGCAGAAGAAAAGGCACAGGACTTAGAGTAAAGATCCAGTTTCAGATCCTGTCTTTGTATCTTACTAGCTATGAAATCTTGGACAAATCATACAACTTCTCTAAGCTTACAATATAAAAATTGGAGATATCACCAGTTTTGCAGGACCATTATGACAATACAATGAATAAAATTATAGCACCTTAATTTGAAGCACACAGCAAACGTGCACTATATGAAATGATAGCTTTAAAATGTTCAATGAATGAATATATGTATATGTACTTTTTTA
>NW_006295261.1:271883-273546 GCF_000327345.1 Myotis davidii | reverse complement strand
TATATATATATATATATATATACACACATATATAACACACACACACATACATATATGTATATGTATTACTAAAGCACCAATACGCACTTTATCCCTTAGTTCATTCAGGTTGCTTTAACAAAAGTACCACAGACAGACTGGGTGACTTATAAACAACAGAAATTTACTTCTGACAGTTTGGGGGCTAGAAATCTAAGATCAGAGTTGCCAGCATTGTTGGGTACTAAATGAAGGCCCTCCTCATCCAGGTTACCGATTGCCCCCTTCTCACTACATCTTCATATGATGGAAGGGGCTATGAAAATATGAAACTCCTATGGGGTCTTGCCCTGCCAGGTAGTTCAGTTGGTTAGAGCATCACCCAGATATACCAATTACCATGTTTGTCTATTATTAGATAGGATGGTGGTGCTATTGCTGTTACTGTTTTTTCCACCATTTTTTTTCTGTTATTGTTAATGTTGAGAGTAAAAAAACCTTAACATTCTTGGAAAGCAAGAAAGCAAGCTATCAGCAGATAAAAACTGAGAAACTCTGGTAAGATTAAAAAGTTGATGAGACACAGTGACAATGAAAGTCTGATAAACCTAGCCTAGTATATGCCCAAAACATAAGGCAACAAAGGTAAGAGTGATTTCCACCATTCTCCAAACTCAGAATCTGGATGACAGCAGGGAGAAGGACCCTGAGAGACTCTTTAGGAATTACATGGGAACTTGATTCAGAATCTCTGAGCCAGCGAATTTCAACACCCTCCTCTGATGGCCTTTTCTGGAAAGTAGGCAAGTGACAGCAGATATTTAACATTAGGATAAGGCTCATAACTTTGGGGTGTGGGGTGGAAGGGGATGCCTCTATAGACAATTTATTAAAATTAAATACTCTGATCTGTGAAAGAATTGTAAGCCACAGAGTGGGAGAAAAATCTTTGCAAACCATATATCTGATAAAGAATTTGCATCCAAAATTCACAAAAAGTTCTTACAAATTTAACAGAAAGAAAATAACTCTAAAAAGAAATGAGCAAAAGGTATGACCAAACCCTATCAAAGAAGACATACAGATAGCAAATAAACATATGAAAAGAATCTCAACATCATCTGTCGTCAAGGAATTGAAATTAAAACAATGAGATACCACTACACAACTATTAAAAGTTATAATTCATAAAACTGACAATACCAAATGCTGATGAGGATGCAGAACCATTCATTGCTGAAAGGAATGAAAAATAAAAAATTGAATAGCCATTCTGGAAGACAGTTCGGCAGTTTGTTACAAAGCTAAAACAATTATTCCATACAAATCAGCAAACCCACACCTAGGTATTTATTTAATGGATTTGAAAACCTATGTCTACAAAAAATCCACCTGTGAATGTTTATATCAACTTTAATCATGCCTTTCAATAGGTGAATAGATAACCAAACTGTGGACATCCTTAAAATGGAATATTATCTATATACCAGAGGCCCGGTGCATGAATTGGTACATGGGTGGGGTCCCTAGGCCTGGCCTGCAATCATTATGGTGGTACAACTCTGTGACTATACTAAAATCCACTAAATTTTACACTTTAAAGGATAAATTTTACAGCATATGAATTTTTATGGTGTAGCTCAATTAAAAATTTTTTTTATCTTTACTATTAAAAAAATCAGTA
>NW_006295261.1:269153-269748 GCF_000327345.1 Myotis davidii | reverse complement strand
CTTTATGGTGAAACTATCACAATGACTGGTCACTATTATGCGCACTGACCACCAGGGGACAGATACTCAATGCAGGAGCTGCCATGATGCGCAATGGCCATTTACAGAGAAATGGCAGTGCAGACCTAGCGCCAACAAAGTAACACTTGGCTTCCCCCAAGTGGGACACAGGCCCCGCCACCACCCCAGAGCGACAGCCCACCAAATCACAGCTGACACTGCTGAGACCTCATGACACAAAATGCGGCCCACAGCCCAGCGCAGCCCGGAAACAATGGCTGTGGGTGCCAGGTAATGACATCACATAGCAATGCCCGGCTTCCTCTCCCTAACAGCTAGCCTCCTTGCAGTTTCTTCAGCCCAGGAACATGACTTGCTTTATAGCCACGTGCAAATGTTTTACACTTTAACCA
Organism: Myotis davidii; assembly: GCF_000327345.1. Taxonomy (NCBI): domain Eukaryota; kingdom Metazoa; phylum Chordata; class Mammalia; order Chiroptera; family Vespertilionidae; genus Myotis; species Myotis davidii. The sequence goes on along the minus strand of NW_006295261.1, from coordinate 269,335 downwards.
AAAGTCTGTGAAGCACTTTCCTGTGCCTCATCTCATTTGATCCTCATAGAAGTACTGGAATAGGTAGACAGACTTGGTGGAATCCTGTTTTCTTTTCATTAGCAGGAAAATGGGGATTTAGAAAGTTTAGAAACTTGACCCGACTGAAAAGATGTAAGACTTCAATGCCTTGAAAATGACTG
>NW_006295261.1:267473-268638 GCF_000327345.1 Myotis davidii | reverse complement strand
TATATATATATATATATATATACACACATATATAACACACACACACATACATATATGTATATGTATTACTAAAGCACCAATACGCACTTTATCCCTTAGTTCATTCAGGTTGCTTTAACAAAAGTACCACAGACAGACTGGGTGACTTATAAACAACAGAAATTTACTTCTGACAGTTTGGGGGCTAGAAATCTAAGATCAGAGTTGCCAGCATTGTTGGGTACTAAATGAAGGCCCTCCTCATCCAGGTTACCGATTGCCCCCTTCTCACTACATCTTCATATGATGGAAGGGGCTATGAAAATATGAAACTCCTATGGGGTCTTGCCCTGCCAGGTAGTTCAGTTGGTTAGAGCATCACCCAGATATACCAAGATTGTGGGTTTGATCTCTGGTCAGGACACATACAAAAATCAACCAATGAATCAATAAGTGGAACAAATCAATCTCTTTCTCTCTCCTTTTCTCTCTCCCTCTCAAATTAAACAAACAAACACAAAACTTTAATGAAACTCTGTGGGGTCTGTTTTTTAAGGACACTGACCCCAATCATGAGGGTGGAGCCTTCATGACTCAATCACTTCTCAAAGACCTCACCTCCTAATAGCACCACATTGAGCATTGGGATTTCAACATATGAATTTGGGGTGATGCACTGAGATAACAGCAATCCTCCTACTACACTTCTATTAATCCATAAAAGGTCAACTTAAGCCGTGGTCAATTTTGCTCAGTGTTTAGAACACTGGCCTAAGGACTGCAGGGTTGAGGGTTCAATTCCTGGTCAAGGGCACGTACCACAGTTGTAGGTTCCATCCCTGGCCCCAGTCAGGGTGTGTGCAAGAGGCAACAATAGATGTATCTCTCTCACGTCCATGTTTCTCTTGCTCTCTCTCCCACCCTCACTTCCACTCTCTCGAAAAATTAATGGGAAAAATATCCTTGGGTGAGGATTTAAAAAAAAAAAAGTCAATCCAAAACATTATATCCTCATGTTTGTTTGCATTTTACTTATTCTCTCTCACTAGATTGTGAGTTACTCAAGAACATAGATCATGTCTTAATCATCCTTGATCTGCAGTACCTACCCTAATAACAGAACCTGGGACAGATACCTAGTAAGTGTTTACTATCTTAAATAATGATATTGAAAGAGGAGAAAACT
>NW_006295261.1:253751-263461 GCF_000327345.1 Myotis davidii | reverse complement strand
CCCGACCAGGGGCTGCACCTAGGGATTGGGCCTGCCCTCTGCCACCCGGGAGCAGGCTTAAGCCGGCAGGGCGTTATCTCCCAAGGGGTCCCAGACTGCGAGAGGGCACAGGCAAGGCTGAGGGACACCCCCCTACCCCAGTGCACAAATCTTTGTGCACCGGGCCTCTAGTTTACATATAAAGCTCTCACATTTATATAATTTTTTCTTTACTAACCTTTTTGCCTCTAGTTGTTAATCTATTTTGAGCCTCTGATAATCTGAAAGACAGTATAAACCTTCTCTCTAGAGAAATAAGAAACATATTTTACAGAAAATCAGGGAGGTGCTAAAACCTGTTCATAAACCCAGATAAAAAACTCCTGCCCTACTCCTTTCTCTCAGGCTAGCACGACAACATTCATTTCTAAAATCTTTGAGCTCCACATTTATTTTCTAAACCTAAAGATGTACTCTTCTGTATAAAACTACACAGACATTCAGGATGAATAAGTATAGGACTTTTACGCAATGAAAAAAAATCGATAGATTATAGTCTATGGTTTATTCTTTTTCTATTAAATAATAACTCCAACAGAAAGGTTTCATCATATTTGTAGAATAATTTACCTTAAAGTTCAAAACCATGGCATTTGTAAGAAATTAGATGAATTAAATTAATATACTTAAGAAAATAAAGAAGCTCATGTTGATACTGATAAAATCTGATAAAATGTCCTGAAAAATGGGAACAGCCCTTATTTCTTTTATTTACTGAAACTGGAGAAAAATATTAGAAACATGAATGTAAAAGTTAATCATTTTCTCCTTTAAATCTAATTTCAAATGCAGCTAGTTTGTTTACTTGAAAATAAAATATAAATAACTCCTGATTTAGAGATATATTTTGCCAATGACTAATTAAGGTCAAAGAATTAAAGATTTAAGTAAGATTTGCTAAAGCATACTTCAGAAGCATAACATGAATAATCTGGAATATCACTGAAGACCAATAATAATAATAAATAAAAGATAGTTTCTTCTAGCTCAAATTTGATTAACCTGTTTTCTTGTAAAAAATAAGTTATTGAACTTTTAGATTCACTACAAACTAATACATCACAATAACAAAGACAACTCAAAACATAAAGCAGCTTAACAAAGTGAGAATTTTTTTTTCACTCAGAAACAATTGTGGATGCTTACAGAAAGGCAATAAAATAGATTAGTACTCATAAGAGCACTATTTTGAAGAGTGATGGTTGAAGATGGTAAGCTGAAAATACACATTAGCTTTCACTCCCTACTCAAGGTGACAATAAAGTGAATTTTTTAAAAAATCATAACCCCATAAGGACAAAGAGAATGAAAGGAGACAATAACAAAATTTTTAAAATTAGAAAGTAGATAAATAAATAACTTAATTTACATAACTAAGAAAACATAATCCCAAAGCAAGCCAATTTACACCACAGATCTCACAAAAGGTTCAGGAATTAGTACAAGTAGGATACTGTGGAAGTAGGAGTGGTAGGAGTAAAGATAGAACATCCAGACTTTCACAGTCCGTTTAAGGAGGAGCTACATGCCGTGGCCCCAATACCTGAAATTTAAAACTAAGAAAGAGTAACACAAATGAGTGAAAAGCATCAAAGAGGAGAAAAAAGAAGAAAAAATTCATATAACTAAATTAAATCTACCTCTGGAATCTACAGGATATTTACAGCTCCATGTATGCCATATGCCTCCCAAACATGTTTATTACTTGCATTAATTTATCAGTTTAATATCTGCATTAAAATATCAGAAAGATAACTAAGAAACAAGAAATTCGATTGGAGTTACAAATCTCAATTTGTCCTCCTTTACAGATTATAATCCGTGCTCATCTTGGAGAAAGTAATATTTACTTAGTATTGTAACTGTAAACACATTTATTGACAAAGAATTTTTAAATTATATTCTAGCACTACTTTTCACACAAATATTAATTTTTAAATTTCATTTATTAGAGCTCCATTCTAAATTTTAACATAAAAGATACTATTTTTTTTTCTTTTAAAATAAAAGAGAAAAAAAGGTTGATGGCAATGGAAGAAAGCACTCTATGCCAAAGGAAAGAAATTCTTTGGGAGGATCTTCCAAAAGATTTATTTGGTATAAATACAAAAGCCCAAGAAGCTCTCATGATTATTATTCTTAGTAGTGCAACGGTGGTGGGGATGAGGGAAATGTTACTCTCATTCACTGCTACCGGAACACAATTTACATGTGCCAGGCATATGCCAATCCTTGAAAGAAGGGTAAAACAAGGTCTCTACAAAATTGTGAAATAGAAATCCAATAAACAGGTGTCCCAAACCTTTCTGTGCACAGGAGCCATCTATTCTTATTTCCCCAGAAGTCTTTGGAAGGGGGAAATTAGAGCAGAATGAAGAGAATCACTCATACCTCCACCTACCATTGTGAAAACACTTGAAGATGTCATTGTATGGTTTTTTAAAAGTTGTGTATAATATACACTAGGCACTATACTAGGTGGAAGAAACTTAAAAAATAATTTTGAAACTAGTCCATCTTCAAAGAGGTCACGCACTCTGATGAGGAAGAAAGGCCTGAAAACTGACCAGAACAATATTTTTTTATGAGGGCTATAATAAGGACTTCAGAGGACCCTGAAATGGTATCTAACAAACTGGGAAGGGGGTACAGATCAAGGAAAGAGTTGGCTCCAACTCTTAAGTAATGAGGGTGGGGAAAAGAAGGGCAGTCCAGCCAGAATAAAAGGAACCGCATTCACAAAGGCAGGCAGATGTGGGAGAAATACATGTTGAAAGAAATGCAAATAAAATGGCTGAGCTCTGTGGGGGAGGACAAGGCAAGAGGACACCTATGAGGCTGGAATGATAATATGGAGGCTCCCTAGACCTTGGGATTTGCTCACCACTCCAGGCCACTTTAATCTCTACCTGTGGGACAAAGGATACCAGCCACTTCCTTACCTTATTAAAAAATGCAGAGCTAGAATGGATAGTGGCAGCAGTGCCAAAACCAAGCAGTGCAGCCCCCAAAATCCATCCAACAGAAGCGGCCTGTGCCGAAAACACAGAGACAAACATTTGCAAACCTCTTGCCATTTTGAATACATGAATATACTAGGTACACCTTAAACTTTTATAAATACCAAATACAACTATTTTACACTTACACTGAAAGAAGTTTGTATAAAATGCGACATCAATAATGTTGAACCGCCCTAGCTGGTTTGGCTCAGTGGATGAAACCTCGACAAATAATTTTTAAATTATATTCTAGCATTATTCTAGCCTGCGGACTAAAGGGTCCTGGGTTCAATTACGGTCAGGGCACATGCCCAGGTTGCAGGCTTCATCCCCAGTAGGAGGCATGCAGGAGGCAGCCAATCAATGATTCTCTCTCATCATTGATGTTTCTATCTTTCTCTCCCTCTCTGAAATCAATTAAAAATGTATTTAAAAAATAATAATAGTGAATTTTCATTAGCCAGTGGACTTAAAACTAATGATTTAAAAGCAATTATTGAGGAGCATATCCATGTCACATGCTAGTCTCCAATTTTAAGATTCTTGAAGGTAGAGACCACAACTTACTTGTTTCTAAACATCAGTTTTGATAAACTGGTTTGTTATTCACTGACTCAAAAGTGCCACTCCTAAGAGTTAAAAATAAGATAGCCAGCCTGGCAGATTGGCTCCGTTGGTTGGAGCATTGTCCTGTGCACCAAAAAACTGAGGGTTTGATTCCCGGACAGGGCACATACCTAGGTTCTAATTCAATCCCCAGTCAGGGCACATACGGAAGGCAACTGATCGATGTTTGTCTCTCTCCCCTCTCCTCTCTCTCTAAAATCAATAAACGTGTCCTTGGGTGAGACTAAAAATAATAATAATAATGATAATAAGAAGGCCAGATGAATATTTTGGCAGAGTGTGGGGTAAGATTAGGGACACTGAAATCGGGCATCTGGGAGTAAAAATCAAACTCACAGCGAGTTTTTAAACAAAGAGCTATTTCAGTAATTAAATCTTCCTTTGCTGCAGGGTGTTAGCAAAGGAAGAATTCTCTAGAGTGGGAAGGTCACGCTGGAGCTCTGTCTGAAACATGATCTGGACAGCAAGATAACCAAAAAAAAGTTGCTATTAAGGACTTCATGTCTCCTGCTTCTATTTAATTATTCTGTATTTACACCGAATACTAAGAAAGTACTTAAGTTATACCATTATCTCTTTCTACAAAGAAACACACAAAAAATATTCTTTCTAATACCCAATATAACTACTGAACTATTCTCATCAATTTTCAATTTGAAAACAACAAAAGGACTTAGGCAGAAAGATAAAAACAATAATAGCAGTAAGAAATTCAATCTTTCATCACAAATAATGGTAACAATAAGGCTACTTGGCTATGAGGTACTTAAACTATTACCCAAATAATATTTGCTTATCTTCTAATTCCTGCTTGTCTTATTTTTTCCTTCAAAATCCTCAGAAAATCAAAGTAGCACTGATACATATGATAATAAACTCACAGAAATTGGCTATGACTTAAGTAATCAGAAATGACGAATGTTTATAAAAAATAGTAACAGCTATTAGCAATCATCACACTGTTGAATATTGATAATGAACTAGGTATCATTGCTGCACACATAATTACAATTTACTGAGGCCTTTTACGTTCAGTATCAATAATCCTCCAACATCTGAGGTATTGTCCTAAACACAGGAATATCAGAAAAAATATAGAAATGTGGGAAGGACAGTTAAAAAAAAGTTTTCTATAGGATTTAACATTATTAACAGATACCACTTTCATGCAATAATTCATAGCTATTCTGCTTCAATTCTAATATACAATTGAAGAGAAGGTTTATATGTTCTTTCATGTATCAGAAACTCCAAAGGTACAAAAACTCTGCAACCACATCAAGGAAAAAAAAGGCAATAAAGGTGAAAATAATCACAGAGCAATTGTTTTGCACTCAATAATGTAAAACAAAAGCAATCCTTTATCAGATGGGAGGAGTAAACTAAGACCAGCCAACTGTCTGCAATTCTCCAAACTTTAGTTCTGAAAAGATGACCATACTTACTTCCATTCCTCCCACCAAAAGAGCATAACATATTAAACCAGGCTGTCAGATAACAAAACCATTAAGGTAATACTTAGTTGACAGCCATTCAAAATGATGTTGCAGAATTGTAACTATTGACATAAAACACAAATAACAGTTATCCCTGAAGGTGTGATTATGAGTGATTTTATTTTCTTCATTTTGTTATCAGTATTTCATAATTTCTCCCAACATGTTTATCATTTTTACATTAAAAATGGAAGTAAAAAAATAATTTAGAAGTATTATTTAAAGGTTTCTATTTTCTCTTCCACCATTATATTCTTGGTGACCCTTATAAAGTGATCCCAGCAATTTGAGATATTAATACCTAGTAACATAAGATTTCTCCTAAAAACAAGATTTATCTGAATATCACCTTTTTATATAATTTTATCAATTACAAATAAGGCAGTATGATGCAAGATCTCCGGATCTAGTTTGCCAGGATTCAAGTCGCAGCTATACCACCGACGAGCCACATAATTTTGTGCAAATTATTTAACCTCTCTTTGCCAGTTTCTTCATCTGCTATTCCTGACATATAGTACTTAGCTAGCTATTTTATTATCATTTTTTTCACAGGTAAAGATGCTGAAGCACTAAAATCATTTGCCATAAAACAAAGATGCTGGGGGACGGAGGGTAGGAAAGGAGACACGTAGACAGAAAAACAAGAGACAGACACAAACACAACAAAATACTGGATCTCCTTTATTATATTGCTATTCTTTTGAAAAGACAAATGGAAGCTTTGTAGCATAATGTTCAATAAATATTTCCTTTCTCAATCTATCTCTTTGTTTCTTCTTATACAGAAATAAGCCTGGTTTATATTCCTTCTCATCCCTAAACCACCTTTCCTACAGACTTGCATTTTAAAGTTAGCTGTATTAGTTTAACTCTGTTCCAAGTCAATTGTTTCTGTGGAATTCCATCAGTCAGAAGATACGTGCAATTTAAAAATGCTAGAAACACAGAGAACACTCAACACCCTTTTTGGTTTTTTGTTGTGTGTGTTTTTTTTAAATATATTTTATTGATTTTTTTACAGAGGAAGAGAGCGAGTTAGAAACATCGATGAGAGAGAAACATCGATCAGCTGCCTCTTGCACACCTCCTCCTGGGGATGTGCCTGCAAGCAAGGTACATGCCCTTGGCCGGAATCGAACCTGGGCCCTTTCAGTCCGCAGGCCGATGCTCTATCCATATCCACCAAGCCAAATCGGTCAGGGTTCAAAACTCTTTTTGAATGACTGTTAAGAACCCACTCTGATCCTAAATTTCCCTGAATTTTATATGCTTAAAATGTCAGAAGAGGAAAAACTCTTAAGTCAAGAGACTGTGTCTCAATTCTATCATGGACAATAATTAGGCCAAAATTAGCTTCAAAATTCAACAGCCTCTTGGACAAAGCTGAAAATGGAGAATTCACAGGCAATTTCAGGCCTCCATGTTTCCTCTGACTGAAATCTCCCGTTTCCCCTTGCCCTTTTAGAGAACACTTGTTATATCATCCATTAAATATCCATCACTTAGTTCGTGAAACCTTCCCTCAGCCCAAATCAAACTGCTCCATATTCTGACTGTATTACATCTATTATAGAGGACTATTTATAAACTGTCTGCCAGCTCTGAAGTCCCACTTCTTGCACAATGCCTACAGCTCACAGCAGGTCCTGAAGCTGTGTTTAAAAATTTGAGTCTACAAAGCTAAATTAGGTTGCTGTGAAGGTCCCCTGGGCACCATCTGGGAGTTTAGCTCAATCTGAAGGTGCATGGAGGCCAATTTGCAGCACAACCACAGCTTTTTCCCAGTCAGAGCTACATATGCAGTGCAAATTTATTCTGAGCATTTGCACAAAAGCTACACAAAGGCGTAACTGCTGCTGATTATCTGGACACCCTCTGGGGATTACCTAATCTACCTCACCTTCCTATCCAAAAAACCTCTTCACCCTGTTCTACTTTGTTCCATGGCATTTAAGACCTCCTACCATACTACAGAGTTGCTTAATGTGAGCTCCACTAACACAGGAATTTTATCCATTTTGTCCACAAATGATACCCAATGCCTATATATCAGTGCCGGGCATAAGAATGATGTGTTTTTAAAAATATATTTTTATTAATTTCAGAGAGGAAGAGAGAGGGAGAGATAGAAACACCAATGATGAGAGAGAATCATTGTTCGGCTGTCTCCTGCACACCCTCCTACTGGGGATCAAGCCCGCAACCTGGGCATATGCCCTGACCAGGAATTGAACTACGACCTTCTAGTTCATAGGTCGATGCTCAACCACTGAGCCAAACCAGCCACGCTAAATGATGTTTTTTTAACTAAAATTCTTTCCTTCTATCTAAAAGCCCTCATGAGTTATGAGTCATTGCCTTTCTATCACTATCTCGAATTGCCCTTATTTCCTGAGCTCCATCCATATATAGTCGCCTTACGAGGAAGCTTCCGAGAACTGGAAGAAAATATTCAACACCTAAATTGCAACTCTTATTAACTTTGCTCACCTGATGGTATAGAAATAATATTCAGAAAACCATACCAAATAAACAGATGAAATAACCAAAACTTTGTTCTTTACGTTCTAATAATTTTTATCTACCACGTCTTTTCTTCAGAGTTTAAAAGTCATGGTGGACAAAAACCAAAACCAAAAAGGTTGGATTACTCTTTTGGATTGCTAAGCACACAGGCTAAAGATGTTGAGAATCTATTAACTGTTACATGCGACCTGACTGAAAAATTGTACCCCAAACAGTACAAACCCTCTAATATATATGTGTGTGTGTGTGTGTGTGTGTGTGTGTGTGTGTGTGTGTGTAGGCAAGATTTTTGTTTGGTAGCTAATATGCTTCAGGAGAAATGAACTTATCCACTAAATTTCTATAGCTAATAAATACTGAACCATGTAAAAAATATTGTATTTCTATTCACAAAATACCACCAAAACCTTGTCCATCCCCAAATTTCTGCTAAATATAGTTCTTCCCTGCTTCAACCAATTGAGCTGAGTACAAAGAGACACAAGCTCATCAGCAGCAGTCATGGACATCATCTCCATTACTATTTTGAAGATATAGTAATGGAGATGATGTCTACATTACTAGACATCATCTAGTAATGTTCTTGAAGAAATAAAACATCAGCAATGCAAACAAACTCAAGATGAGAAGTTTCAAGCTGAGATGCCTGGATATGTTGACTCAAACTAAAATAGAAAGCAAAGGCTGGCCCTAGCTGGTTTGGCTCAGTGGATAGAGCATCGGCCTGTGGATTGAAGGGTCCCAGGTTCGATTCCGGCCAAGGGCATGTACCTTGGTTGCGGGCACATACCCAGTAGGGGGTGTGCAGGAGGCAGCTGATCGATGTTTCTAACTCTCTATCTCTCTCCTTTCCTCTCTGTAAGAAATCAATAAAAATATATTAAAAAAAAAAAAAGAAAACCAAGACTGAAGTCACCCAGTCCTCTCACCTATCACCATGAATCTGAAAAACTCAACTTCTAGGATGAGACTTAAAAAAGGCTTCACAACTTCAAATGTGTTAGATGACTGAAAGCCAGGCCTCCTATGCATTTAGAATGTTCGCAGGTTTGTCTTCTCTGATCTCTCAATTTTGCTTAAACACTCTAAAAAGAATTAATATTCTAGATATGAGCATGTGAAAATAAGGGTTAAGTTCTCAGGACTCAAGTGCCAAGGTGATGACTAAAAATTATGTAAGGTGGGGAAAGAGCATCAGAACAGAAAATTCTCATTAAATGATATTTTCTCCACAGCAATGAAGGAGTGTATGGGGTGGGTTTCAACCTCCCAGCTTTTATTAGCTTTCTAACCACAGATTAAACATGGATGAATCACAAGGAAGCCTTCTGCAGGGTGCAAGGTCCTGTTTTCCGGGGACGTCAGGCTTGTCCCTCACTGGCCATCCCATCTTCCTACCCATCCCCCGCCCCGCAACATGTCTTGTAGTAAGATGAGGGAAAAGACAGCCAGTACTAAACTAAGCTGTCATTTACAAATGACTGGCAAAACAAGTCCCCAGGGGACCTCATCAACCTAGGGCACGCCACCCAAGCCCTAGCTGGTGGTTGTCTGAAAAGATAAAGCCCATATTCTCCAGGAAAGCATGTGACTTGAAGCAAGGAGCTGCTCCAGACCCCAAGACTCCATCCATCAGGCTGTCACCAGGGCGTCCTGACCTGTAAACAGCCTCGTTAAGTGTGTTCACATCCACAGGACTTGACTCCCCAACTTCCTAAAAACCTAAGAGCGAAGTTTAAAGGGTCCCGGGGTGACGGGGGATGGGGGTGGGGGAGGTGAGGCGTGCGGCTCTATCTTCTGTGCTTGGGACCCAGAAAAAAAGCCATGGGCAGGAGGAGACTGAAACGGGCGAAGGCACGCGTCGGATGTGGGTCACGCGGAGAGTGGGAGGTATTTCTCCGGAGTGTGCAAATAAACAAACCCCAGAGGGCGAGGTCGCGGTGATGGAGAAATGCGAACGCGGGCACCGGCTGTGTCGGGACTCGGGGTCCGGGGGGGTCCCCCGCGTCAGGGAGAG
>NW_006295261.1:250827-253353 GCF_000327345.1 Myotis davidii | reverse complement strand
GCGCGGGCGGATCGAGGCCCGTCCGCCGGGGTGGGGTGTGGTGGCGGAGGGTTCCGAGACGCTCAGGTGCGTGTCATTCCTCCGGAAGGCAGGGGCTTCAACTCCGGGATGTCGGGCTCCTGCTGTGAGGGGTGGAATCGCTATCAGAATTTTGCCCACAGTGAATGCCAGCAAACGATGATGGAAGGTTATGGAGCCTGTCTACTGCTACATAAAATCGGGAGGAAATTTCATCTGGGTGGAATGGTTTGCGTGTGGTTCTGCCAGAAGAGAGGAAAGGATCTAACTGGGGTTTCAAGGTCCCTGTTGATTTATGGGCGTATTTTAACACCCTGATCAGGATCCATCACTGTCTCAACAGGCAAGCAAGGCTTTCAGCAGCAGCTGGGAAAACGGGAAACCTGCTGTGGTGACATATGCGAACTATGTGGAGCATTTTTGAATAGAGTATAAAGACTTGCCGAGGCCCCTTTAACTATGTGAGGTGCAGGTCCCTCTATAAGAGGAACTGAATCGTTTCTAGATTCTAGAATGGTTTGTGCATCAGAATGCCCGGGGGTTGTAATAGACTTGGGCCCCATACATGCTTACTCGTCATCGCCACTGATGACCAGCCTCCGACAGCATTATCAGTGGGTACCCATTTACTTTACATAAGCGGTGGTCATCTTCTCTACTCAACAAATCCACAAGGAAGTTTTCAAAGAATCTGAACAAAACTTATGTGCAGCTATCAACCCACAGGCTAATATGAAATATGTACAATTGAGTGTATTCGCTATTAGCTTGGTATTTTGCTAAGTCAAACTACGTTTTAAAATAGAATAATCGAAATCTTGACACTATCACAGGAACAGCAGAGGTCCCTAGAATAATTTGAGAAGACTTAACTAGTAAAAGCTCAAAAGATGCAGGAGAGATGGCAAAAGGAGGATTCATCTTAATATAATATAAATATGTTTCCAGATCTTGATATGCTACTAACTTAATTCCTTAAGACTCTACTGAAAATAAAACCTGAGATACCATATTAGGAAATAATGTTTGGGAAGAGCCAGTTAACCTATTAGAAGAGCAGTGTCACCCCTTTTAAAATGAGGGCCTTGGATTATTACATGATCTCTAACGATACTGTCCAGTTCTAAAAGTCTGTCATGCTGGGGGCATCCTTCAGATTTTTGGCAGACAGTTCCTATCTGCTCTGATTTGGTAAGGTGGTTTATGTAGCCTTGCTTTTGGTTTAACACAATCTAGATGAATTTTATGATACTGTATCAGAGCAATGATTGGTAGAGGAAAGAAGCTGCAAAGATACCCGATGAGTTCTTCAATTAGGAGAGTTGCCTAAAATTAATAGCTGATAAAACTTAAATATATTGGACCTAAAAAATGAGAGTGCTGTCATGTTAATAATACGGAGTATAATTCATTCAAATCAAATAATAGCTGTCACTTAAAATTATTTAACACTTCAAAAACATTGAAATCTATAATCAAAGCAAGAGTATATTTTTAAATACACATTTCTAATTCCAATTTCTTCACCAATTCATAGTGTGGCAAATGTAGGTTTATCATTATTTCATTAGAAAATAATACAATAATAATACAAGAATAGATTCTTTTCACATACAACTATAAACCTGCTTTTGCCCCACTATGTATTTCATACCACTCCCTAAAATTTCAATTTCAAGAAATTATTCTCCAAATCAGAATCTTAGTTTATAAATCTTGGTTTATGAAGCAAGATTCTTAAAATTTATATTCTACCTGCCAATTTTTCAAAGATTTGAAATTTAAAAATGAATAGGAGGAGGTCTATGCCCTCAGATACTTTTAAATATTCATTTGAGTTACTTATCATAACAAGTATATTTGTATAAATGTAAACAAACAAGGTAATTACAAAGTGTGGTAAGATATGAAATAAACAGAATAATGTGATTGAGCATAATGGTGAAGGAATAGAACCTAATTTAGATTGAGTGATTAAGAAAGGCCTTTCTAAGGGGGTGACATTTTTCTGAGACCTGAAGGAAGAGAAGGAGCCAGCTTTGCAGAGTGCTAGGGGATGAACATTTTCCGGTAGAGAGAAGAGCAAGTGCACATGCTATAAGGTAAGAAAGAGCTTAAAGTGTTTATAGAACTGACAGGTTATGGTCTGGGGAGAGTGAGCAAGAAGAGAGGCATCAGGCAAGAATGGACTTTGATGAAAAGACGACAAGCAGGGGCTCACTAGTCTAGGCAAGACATTTTAATTTTATTCTAAGAACATTGAAAAGTCAACAGAGAAGTAAAGTAATAAGAGGATAAGATAAAATAATCTGAATAACATTTATTTTAAATTGGAAAATTTCAAGCATATACAAAGGGGAAGAAATTATTTTAATGAATCCATCACGCAGCTTTAACAATTATCAGCTCATGATCCCTGATTAACATTTTAGAAAGCTCCCTCTCCCTTTTTGTGGAGAATGAGAGGGCTGGCCTGCGGACCGAAGGGTCTTCAGTTAGATTCCAGTC
>NW_006295261.1:240699-250715 GCF_000327345.1 Myotis davidii | reverse complement strand
TTTAATTTATATTTTTATGGATTTCAGAGAGGAAGGGAGAGGGAAATAGAGATAGAAATATCAATGATGAAAGAGAATCATTGACTGGCCGTCTCCTGCGGCCCCCTACTGAAGATCAAGCCGCAATCTGGGCACATGCCCTTAACCAGAATCAAACCTGGGACCTTTCAGTCCACAGGCCGAGCTTTATCCATTGAGCCAAACCGGCTGGCAGTGATCAGCAAACTCATTAGTCAACAGGGCCAGATATCAACAGTACAACGATTGAAATTTCTTTTGAGAGCCAAATTTTTTAAACTTAAACTATATAGGTAGGTACAGTGTTATTAACTTAATTAGGGTACTCCTAAGGCTTAGGAAGAGCCACACTCAAAGGGCCAAAGAGCCGCATGTGGCTCATAAGCCGCAGTTTGCTGACCACGGGCTAGGGCAAGACTTTTTTTTAGACATCAAAGTAGTGATGTCAGTAGAGTTTTGATACTATGCAAAGCCTGAAGAGAGGTTTGAACTAGAGTAGCAATGCAGAAGTCCTCAGTAAGTACAAGTATTTGAAGCCATAATTTTGGCTTCCAAATCAGAATTTTTATGCCAAATAAGAATAGACTTACCAAAATGTTACCTTTATGCATCTGTGTTTCTTCTTTCTTTACTTCTCTTCCCAGATATCTCAGGTTTCTGATCACCATTTTCCACCTCTCCCTCAGTTGTACTTATATTCTCCTTTTCCCTCAAGGTGAGGGTTTCTAGAACCTTTAAAAAAAAGATTCATCATACCTTTTTATCAGGTAAATTAATCACTTCCAATCTGTTAATATGTTTCCTTCCTAGATAAAATAACGCCAGTTAAAGCCAGGTTTCCAAATCGTAGATGAGGGAAAATTTCTTCTTCAAGAGTTAAAAAATGGAATAGAAATGATTGAATTATTATTATAATATCACCATTTTTGCAACTCCTAATAGATTAATGGATCTGGGTATTGAACACCATTGGCTGCTAGTATAACAAGAGAGACAGGCATACTTTTTGTGCATCCTAATAGAAGAATATATTATCTGTGAAGATATCTTGCCAACAAAATAGAACCTAAATTTGGTCAAGCATCTAGATGGAAGTTACAAATTACAGGAAATAACAGGGAACAGAAGAATATGGTAAAGAACATGTGAAATGACCCCACATGGATGCAATAAGCAAAATTTAAACTGTGGGGAAACTATGCAGGACCCAATTTCTTCAACAAATGAATTGAAGGCGAAAAATAGAGCTGAAGAAGAAATCTAGAGGTTGAAAGAAACATAAGAGGCATATCAACAAATTATAATGTGTGCACTTATTTGCATTCTGGTTCAAACGAGCAATCTGAAAAAGAACAATAACAAATGTTTATGTCATTTATAGACAACTGAAAAATTTAAACACCAGATACCTGATGATTCTATGTATTAATGGTGCTGATGGTGTGGTTAAAGAGCCTTTATTTTTTAAAAATATGAAATTAATTATTTGCAGATGAAATAATATGCCTGGAATTTGCTGCAGAATAATATAGAAGGGAGAGTAGGAATACAGATGAAAAGAGACTGGCCATGAGTTCATAAGTACATGAGGATCATTATACTGTGCTGTCTACTTTTGCATAGTTTTCAAATTTTCAATAATAAAAAGAAAAGCAAACAAATACCAGGTTTCCTTTTGAAGAGGCCTAGCGGAAGTGTTATTAATGATGGGAATGGAAAATTTGCTGATGATTTTTTGGACTACAGAGTTCTTCACAATAACCAGGTTTTTCTGCCTAATTATATAAAGATGCTCTTGTACCTATAAAACTAAAACAATTGCTATCAATGCCAGAGAGATAAATACTGAATTCACACTCTGTGGCTAACTCTGGTATTTGTTTTTTAAGAATATATTTTATTGATTTTTTTTTTTTTTACAGAGAGGAAGGGAGAGGGATAGAGAGCTAGAAACATCAATCAGCTGCCTCCTGTACACTCCCCACTGGGGATGTGCCCACAAGCAAGGTGCATGCCCTTGACTGGAATCGAACCTGGGACCCTTGATTCTGCAGGCTGATGCTCTATCCACTGAGTCAAACTGGTTAGGGCGACTCTGGTATTTCTTGAATGGCTATTCAATTCTGATTCAAAAATATGATCTGACTCTGAGGGAATAGATACCTGAACAACAGATGCTAGAAAAAAGTATACCAGGACAATAAATCCTTAGTAACCTCATAAAATGAATTCTGTTATGCAGGAGTGTTTGAGTTATATAGTGTCTAGATTGATGTACTTATTGCATCCAATTAGTTTATTACATAGGTTATTTTATAGCTACCAAATATTGAATATTTCTGATAGACCAGTCACTCTGCTAAGCTTTTCATATATTCTATTTCATTCTTACACTGCCTCATGAGGTTGTTGATATTGTGTTACGTTTCCCCTTTTATAGATAAGGAAATTAGTACTGAAAGATTATATATGTAATTTGTTCAAGATCACATAACTAGTCAATACAATCTGAATTCAGTAAAATCTAATTCCTTTCCCCAAGATGACCATATATCCCAACTGGCTGCACCTTAAAAATATCCTAAGTTAGAAAGAGTAGATTCTAAATGAATTTCGGCATGCTACACAATCATACTTAACATAGCTAGCAATTCAACCTAACCCTCATCAATGCTCTTTAGATTTTAATTCTGTATCTTACTTCATTAAAGACAAGCCTATGTATGGTTCTAAATGCTTCTCAAGGACATATTGTTTTGGCACAATAGAAGGGAATGGAAATACAAAAGATTGGTTCATGAAGCTTGTCTCAATGCATTCATTTATCACTAAAAGCCATAAAGCATCAAAACACAAAGCAGTCTTATTTAACATATGACAATGGAAGAAGGACTGTTCCATTGGTCCCAAACCTAACTCAATACGCTCCCCTTCAAGCTGTTCGTTCTTTTGAAGGCGGGGATGGTGTAATAGAATGCTAGATTTGAGGGAACAATGAGGTGCAAGTTGTTCATTTATTCATTCAACAACTATTATCTACTCTGAGCCTCTGTGATCAGAAAACGCAGATAGAGTCCTGCCATCAAAAATCCTAATGGTCATTGGGAAATATAGGCAATCAAACAAAAGTAAAATTAGAAACTGTATCAGTGCCAGTGTCCATGAGTGTATATTGCAGGAACCTCACCGTTTTTGGCAGTTAGAGAATTGGATCCTATGCATTTAGAAGTGAATAGTATACATTTAAATTCCTGCTATATATATTTATAAAAGTGCCACGACGTTGTTTGTGAGAAGCCAGTATTTTAGAACTTGTCAGAAAGTGCTACTTGCAGTATAATTTTGAGGCTCCTAGTCCAAAGGACAAAAACTATAAAATATTTCTTGCATGGGCTTGCTCAATAAATGACTTTCTTGATCTATCAAGTTTACCATTGTTCATAATTACTTGCTTTTCCCAATAAACTTAAACCATGCAGCCACTTTCTCAGTCAGCTGCATGGGGAGAAGGAGGAGGCAGGGTCCTTTTGGAACCTATTCAAAGCTGCTTTTCTCAAATGATAGGACACTGCCAAGGTCGGCAAGCCTAAAATTAACTCCACCAGCTGTGTTTTGTTTTGCTTCATATAGCGCATGGGCTCAGGGGGCTTAATCTGCTAGGCTTGCTTGCTGCTTCAATCTGCTGTGCTCTTAAAAGTTTGTTTGCCTGGAGTGCATGTTGTGCATAAAGACGTGGTAACAAAGCAGCTTGAGAGTATATGGGGACTAAATGAATAAGTCTCTCCATTAATCTCAAAAAAGCCTAGCAACAATGTGGTGGGGGGTGGGGGGAGGAGTCACCACTGAGTTTGTCAGATGAGCAGCTTAACTTTTAACCTTGCTGAAGTTTCCCACAGGCTACTGATGTGCTGTCAAGAACCAAGAGATGAGGATGTAGTTTCAAGGACTCTGTTTTTAGCCCAACCCTCTTCCAGGAGGTCCTTTAGCATGAAGGACCATATATAGACATAAAGAGAATCCCAACTGGCTGCACCTTAAAAATATCCTAAGAATCAGCAGCTGTTACTTTCACCCACACAAATTCACAGTTGGCATAATTAAGTAGAGCCTGTTCTCCAGAGCTGCAGCCCTTGGGTTGTGCCCTAAGTACTTATGCTGCTCCCCCATTCCCTTCTTTGGAGTAACCTAAAGCAGAATGGATACATGAAAGGGGTTGGGTTTGAGCAGTTCGGGGTTTGCATCAAAGTAAATAATGAAACGTGAAAGGCAGATCTTCCAACATGGTCTTGAATCCCTGCCTATATGACCACTGGACTCCAGAGATTCTAGGCAGTCCCTGCTCTTGGCCATTTATTCTCTCACGCCCTCTTCTTGGCATCTCTCTCATGTTTTCCATAGTTGTCATAGTCACAACCATAGCAACCTGAGCAGGCCACAATCCTCTTATAGCTGGAGACATGAGATACAGCTTTGCACAATATAATTCCACAGTCTTGCATCAACTGGAATCTGGTTCCAGATAGTCTAACCATTTTTTTTCCTCCAGAGAATTATTCCAAATCCTCCCAAAATATCACCGTCCTTAAGGTCTGAGTGGCATCAGGGCAACCAGGGAGCATTGCAGAGAAGACCAAGGTAATCAATCTTACCTTGAAATTTGACCAAGTAGTTCCAAATCCCTTATTTATAGGTTGCACTCTTTGTTTCCACACAGGTCATTCCATTTGAGTACAGGATATAGGGACGTAGTAAAATAAAGCCATTGTGGGCAGGAAGATTTCCTATCCAAAATGGAGCTTTTAAAGGGAGTGATCTTGTTTTGCTTTTGTTTTTTTCCCTTTTTATTGAATTTGTTGGGTGACACTGGTTAACAAAATTATACAGGTTTCAAGTACACAATTCCACATCATTTGTACACTGTATTGTGTATTCACAACCTCAATTCATCTCCATCCATCACCATTTATCCCCTAATGGGAGTGATCTTGTAATGCACTCCTTATAAGGGAACTATCTGAGACCTTCCTGGAGCCCTGCAGGATAAAGGGCTCAGACTCCATCAGTAACATTTATTAAAGATCTACCATAAGCCAGTTATTGTGCTAAGAGTGAGGATACAAAAGAAATACACAACATCACAACCCTCAAGGAGTTTGTTTTTAGTGGCAGAGACTGACATAGCCTATGTAATAAAAGCCTAATATGCTAAGTGTCCAGTCATCCAGTCTCCCGTTCAACCAATCAAAGCGTAATATGCTAATGTTATGCTAACGCTGCTCAACCACTTGCACTGACCACCAGGGGTCAGATGCTCCAACCAGTAGGTTAGCTTGCTGCTGGGGTCTGGCTGATCGGGAATGAGTGAGATGGGTTGGACACGCCCTGGAGCCCTCCCATGGCCCCTCCCAGGCTGGCCAACCTCCTAAGTCTCTCCCAGGCCCCAATTGTGCACCAGTGGGGTCCCTCGGCCTGCCCTGCACCCTCTCACAATCCGGGACCCCTTGGGGGATGTCAGAGAGCCAGTTTCGGCCCGATCCCACAGGCCAGGCCGAGGGACCCCACTGGTGCATGAATTCGTGCACCGGGCCTCTATTAAATAATTGCAGTACAAAATGATCCCTCTTACAATAGATTGCATGGAAAAGGCTACAGGAGCTCAGCTGGTGAAGGAATGTCACTTAATTTGAGGAGAAAATAGGGGAAAGAGAATTTTACCACAAAAGTGAGTCTTAAAGAGTTACTAGACTTTCTCCAGGTGAGGAAGTGAGGATGGAGGAATAAGAGGCAGAGAAGGCATTGCAGGAAGATAATGAAGCATGTGTGAAAGCCTAGAGGCATGGGAAAAAACATGTATAGAGGAAGGAAATGTTCACTTTTACAACCATTGATACCTTAACATGAACTCTCATTCATTCATTCAACAAATATTTCTTAAGCCCTAACTATATGTTAGTTATCTATGTAAGCACTGGGGATATACGATAAGGTTCAAAACAGACAAAGTTGCTGACCCCAAGATGTTTACATTCTAGTAGGGAGAAGATATTCTGAGTTTAACTAAGAGTATTAATTCTCTAGTTTTATTTACATTTTAATTATCCCTAATTATGGCATGACATCTCATGCCTATTGAATATTTTAAAAGAATAGAAGCATCAGGAATCAATTAGAAAAGAAATTCTGGAGTCACATTATAAAGATAAAAGGTCTTCTGACCAGCAGACAGACAATAGTTCCAATGCTCATTTGAACTCTGCTTCAGCTAATAACCACAGAATCACAAATTCAATCCTATAGGAGGTTCTGTGAATATTTCAAGTACAGCCTTTAGCCATGAACTCAATAACTGCATGGCCAAATGGCAGGTCTAAAATTGGAGCAGGTATATGTGTGTGTATAAAGAAGTTAGGATGGACCCACAACTCTGTTCCTAGGAAGAAAGCTTTCCCTTCTCCCCTGCATTTTTCCTCCCTCTGGCAACCTCCAAGGACTTGCATCATCTATCAGTGTCATTGTCACAGGGCTGTTAGCTTGCAATTTCCATAAACCTTCCCTGGATCATAAAAAAAAAACCTCACTGGGAGTGAGGGAGAGGGAGGTGGCTACACAGCATGGCTCAAAAAGCCAGTTCCTCCCAGGAGGCCCCAGTGGTTTCTTTGGATAGGACTGAAAGCAGCTCTTTGTTCTCTGTGATACTCTGGAGCCAACTGTGGCTGCCTGTCCTGCCATGGCTCTCAGAGCACTTGTATCATGAAAGCTGGAAAGACACCACAGAATCTTCAGGAAATTAGGGGAACAAATATTTATTTTCTGCTGTGTAATTTTCTGCCAGTAATTTTACAAAACTCTTTATACAAGTCTCACCACAACCCTATGAGGCAGATGCTGGTTGTCCCCGTCCTATGGATGAGGATGTTAAATCACACCTAGCGTAACACCAAAGATCCTGAATTTGAACCAGGTCTATCTAATTCATGTAGAGTCAGACACATCCCAGGATTGTGTATTATGGAACAGTTGGGATTTTAAGTGGTACACAAGCACAGCTTCTATATATATAAAAGCCTAAACTACCATTATGTCCAAATGACTGGAAAGACTGGAACAACCGGTTGCCCAGTTGCTATGACACTCACTGAACACCAGGGGGCAGATGCTCAACACAGGAACTGCGTCCTGGTGATCAGTGCACTCCAACAGGGGGAGCGCTGCTCAGCCAGAAGCCAGGCTCACTGCTGGCAAGTGTAGCTGCAGTGGCGGGAGCCTCTCCTGACTCCACGGTAGTGGTGCCCAGTGGTGGTGGCCGGGATGAGCACGAGGGGTGAGGCACCCAGCCCCGGCTCGGGTTCCTCCCGGGCCGCCTGCCACTTGGCACACTGCTACATCCCTCTGGGGATGTCCCACTGCCGGTTTAGGCCTGATCCCCACAGGCCAGGCTGAGGGACCTTACCCCACTCCCCAAGCATGAATCCATGCACCAGGCCTCTAGTTATATAATATTGAATTACATATTAGGAAAATTATTTCCTTTTCAATTCACTTTCATTTCTTCTGATTATATCAGGCTTCAGACTCAGAGACTTCAGGGAACAATATTTAGCTAGAGTTTAATATCATTTTGCTCTTACTGACTTTATATGTTCTACTACATAAGGTGTGTGATACTGGTTTTCATTTTAATAGTGATATAAAGTAGAGCCTATTTGTTAAACTAAAGATCATACTATCCAGATGCAGCTACTTACTAGTTGTATGACCATGAGTAAGTTAACCCTCCATTCCCTCAATTGTAAAACAGGTTTAATGTTAATGTTGATGAGTGGATTCAGTGGGATATTGCATGCCTAGCACTTAGAACAATATTTAAAATATATTGCTGGTCAGTAAATGTTAGTTATTATGAAGTTTAAAAGAAAATGAGCTGATTTAAATCAGGGTGTCTCATCTTTGGCACTGCTGACATTTGGCACTTTGTCATGGTGAGCTGTGCTGTGTATTATATGATGCTTGCCATTATCCTTGCTTTTTTCCACTAGATGCCAGTAGCACCCAGTTATGACAAACGAAAATGTCTCCAGACATTGACAAATGTCCTCCTGGGAGAAAATCACTCCTAGTTGAGAATCATTGATTTAAAGGAAAACATTAGGTAAAAACCATGCTTAGATATGACAAACATCTAAATGTGTTATGGGGAGAAACTAAAGCTTGGGAAACACTGCTCTAAGACAGCGCTATTTGAAATGTAATTCTAAAAGTCAGAAATGACTTTTTTTAAAACATTTTTATGACTTTAGAGAGGAAGGGAGAGAGAAAGATGGAAACATCAATGATGAGAAAGAATCATTGATCAGCTGCCTCCTGCACGCTCCCTATTGGGGATCGAGCCCGCAACCCAGGCATGTGCCCTTGACTGGCATCGAACCTGGAACGCTTCAGTCCACAAGTGATGCTCTATCCATTGAGCCAAACCTGCTAGGGCAGAAATTACTATTTTTATTTGCATCTTTACGAGTATGCTCTAAGTTTCCTATCAAAGCTAAAACTATTCAAACTCAGAAGGAGCTGAGCTTGTAAGTACATGTAATTTATCTTTAATTTACTTTGACCTATATTTTTCTCCTCCTGCCTTCTCTTCCAATCAGTTAGCTATCCAATACCCTCCTCTGCACTCATACCCACGAACTGACTAGGCCAGAAATCCTTTGGCCAGATTTCTCAGACCCCTCATTCCCCAATCAGGGGTATACTTCCCTGCTTTTTGAATGCATTTAAAAATGTAATTGATACTTTATCAGTTTGTATGTTTTCAGTAACAGACATCAACAAAACTACAGTCTTAACAGGTTGAAACAATGAGGAAATTTAATGGCTCACAGAAATGAAGTTCAGAGATGGGGAAGGTGTCAGGTTGGTGTTAATTCATTGGCTCCAGCTCAATTTCTCTACAGTTCCCTTGACTCTGCCTTTTTGTATGTGCCAACTTCACCCTCCGCTTGCTGGTGAATTGGCTACAGCAGTTTAGAACTTACATTCACACCCAATCATGGTCAGAGGACACTGAAAGAAATTTGTCTCTGTAAGTTATCCAATGTCTTTAATGAAAGTTTAGCGTCAGATTATTCAACCTTGTGAGTTAAATGGTTTCAATTATTAGATGCCTGAAGAACTCATCTCTGATGTTCATTAGTTTACTGGGTTGTTGATAGATTAAATGGGAATATTTGTGGTAGCACTTTGTAAACTGATAGGTAATTGTAAGCTACCTTTTCTTAGGAGGCTCTCTTTTCAAAGAGTAATAAATCTACATATTTAAGTATATTGCTCATAGTGGAGCTATTGTACAAAGGTTCATAGACTAACAATGGGGAGTGAATGTCAAAGGACCTCCAAAACAGGTGCCTTAATAGAGCCAAATAAATCTCCAGGAACCTGAAGAGTGATTCTAGACTCAAGACAACTCTGAAGTACTCAGCAGCAGAATTAGTGAGCTTTATTTTACTCTGCCTAGATATGGCCTGACTATAAATGTTTCTACTTTCTTCTGTCCTGCCCCCACTGGCAAATAATTTCCACATTTACAATTCAGATTGCCTGGATGGGGTCATCAATAGACTGAGCCAACAACTCAACAATTTTTGGACTAAACCTTTTACCCATGCACCTGGCCTGTGGGGAGAATCCTCCTAGTCTTTCAAAGCCTAAATGAATGCCATTTCACACTAAACAATGTCTTCTTCTAAGAATAAAGAAGTTAATTTAAATAAATGGTAAGAAACCACTACCGTATGAAAACATCAGTGCCCCCTAATTAAACTATAAATTTAATGTAATTCTTTATCCAATAAAAATACTCAGAGGATGGAAATTTCAAAAAAGGAGGTTTTTCAGAAAAGCTGAAATGAAGTGAGGGGAGAATAGATTACTAGATAGTAAAACATTATAAAGTTATAATGTTTAAAAGCTTGAAAAGAAAGCTAGATCAATGGAAGAGAACA
>NW_006295261.1:237089-239978 GCF_000327345.1 Myotis davidii | reverse complement strand
AATGGCCTGACTATTCTTGGGGAGGAAAGGGGGGTGGGAGATGCGGGAAGAGACTGGACAAAAATCGTGCACCTATGGATGAGGACAGTGGGTGGGGAGGGAGGGCGGAGGGTGGGTGGGAAACTGGGTGGAGGGGAGTTATGTTGGTAAAAAAGAGTAACTAATGTAATAATCTGAACAATAAAGATTTAAATTAAAAAAAAAAAAGAAAATGATGATGAAACAACCGGATAGCCATCTGAAAAATCTTGAACCCCTACCTTAATTTCTTATAGCAAATTAAATGCCAAATAGATCAAAGTTCTAAACATGAAAACTAATCTGGAAAAAACATTGAAGAATTTTTTATAACCTCATTAGGGAGAAAGTCTTCCAAATTTGACAACTCCAGAATCCAAATCCACACAGATATTCACAGCAGATATTGATAAAATTGATAAATTTAAAGCATTGCCAATAATGAAAAATATTAATAATAATAATAAAATGTAGAAATTGACAAGTTGAAGAAAATATTTAGAACATATTACAGATGTAGTGCTTATTTCTTCGCTTTATAAACAGCTCTTGTAATTCAATAAAACCACAGCACAATTTTTTTAATAGGGAAAAATGTACATGAACAGAATTTTCTACAGCTGTTAAATAAAGCAGACCTGTGTGAAAGGATTTTAAATGGTCTTTCAGATATATTAGAGAAAAAAGCAAAGATACAGAAAAATAATACAGTATATCATTTCTTAAAAAAAGAAGAGAGGGAAAGGCTAGGTTACTAAATTTCTGTTGTTGCTATAACAAATCACCACAAATTTAGTAAACTAAAACATACACATTTATTATCTTAGCGTTCTGGAGGTCAGAATCCAAAATGGGTTTCACTGGGCTAAAATCAAGGTGTCCCGGGGCTGCATTTCTTTTTGAGGCTGTAGGAGAGAATTCATTTCCTGGCCTTTTCTAGCTTAGTGGTTGCTCGCAATCCTTGGTTCATGCCCTATATCCCTCCAACCCTTGCTTTTATCATCACCTCTCATTCTCTGACTCTTCTACCTCTCTCTTCCATCTTCGAAGGACCTTTGTGATTACATTGGCCCACGCAGATAATCCAGGATAACCTCTCCATCTCAAGACCCTTAATTTATTAACATCTACAAAATCCTTTTTGCCAGATAAAGTGACAACATAGTGTCAAAGAAAAACCAGAGCTGTGTTGAAGAGGTAAATCAGATTTTTATTCAATACTATTACAATAGAGGAAAAGAGAACTCAGTATAGAAATGGGCTCAGTTCTGAATACAACATGAACAAGTGGGGATTTAGCCAAGGAGCAGGGTGGGGGCCAGTGGATGGAAAATTACTAAAAGGAAAGAAACATCAAGACCAAACCAGTATTATATGAAATGCTGAAAGGTATCCTTTAAGAAGAGGAAGATGAGAAAGGTAAAGATACAAATTATGAACAACAAATACACATCTATCAACAAGTGAATCTAAAAATCAAGTGAATAAATAATCTGATGAACAGAAAAAAAAAAAAGAAAAAGAAAGAAACATCAAGTGTAAGAGGGGATTTCTGGCTAAACTGACTTGACAGGATTCTTGCCAAAGGCAGGCCAGGGTGATCAGATATCACCTGGGGAGTAGTGGGGGTTGAGGAATTTGATCAGATATTAAGAGTAATTAGATATTAAGGGTGGGGTTTCTGGTTGCACTGACTTAGCAGGATTCTTGCTGAAACTGGGCAATGCAAAGACAAACATGGAAGCCCTTAGGTCAAGGCCTAGTTGAGAAGATGGCTCAGAGGAGCCTAAAGTTTGGCCAAAGGGAGTCTTTGTCAATAGCCACAGGTTCCATGATGTGGAGAGCCATTATTCTGCCTACCACACCAGGCAAATTGATCAGCAAAGAGAATCAGAGGAAAAATATTATAAGCAATAAAAAAATTTGTAAGAGTAGTTTATATATCAAAAGCAATATACCATCTACCTAGTAACCAAAATGATGAAATACATAGAAATATATATTTGCAAGAAAAATAGCTAAAATGTCATTAGGGATGAAAAATAGCAACCTGGGGGTCAGAAGTGATATGTCCCCTTTTGTATCATTTTATAGCCATCTTCTGGTGAACATGTGAATCTGGCCAGTCACTGCCTGTTTATTTTGGTTGTGGTGTTGTTGCTACTGCTGCTGCTTACCAAGATTGGTTTCGTGGTGTGTTTTTGCTTTTTGTTTTTTCCCTCTCTGTTATCCAACTCCCTTTTCCTATATTGGGAGGATCTGCTATTTTGTTTGATTTAAGTAGGACCCAGTGCCCCATCTTTTACTATGGAAATTAAAGGGGGAAGACATTGGATCCTCCTGCCCAGGGAACTGACTCTGGAGATAGTGACACTAAAGCCATAGACATTTTGATCTGTTCCTGGGGACCCTGCAGAAGCATCCCACAGAGGCAGAGGTGGCCTCCCAACTACTCTGTTCTAATGTAAAAACAGCTGTTCTGCTTGTGTTTTTAGACCTGCAGGGGCTCCTTGATATTTTTCTGTTTTCCAAATCAGCCTCCTGCTGATTTTGTGAGTCCCACAAACTATATAATAATGGTGTTTTTTGCAACAAAAACTACTTAGTCACACAGGGTCCCACTTTTTTTTTTAAATGTTTTTATTGATTTCAGACAGAGGAAAGGAGAGGTAGAGAGAGATAGAAATATTGATGAGAAACATGGATCGGCTACCTCCTGCATGCCTCCTACTGGAGTTCAAGCCTGCAACCTGGGCATGCGCCCTGACTGGGAATCAAACCACGACCTCCTGGTTCATAGATCAATGCTCAACCACTGAGCCACACCAGCCGGATAGGAAAAATGCTATAAAGCAGGATATAAAGATAGAT
>NW_006295261.1:235437-237079 GCF_000327345.1 Myotis davidii | reverse complement strand
CTCCCCCTCCTCTTCTTCCTTCTCCTTCTTTGTAGGCTTCTCTCTGATTCATTTAATCCCCAGTACATGCTTGTAGTTTTCATAGTTTCACAGACATGATATGACTATTACTCCCTCCATTTGTGTCTAGAATGCTTTCTTCCCCATATAGAGGAATGCCTCTGAGCTTTTAATATCCACTTAATTCATTATACTTTCTCTGATTCATCCCCTCAAAGTATTTTTTTTCCTACTTCCATGATCTATTATACTATTTCTATTTGAAGTATTTGAGCTATTCTGTATCAGACTACAAAGTCCTAGGGAGGATCAGATCTCCTTTATAAATATTAGTTGACTAAATTAATAAAATTAGTTAAATGCATTTTTAATTATTCAAAACTAGAGGCCCAGTGCATGAAATTTGTGCACGGGGCGGGGGGGGGGCTCCTCTCAGCTCATACTGCACCCTCTCCAATCCAGGACTCCTTGGGGGATGTCTGACTGCCGGTTTAGGCCCAATCCCAGGCAGTCAGACATCCCTCTCACAATCCTGGACCGCTGGCTCCTCATCGCTCACCTGCCTGACTGCCTGGTCACCCCCAACTGCCCTCTCCCTGCTGGCCTGATCATTCCTAACTGCCCCCCCCCACCAGCCTGGTTGCCCCCACCTGCCCCCCTCTGCCAGCCTGGTTGTCCCTAACTGCTCCCCTGCTGGCCTGGTCGCCCCACACAGCCTGCTTTTTCAGTCATTTGGTCGTCCCTCACTAACTCCCCTGCTGTCCTGGTTGTATGCAGCCATCTTGTGAGGCTGTGAGGGTTAATTTGCATATTACGTCTTTATTATATAGGATTATTATAACCACCATCACCTTTTTTTACCATTTCACTACAGCTCTTTGGGATTAACAAAAGGGAATAGGATAATTTGTTCCTATAAAAATAGAATTAATATTTGGCAGCTTTAAGATAGGTTTTACATAATATACTTCCTTAGTTGACTTTGTTACAACCATGAGTGGTAATCTAGGGCACTGAGTTTCAGAGAAAGTAACTTTCCTAAGATTACATGATTTATAAATGGTAATCTATAATAATAAAAGCATAATATGCTAATTAGACCAGACATCCCTCCAGATGTCCTTCCAGACAACCTTCCGGATGAAGCCGGGGCTGCGAGGGAAGCCTGGGTCCCAGGTGTCAGAGGGAAGCTGGTGCCAGTAGCCAGGGGAAGGAAGGCCTACTCTTTTTTTTTTTTAAATTGATTTCAGAGAGGAAGAGAGAGGGAGAGAAATATGGACACATCAATGATGAGGGAGAATCACTGATTGATCCAGATCAATTCTGCAGCCCAGGCATGTGCCCTTACTGGAATTGTACCTGGGATCCTTCATTCCACAGGCTGATGCTCTATCCACTGAGCCAAACCAGCTAGGGCAGGAAGGCCTACTCTTGCACAAATTTCATGCATCGGGCCTCTAGTGCTGCGACCTTCACTGCAGGGTTCAGGATCTGAAGGAGGGGCCGATGCATAAGTGAAAATGCTATACAAGAAATATGAGCCGAACCGGTTTGGCTCAGTGGATAGAGCATCGGCCTGCAGACTGAAGGGTCCCAGGTTCGATTCCGGTCAAGGGCATGTACCTTGGTTGCGGGCACATCC
>NW_006295261.1:229067-233577 GCF_000327345.1 Myotis davidii | reverse complement strand
GCACAGCTTGGGTAGCGTTGTAAATTGGGTGGGATGTGGTCTCAGTAAATCACAGGGCGGTGCAAATAGCAATGGTTGCCCAACGGCCCTCCTCCTGGATAGGTCCCTGGGTCTCTGTGTCCTGCAGCCTTGGCAGGAACAATGAATGCTGCAAGCACCTCTGCGATAAAGCCACCCTCAGGCTCCGCCCCAAGCCAGAGAGTATAGTTTCTCTCATGAGTCTGGATCCCCAAATTCTGACCCGGAGCTGGAGTTCAGAGGAGTCGGGAGCTTGTATCTCCCTCCCCATTGAAAAAGACAACAACGTACCCAGCTGCCAGCCCCTTTAGTGCACACCTTTGTACCTCCACACTTCCACACCTCTGCACCTCCTATCGGGCTCAATGCACTTTGCGCCCTCCTCCTGAATAGGTCCCTGGGTCTCTGTGTCCCGCGGCCTTGGCAGGAACAATGAACGCTGCAAGCACCTCTGTGATAAAGCCACCCTCAGGCTCTGCCCCAAGCCAGACAGTATAGTTTTTCTCATGAGTCTGGATCCCCAAATTCTGGCCCAGAGCTGGAGTTCAGAGGAGTCGGGAGCTTGTATCTCCCTCCCCGTTGAAAAAGACAACAACGTACCCAGCTGCCAGCCCCTTTAGCGCACGCCTTTGTACCTCCACACTTCCACACCTCTGCACCTCCTACCGCGCTCACTGCATTTTGCTCTTTCTTTCTAGTTGTAGAATTTCCACCCAGCCAGCCTTTCTGTGGTTCTGGATGATATTCATTTTGTCTTTTAGTTGTATTTTTAATGTGGTTGTGCACAGCAGCAAGTTCAGGTGTTTACCTATGCTGCCATCTTGGTTGTCTCCTGGCTTCTGTATACCCTTTGATGTGTATATCTACCTTGCCTTAGGACAATTTGTGTTAATAAGTAGCAAGGGGTCCTGACATAAGGAGAACTTAGTTTTTTTAGCCAAGCACCTCTGGCCCCCAAATGCCTTACAAAATTATGTTTTGTCTCTGGACTCTTTTTCTTTTTTTTTGTAATATATTTTTATTGATTTTTCACAGAGAGGAAGGGAGAGAGATAGAGAGTTAGAAACATTGATGAGAGAGGAACATCGATCAGCTGCCTCCTGTACACCCCCCACCAGGGATGCGCCCGCAACCAAGGCACATGCCCTTGGCCGGAATCGAACCCAGGATCCTTCAGTCCCCAGGCCGACGCTCTATCCACTGAGCCAAACCGGCCAGGGCTGTCTCTGGACTCTTGATTAATTTACACCGTACTTCTCCAGATTCCTGAACCCTTCCAGATGCTGAAACAAGACCACTGGCATTAATACAAGAAATATGAATTTAGGAGGCATGGGGGGCCAGGTGGAGACCTCTTTCTTGAAGAGGCACACTGACTTCTGGCCGGCCTGCTATTTATTTACTTGAATACACATTTGCCCTTTAGCAATGCATAAAGACAGATCAAAAGTAAAGTTCGGTAAACAATATAAGGATTATCAGGTTAGGATAATGGCCTTCCAACGGGTCTTTTTGCATTAATATGCTAACTACTGTTTGCTTTAGCGTTTGGCACTCTAGTCCTATATAATAATCCTATATAATAGGAGGCTAATATGCAAATTGACTGAATGGTGGAATGACCGGTCGCTATGATATGAACTGACCACCAGGGGGCAGACGCTCAGCACAGGAGCTACCCCCAGCCCACAGGCCCTCAGTCAGCCAAGGTGGGTGCTAATCAAAAGCGCACAGTAAATTATCTGTGCAGGGGTATTTGTGTATTTTCTTTCAGAAGAATGTTTAAGAATCTGATTTCACTTATTCCAAGCATATTTTACTGAGCACTTACCATGTGCCCAGTTCTCTATAAGTAATAGATATACAATACTGAACAAAATCAATACAATTCCTATTCTCATTTAGGTCATGTCTCTTGGTGTGCAGCCTCATATAATATAATCCAAGATTATCAAAAATACTGCCTATAAAATTTTTATAGCAATGTGAGACTTCCCAAATATACTCCCACAAAAAAATATGAGGCCAAGTATAATCACTGGATTTTAGTGCTGAAATAAAATTTAAACTAGGCATATACAGTGCTTTTCTGCTGTGCCTTAAATTTCATAAGTTATTATGTTAGTTTCCTATTGCTGCTATAAAAATTGCCACCAACTTGGTGGCTTATTTTACAGTCTGAAAGTCAGAAGTCCAAAATGGATCTCATGAATTAAAGTCAAGGTGTTATCAGGACTGAGATCCTTCTAGAGTCTCTAGGGGAGAATCCATTTCCTTGTATTTTCTAGCTTCTAGAGGCTGCCTACATTATTTGGCTTGTGGCTCCATTTGTCTATTTTCTTTGTTTAAAAAAAATCTCTATTGTTGAAAGTATTACAGATGTTCCCCCTTCTTCTCCATTGACCCCTTCTAGCCCACACCTGCCCCCTGCCCCAGGCCATTTATCTATTTTCAAAGTAAAATACCCCTTTGTTAATTGTGTTGAGACTATGGACATGATTTTCCTTTTTTTTCTTTTCAGCATTTTTCTGATGGATTGTGTTTTCCTTTTATAATATGAAAAGAAGAAAAATATATCAAGAAGTGTCTGTTCAGGAAACAGTGTAAAGTTCTGTGCAGCTGGAACATAAGAAGAGATCAGTAGGGACTGAAGCTATTCTGATCTGTTTAGAACCAAACCAAGATCAATTTTGTAGCCTGGGCAATCTGAACTTCATCTGATCAGCAGTGGGGAAACATGCGGGGTTTTTAAACAGATGATCACCAACAAGATGATTTATAATTTAAAAAACTGTAATGATGAATTTTATTAAAATAAGATAAACTTTACTACTATTTTATACTCCTTCCACTTACATTTGCATATTTAATTTAGTTATCTCTATTATTAATTTGGCCCATTTCTTTATACCATCAGGGCTGATATTCAATTTTAAATTCACTTTTCTATGCTATGAAATAAAGCATTTACTTTATCCTTTTAGTGATAAATGACTGGATTGTTGATTTTTTTTTTTTTTTTGCCTAAAACATAAGCACAGATAACAAAGTATGTCTGGTTGATATTCAAACACTATTTCAAATGAACTAAAATTTCTCAGCAGATGATGGAAGTGGATTGGGGAAAATTTCAGCAAACTGCTATTATTCATTAGCTCCAATACCCCATCGTATGACACATGCAGTGAGTGTCTTCTTAATGTTGGCTGATTCCGTAGGTTCGATTCTGATTGATGGGATCTAGAACAGATTTTCAGAAACATTGCTCTAGGGATCAGCAGAAACTGTTGGGGGAGGAACCTGTTGGGGGAGGAATCTGTTGGGTGGGAACTCTGCCTCCAACCCTGCCCCCAGACATATGGACCGCAAAGGGCAACTCCTTATTTACCTATTTTATAGTGTTTATTAAGTTTTAAGATTAATTTAAAAGAAAATCTTGGAACACAATATACTAGCCCATTTTTTTGGATGGCATTAGAAAGTATGGCTCTATACTCAGCTTATCCTATGTAATAAAAGTGTAGTATGCAAATTGTCCCCTTGATCAGAGTTCTTCCGGGAGTTCGACCAGGGTGTGGGCCAGCCAGGGAAAGGGAGGGAGTACCCGGCAGGCAGCCAGCAGCAGCTAGGGACCCTACTGTGCACTGGCCTCTAGTTATAAAATAATGGTAAACTGCTTCTCTAGCTATGGCTTTCTACCCTTAAAGATCATTTTAGTGGCACCACAGCTATTTCAAGTATTGAAGCACTAAAAGAAATGAAAGGCTAAAGTTGGTGATGCGTGAGCAGGCTAAATAGCCATCTCAGAGGGTGAATAAAAAAAAAACTGAATTTATTTAAAGGAAAGGGGGTGGGGGTGGGGATATTCAAAGGGAAGGGCTACACAGCACTGAGCTGAAGGTTATTGGGTGCATGATGAGAGCAAAAATAAACTTAGGACAATGAAACAAGGAAGGGCATAGAGCAGCAACAGGAAAAAGCCTGGGTTGGACTGCTTTGGCTCACTGAGAAGTCAGAGTAAAGGATTAAGATAATACATTATAATTTTAATAACGAACATACAATTTATTTTATTACAAGTACAAAAATAGAGTAAACATTTAAATTAAGATGCAGAGAGGAATCGCAGCTAAATAAATGTATAGTTTACACTGAGAAGATGGACTCACTTACCCTAATAGAATTTGAGTGATGCTATGGAATCATTGGCCAGTTTGGATCTGTCAGAAATGAAATGACAATCGTATGTTTCATAATAATTTTCTGGGGTTCACTGTTATGGTAGAAAAGGTCAACTGGAAGCCAGGAGAACCACCTTTATCTCTAAATATAGTAAACTGCATTCCTGGAGAAAGTGCAGCAATTTGTGTCACCATCAAGGACTTGAACGATGCAGGGGTGGTGATTCCTACCACATCACTGTTCAAATTGCCTGACTTGGCGTGTAGAAGACAGATCTTGGAGAATGACCGCAGGTTATTATAAACTTAGG
>NW_006295261.1:228174-228785 GCF_000327345.1 Myotis davidii | reverse complement strand
TGGGAATGAAAGTGGTTGAAATGGGAGTGGCTTTCATTATTATCCAATTTTTACTACATGTGCCCAGGAGTAACTAAACAAATCTTTGTAAAAATTATTAAAATTTATGAATTGATATACTGAATTTACTAGAATTATTGAGAAAACAGAAAACAATGTAAAAGGTTCTGTTTCATAGCTGGATTAAAAAAAAAAAACACTACACACCCCACTTAGAATACTCATAAATCTTGGGAAAATTCCTCAAACTTTGAGCCTTTTCATCTATAAAATTGGTATCTCCGCACTTATCCTACCTATATTATAAAATTAGAAGAATCAAATATGCAAATCAGTTTTGTAAACTGTACAGGGCTAAAGAAATGCTAACTATGGTTTTTATATCTTTTTTAAAATTTATTATTTTAGCCGAAACCGGTTTGGCTCAGTGGATAGAGCATCGGCCTGCGGACTGAAAGGTCCCAGGTTCGATTCTGGTCAAGGGCATGTACCTGGGTTGCGGGCACATCCCGAGTGGGAGATGTGTGGAAGGCAGCTGATCGATGTTTCTCCCTTCCTCTCTGTAAAAAATCAATAAAATATATTTTTTAAAAAAATCTAGCATAGACCCC
>NW_006295261.1:224476-227104 GCF_000327345.1 Myotis davidii | reverse complement strand
GGAGTCATTTAACATGGGCTAAATCCCCACCTGGAAGGGATGTTATAAAAGGAATTTAATCACTGGATTAGAATCTCTCAATAACCTTTAAATTCTTTTCTATCCAGAAGACCTTCTGATCAATTGACATAGCACACACACACACACAAACACACAAAAATTTTTTGGGGGGTGGGTTGATATTTCCATAAGGCTTATAGAGGATACTTTCACGATAGTAAGATTTCCATAGGAAGTCTAAATAGTTCCTGAAATTGCTCTTATGGTCTAAGCCAGTGGTTCTCAACTTGTGGGTCGCGACCCCTTTGGCGATCGAACGGCCCTTTCACAGAGGTCGCCTAAGACCATCCTGCATATCAGATATTTACATTACGATTCATAACAGCAGCAACATTACAGTTATGAAGTAGCAACGAAAATATTTTTATGGTTGGGTCACAACATGAGGAACTATATTTAAAGGGCCAGAAGGTTAAGAACCACTGGCCTAGGCACTCCTGTTTTCTCCTGTGAATTATAGCATCAGCCCTCTTACTATCTCTGGATAACAGGTCTCTTGTCCTATAATTCCTTCTCCAAACTATTGCCAAAGTCCAATTTCTAAATGTAAATCTGCTTATATCACTTTCCTATTTCAATTGTCACCCAATTATTTTCCAAATAAAGTTCAAATTTCTTACAATGCATGTAATAAGGCTTTTGATTGATCTGACTTCTATTAGCCAACCATTTGCAACTTCTTGAATTTTCTAGATCCTCTTATGCCTCTGGGGTTTTCTAAAAACTCTTCCCTCTGACTATGACAGCATTCCCTCCTTCATTTTGCTAATCTTTATTTATTCCTTTGAGATCCAACTTTGGTGTCAAGTCTATTGAAATCGTCTCTGATCCATAAGAGTGTGAAAGTGTCCCTCCTTTGAAGTACAATAGTATCATGATGTACCTCCTCATATCAGTAATTGCAATGTGTTGCAATTGATTTTTTTTTAAATCCGTGTCCTTTAATAACCTGTGAGAGACTTGGAAGTGGGTACTACTTGCATTTATATATTTCTCAATGTCTAGTATAAGGAATGCATTGATAAATATTTCTGAAAGTAATGACTCTCAGAATAGATGAGTCCTGACTCCATGATCTTACTAAAAGCATGAGGTCAGATTCATGGTCAGCCTTCAAGAAAATTGTTACCAGCAGAAGCTGTAATGAGTGAAAACAAACAAACAAAACTGTGGGGGAATATCTCAAAGGGCCAGACCACACTGAAGGAGGGAACCCTATTGAGATATAGTGCAGCATACAAATTCTGAATGGAAAGGAAACAAAGAAGGTCATAGAAACATCCACGAAGGTGTAAAAAGTGGTATGGAATGGGAGTGGAGTTGGAAATACAATTACTTTCTTGAGTTTTTCTAAAAAGGGATAGTTCTTGTGGTAGCATAGTCTCCAACTATGCCATGTTCTTGAATTAAAAAACCTAGAAAGCAGGTCCCATGAATTACTGTTTATCTTTTTCCCTTTGTAATTTTGAGGATTAATTTGTGATTACAGTAGTAGGTAGAATAATTAATTTGTTTAAATGAAGTACAAGTGATCATAATGGAATTATATACTAGGTGAATCATTTCCCATGCCACCCTACAAATGACATTGTATTTGCTTAAGGGACTTCAATATAAATTAGGTGCCATATGAGTACTTTTAGCAGCCACTAGTAAATGTTTGTTATAAATGGAGCCTACAAATGCAGTCAAATTAAAAATATATATGAAGATTATTAGAAAATACAGGTTTCTATATTTACTGAAAAAATGTCTTATCCAGTGTCCAATTTACCATTAGCTTTTTCATTTTTGTTGCTTCTTGGCCAAATAAAAGTGTTATTTCTAAAACAAGCATTATATCACTAAATCCCCCCCCCCACATATATAAAATAGTCTACTGATTTAAATTCAATAATCATTTATTAAATACTGATTATGAGCAAAAAACTGTAGGTCCATATGTACATGTATGAGGTATATAGTTATACATATGTATGTGATATATTTACACTTGTATATATGTACTATATAGATAGATGTAAAGATTTTATTATGACACAGAACATTATCTACACTAATAAAAGAGAAAAATGGTAATTGGCATACGATGCTACCCTTTTCATTGGCTAATCAGGGCCATATGCAAATTAACTGCCAACTCAGATGGCAGATAACTGCCACAAAGATGGTGGTTAATTTGCATATGTAGGCACAATGCAGGGAGGCAAAAGGGAAAGCAGGAAGAAGCCCCCTGCCACTGACAATGCCTCCCAGCCATGATCAGAGAATCAGGCGCCTTTGCTGCCCTGGCCAGTGATAGCAGGAAGTAGGGGTGGAGCCAGCGATGGGAGCTGGGCACGGTCGAAGCTGGCAGTCCTGGGAGCTAGGGGTCCCTTGCCTGGGCCTAAAGCAGAGCCCACAATCACGGGGCTGCTGCAGCTGTGGGACCCCACTGCCCGGGCCAGATGCCTCGGCCAGAGGCGATAGGCCTGGGCAGGGGCAGAGCGGGAGATCGCGGGGAGCTGGGAGTCCCCTGACCAGGCCTAATGCCTTGGCCAGAGGCATCAGGCCTGGGTGGGGGGCGCG
>NW_006295261.1:218190-223881 GCF_000327345.1 Myotis davidii | reverse complement strand
ACACACACACCCAGTGCATGAATTTCGTGCACCGGGCCCCTAGTCCTATATAATAAAATGGTAATATGCAAATAGACCAAACGGCAGAACAACCGGACAATCAATCAAAGCGTAATGTGCTAATGATATGCTAAGGTCGCTCAATCGCTTGCTATGACATGCACTGACCACCAGGGGGCAGACAGTCAACCAATTGCTATGATGTAGACTGACCACCAGGGGGCAGATGATTCAACTGGTAGGTTAGCTTTCTGCTGGGGTCTGGCCCATCAGGACTGAGTGAGATGGGCTGGACACACCCTGGAACCCTCCTGCAGTCCCTCCCTGACTCCATCATGCACCAGTGGGGTCCCTCACCCTGGCCTGTGTCCTCTCGCAATTTGGGACCCCTTGGTGGATGTTGGAGAGCTGGTTTCAACCTGATCTTGCTGGCCACTCCCCTTGGGAAGGCGCCAGATGCAGGGTTCATGGTTGGCGAGTGCTGCTGCGGCAATGCGAGCCTATCCCGATCGGGACTGATTGGGTGTGAGCCCACAGCAGGCACAGTGGGGCCGGGATGAGCAGGAGCTGCAGGTAGGAGCTGCAAGCAGCGTTGGACTGCAGGTTTTGGCCCGATCCCTGCAGGCCACCCAGAGGGACTGCACCCATGCATGAATTCATGCACTGGGCCTCTAGCTTTAAATATAGTGGGGGGAAAACAGGCTAAATAGGTGCTTCCGAGATCTTTTTACAGTGATGATTCTCATCCCTCTGATGTCTTTCAGACCAGTA
This sequence comes from Myotis davidii, assembly GCF_000327345.1. Lineage (NCBI taxonomy): Eukaryota > Metazoa > Chordata > Mammalia > Chiroptera > Vespertilionidae > Myotis > Myotis davidii. Next base: position 223,110 of record NW_006295261.1, on the reverse strand, counting down.
GGGTATTTATCTGCCCTACAACATAGAATATGCTTGAACAGACCTCTTGGAACTTAACCTTCAGTGTGGTATTTTCTAATATTATAGAATTTATTTTTAAGAAAAATTTATTTTCCTGGGGAGGATGCTTAACTCCTTAGGTACATTATCTATATATATAAAAGCCTAAGTGACCCAACAACTGGACAACCAGACAACCGGATGCCCGGCCGGTAGCTATGATGCACATAGACCACCAGGGGGCAGATGCTCAACACAGGAGCTTCCCCGATGGTCAGTGTGCTCTCAAAGCAGGAGCACCGCTCAGCTGACAGACGGGCACCAGATGCCGGGCTCACGGCTGGCGAGCGCAGCTGCGGAGGTACGAGCCTCTCCTGTGGAGACACTCCGCTGTGCACCCAAGTGGCGTTGGTGGCAGGCACAGCAGAGCCGGGATGCCCAGCCTAGGCTCTGGCTCCTCCCTGGCTGCCTGCTGCTTCCTGCACTACTTCGTGTTGTGGGGGATCCACACGGACAGTGGACTGGAGCCCAACAGGCTGGTGGGTAAGGCTGGGCTGCAGTGGCGCAGAGGTCCACTGATCCCCACAGCCCAGGCCGAGGGATCCCACTGGTCCATGAATTTGTGCACTGGGCCTCTTGGTAACAAATAAATATTAAGTTGGTTGCATGCCAATTATATTTCAACGAAAAAAAATACTGAGGTGGAATCAGAGAGAAGGGAAGAAACAGAATTAAAGTACAACAATAACCATTTCCTTTAAACAATATTTAAAAAAATAATAATAGTCACCATTGAAAAGGTTCTTTCTGTATGCCAGATACCTCACAACTCTATGTGGTAGTTAACATTATCTCTGTTTTTATAACTTAGGAAATAAAGCTCAGAGAGATTACGTAATGACCAAAGTGGCAAAGACAGTGACATGGCCAATTATCAGTGTCTGACTCTGAAGTCTTATGTTGTTCCTATTTAAGCTATGTTGTTAAATAGAAAATTATTCTTCCAAATATAGCAAACTTACCTTTTCCTTCCAGTATCCTTTGTTTCTAGTGACACAGGATCCCATTTGTCTATTATGCTTCCTTTTCCTTTTGCTCTCAATTTGTAAATGTGCTGGCTTCAGAACATCCTTTGATAGCAGGTGGAAAACTTGTCAAAATTCCAAGGACAGGGGAATTACCAAATTTAAAAATGGTGAAACACAGACTATGTCTTAAAGGATACACAAGAAACTGGTAACTATCAATCTCTGAGAAATGGATGGTTAGAGGACAGTGGGTAGAGGCAAACTTTACTCTATGCGTTTGTGCACATGTATGTGCATATGTGTATGCAATCCTTCATGGCTTTTTAATAAAACTATATTCATGTATTTTAAAGAGATGATTGTTAATAATGATGCGTACTAACAAAGACTCCTTGGTCTTTCGAACCTGTGTGTGTAAGGCGATGCTCAGTGCCTTGGTCTCTGGCTGCACCCTAGCTTTGGCCCTCAGAGGAAAAGCTAGTTGATGGGAGGAGAGCTCCGCATTCGACGAGTAAAAAGCACTACCACCTTATTTTGTAAATATGCCTGAGGATGCCATAGTCCACCATTCCACTTTCTATATAGTCTCAATGTGAGCTTTACACAGTAATCCTGAGTCAACACCCACAGAGTTCAATTTTGTGACTGCCTCATCTATCTGGAGTAAATCAGTTCCTTATAATAATTGTGTTGACATTGTATTCTGAGAATTCCTTCAGGAATATAGTTCACATTTCCCGTCTTGCTCCATTTTTTTTTTTTTTTTTGCCATGGGGGAAAAATAGGCATTAATTTAAAATAATCCTTTTATTTTTTTTTAATTACTATTTCTTGACAGTGAAAATGAAAGCTGTCCACTTTTTTTTTGTTTTAAACTGCAGTCTTTTATATATATGCACATATACATGCATATATATATATCAGAGAGGAGAGGAGAGAGGTATAGAAACATCAATGATGAGAGAGAATCATTGATTGGCTCCCTCCTGCACACCTCCCCAGTGGGGATCCAGCCCACAACTAGGGCATGTGCCCTTAACCTGAATGGAACCCGGGACCTTTCAGTCCACTGAACCAAACGGGCTAGGGCAAAGCTGTCCACTTTTTAACTTTGTATGGGGACAGTTACTAGATTTTATCATGGTAGGTATTGTATATAAATGTTGAGTCACCTGAAACTAATATAAAATTCTCAATTATACATTAATTTAAAAGACAACTTTCAGTTTTAATACTTAGGTGTAACTTCTGATTGTAATCTGCAAGGTTTCAGTCTATGTATTTAGAGTTCTATTTCATTTAAATAACGAATCAGCTACTCTCTTTCCCAGAGACCTATTTTAATTTTAACAAGTGAGGATGATGCAGTATTTAGGTTTGTTGGTCTGTCACACATTGATTGTAAACAGGTATATATTTTTTTCCTTCATGGAAGGATTTTCCAAATGCAACCTATGGGAGAGACATAACAATTGGCTAGCATGGACTAGTTAATAGTGAATATAGGCCAACTGATAAAGCGAACCTAAGAAACATTGCAAATGTGTGGCTCTAGTGGATCAGTTTTTGCTGTCAGATAAAAGAATGAAGTAGTGATAGTGGTGATAAAACGTGCCTCTTTGTGTTCCCTTGGAAGTAACTGGTATTCTCTTGTATCTCTCTACTCAACACAATAAACTTCTTCCTTTAATCTTGGATGATGAATAGCACCTTAATCACAGGTTACACAAATGGGCAGCATTTCTTTATGGTACTTGACTTCAATTCCTTTTCCTTTTGCCACCCTAGGCGTATTGACATCCATGTTCATGATTTTTTTTGGTTTCTTTCAAATGCAAAGAAGGCTGTGGAATGGGACCCTTTGAGATGAACTTAGCCTCATTGCATATCAGAAGAAGAGTATGTTCACCTCTAAGAATTGGGGGCACAGACAATAAAGTGAGTTCCTTAATTTATTTATTAGATATCAGAACAAACATCCCCATCCAGCTCCTCTCCCAGGTCACAATCATGTGCTCTTTAGATCTAAGAGGGCTTCATTTGAACATTCTTTCCTAGTGAAGGGAGATGATTGTTTTTCTCCTTACCCTCCCTCAAATTGGTGTTTCTTTTCACCAGTTTTGACTAGCTCAACCTCAGAAATTCTTGTCAGAGGAGTAGGCTGACACCTATCAATGCTACTCTGCATATATATAAACTTTCCCAGGGATGAAAAGTCACCCCCATCCTCTCTTCCCAACTCCAAGTAACAATAACAGAAAACACCACCCCCCTCTCTAACCTGGCTTCAAATCTTGTTGATTCTAGCTCATTAAAAAAAAAAAAAATCTCTCCCCATTGCTGGTGTGGCTCAGTTGGTTTAGTGTTTTCCCAGACAGCAAAAGGTGGTGGGTTCGATTCCTGTCAGGGCACATACCCGGGTCGCAGGTTCAATCTCTTCCTTTCTCTTTAAAAGTAAATTAAAAACAACAACAACAAAAAAAATCCTCTCTCAAATCTTCCCACTTGCCCTGCTGGTGTGGCTCAGTGGTTGAGTGTCAACCTATGAACCAGGAAGTCATGCTTCTATTCCTCCTGGTCAGAGCATATGCCTGGTTCCTGGTCTGGATCCCCCATCATGCAGGAGGCAGCCAATCTCTGTCATCATTGATGTTTCTTTCTCTCCCTCTCCCTTCCTCTCTGAAGTCACAAAGATTTATTTTTTAAAAAGAAAATGAAAGCAAGGGTAAGTATGGGCAGAATCCCTAAATCGTGATTTATAGTGATAATCTGTTAGGGATACCCATTTTCCTTCTTGAAAGGGAGACTTAAGAAAAAAAAATTTTTTCTAGGATTTCTAAATTTTGCAGATGAGGAAGTCCACCGAGCCAAGCAATCAGATTTTTTTCCTGTTATTTGCTTTTTTTTTTTGGTGGGAAAAGTTTTGTGTTTTTTTTTCCGGGGGGTGGGGGGTGGATACCCAGTTTTCCTTTCCCTAAAAGCAGGCCATTACTTAAGTACAATAATCTTGAATACTTCAAAACAATTAATCTGGCCCCAGCTGGTTTGGCTCAATGGATAGTGTTGGCCTGTGGACTGAAAGATCCCGGGTTGATTCTGGCCAAGGGCACATGCCTGGGTTGGGGGCTGGATCCCCAGTGGGGGGCGTGCAGGAGGCAGCCAATCAATGATTCTCTCTCATCATTGATGTTTATCTCTCCCCTGCTCCTTTCCTCTCTAAAATCAATAAAATATATTTAAAACAAAACAAAACAAAAAATTAATCTGAATATCATGTTTGGGGTTGTTTTTTTTTAAGTCCTTATCAGTTTAAGATGAATACTGAAAGGGTGATTGATTGACATGACCCAGCAAAGAAAAAAATGTTTGGGTAGTGGTGGTGGGGACAGATGACACAAGATCTTAAAAATGTTGGTATTTTCTGAAATTCGGTAACTTCATTGTATTTTTCTTTGAGATTTTCTACAGTAAAAAAAGTTCAAAATTTTAGCTTTTTTTTAACTCTCAGAACTCCCCTTTGCCTATTAATCTGAGCTGGCTCCTGGCCACGGGAGGAAGACTGCACAACCAATTCTTTTGCGAACTTCTGCCTGCTCACTTGTGCATACCCCAATTCACCAAGGGAGGCGTTACCTTTGTTATATGCACGTATACTCAGCAATAGGTAACGATCGCCTTTCAAACGGAAGTTGGCCTTCCGCAGGTGTCCCAAGTGTGGGGGCTCCTAAACCTCCTGCACGTCCCCCGACACTTTCTATACGCAGAGCATCACAATTCCTTCCAGAAACAGCCTGTGCCCTTCACGTCACGCGTTCGAAGGAGACAGGACCGGGTGTCCCTGGACCTGCGTTCACGTCTGGACTCGGAAAGGGGAGCCCTCGCCTGGCCCACG
>NW_006295261.1:208816-217258 GCF_000327345.1 Myotis davidii | reverse complement strand
GAGAGGCGGGCTGCCCCCGCCCTGAAGGTCACCTCTGCTCCTCCACCTCCGCTGACAGCAGGACCTTCAGGACCCGGGTCGCCGCCGGGAGGGCCGTTTGGAGGCCGATCCTGGGGGAGGGGGGCGTCCAGGGCCGAGGCCGCGATGTGGGGATCTAGGCATGGATGGGCCGACCGCGTTTTCTTTTTAAAAGTCAGCGTGCGCTTTGAGCACTCAGATGGCACCTATTTTGTGCCTTGCAGGAAGCTTGCTTTCTGCTCGTTACCTGGCATCTGGGAAATGTCACCACACTTTTGGAGTATCCAGCTCCTGGGGCGGCGGGTCATGTTGGTCTTAAATCAGTTCGTGCTTCTCCTCGAGCTCAGCGAGACGGGGCGGCTTATCGGCTTGGCCGCTGTCTGCCAGGGGCTGAGCTAATGGACTTGAATCCTGGCCCAAGGCTTTCTGCTGCCCTTTTCTGTAAAAGCTTGTGATCTTATGGAATTCTGGGAAATTGGGGAATGTTGCCTTTATTAAAAAACAAACTATCTGTAATAAGCCCTTGTGAGCTGGCTACTCTCTTATGTTGTCTGTAATGATATCTGTTGAGCCTCTCTCTAGACTAGTGTTACACACCGCTTCCGTTTGTCACTGACTTCTTAACATTGTATGTAAGTCTTTGGGAAAATGATGGGCACATACGCAGGAGTGAAGCATCTCCCCGTAGCCCAGTGGAGTGCAAGCCACTGGAGTTGTTTACCCACGTTAATTGTAGTGCTAGTTGCATTCTTGACCTCTGCTGAAGGTACACTTATCCCCGATTCCATAGAATTAGACACGCGTCTTCGTGGAACCCGCCTGAGTACAAAGGAACCTCTTTGCTCAGCCCAGCAAAGTGCAAATTTTAAAAACTTGAGTTGTCTTCCCTATTACAGTTATGGTGCTTGTTGGGATCTTACTAAATTTCACCTTTTGCTTAGTTTTGTAAAATAGAGTTTTTTGTTTTTTTTTTTAAATATATATTTTATTGGTTGTTCACAGAGAGGAAGGGAGAGGGATAGAGAGTTAGAAACATTGATGAGAGAGAAAAACATCGATCAGCTGCCTCCTGCACTCGCCCCACTGGGGATGTGCCCGCAACCAAGGTACATGCCCTTGACTGGAATCGAACCTGGGACCCTTTTTTTAAAAAATATATTTTATTGATTTTTTACAGAGAGGAAGGGAGAGAGAGAGCCAGAAACATCGATGAGAGAGAGACATCGATCAGCCGCCTCCTGCACATCCCCCACTGGGGATATGCCCACAACCCAGGTACATGCCCTTGACCGGAATTGAACCTGGGACCCTTGAGTCCGCAGGCGGACGCTCTATCCACTGAGCCAAGCCGGATAGGGCTGTTTTTTTTTTTTAACTGAATTTATTGGGGTGACACTGGTTAACAAAATTACACAGGCTTTCAGGTACACAGTTCTGTAACTGTTCATCACCCAAGTCAAGTCTCTGGCCATCACCATCTATCCTTCCCATCCCCTCTTCCACCCCCTGCCCCCTGTGTAAAAATGCAGTAGAGGTTTTTACATGTTTCTCAGGCTCCTGTTACCGCACACAACTGTTACTGCCTTTATGATCTTTTCCTTTTCCAGTTGGTCTGGTATACCAGTTGACAGATTACAAAGAGGAAAGGAGAGAGATAGAGAGTTAGAAACATCGATGAGAGAGGAACATCGACCAGCTGCCTCCTGCACACCCGCTACTGGGGATGTGCCCGCAACCAAGGTACATGCCCTTGACCGGAATCGAACCCGGGACCTTTCAGTCCGCAGGCTGACGCTCTATCCACTGAGCCAAACCGGTTTCGGCCCTGCTGTCTTGTTGATTTATCCACTTCTAAATGTCTTTTATTAATCCCCTTCACCCCCCCTTTGCCTACCAGAATAAGGAGACACACTCAGGTCCTTCTACTAAATGGTGCCAAGTTCCTTTTGTCAGCTCATTGCCCTTGGCCCATAATTGGATCCTAATGTTTAGTCAAATGGGATTATTGCTGTTTTGCAATAATCCCTACCTTCCCTCTGAGGTTTGACGGATGGTAAACTTTTTAGATGAGGGCATAACATGGTTCACAGTAAGTAGGAGGCACTCACATATTTGTCAAATTGAAAGGACCCCTCTCGTTCTACCTTAACAAAAACACTATTATTAGGTGTAATTTGGCACCGAAGAATTTAAAAACAAGGCCTGAGTAAAATGTGTGTCCTGCCAAGCCATTAGGATATAGATCTGCTTGCTACTTTTAGGATATTTAATTTAAGCCAAAACAGGATGAGTTAGGTTTGTGAATCTTACTTATTGCCTCTGAAATAGTAACTGTCCCCCAAAAATAACATCAAGAGCACTAGTTTGTAGAAGTAAACATTTTTCTAAGTAGGTTGTCAAAGAAATCTTAACATTTCTTCATTTCTCTTGGAAGGAGTCTAAAGCTACCTACCTGGAAGACCTTCCACCTCCCCCTGAGTATGAATTGCCTCCATCCAAGTTAGCAGAGGAAGTGGATGATGTTTATCTGATTCGAGCTCAAGGATTACCATGGTCATGCACTGTCGAAGATGTGCTTAGCTTTTTTTCAGGTATATTTTTAAATATGTAATTTTTTCTGAGCAAAAGAGTCCCACAAAATCCAAGTTAAACTGTGCTGTAAACATCTTATTTGATGGTTGAGAATTGTGTCAATTGGTGCATACCAAGTGATACCATGTGTACTCTTGGTTTATATACCAGGTTTAAAGACTGAATGCAACAAAAAATTTAATGTTAAAACAACAAAAAATTAAATGCTAGGACTAAAATTTAATACATAAAGCTAGTTTTCTCTGAAGTTTTGATATGCACAGATCAAAAAGCCAAACCTGTTTAGTGAAAATATGTTAGTGGGAACATGGGTTAAGAGTAGCTCTTTATGCAAAACATTTAAAATACAATATCATGTAGTATCAAATGGCATAGTTTCCTTAATAATGTGTTTGGAGGGTTACATATCTGTGGTTAGTTTTTTTGTTTCTACATCTGACTGATTTTTAATTTTCCTTTTAAGAGAGTTTTAGAAGATGCTACCTTAAATGTTGTAAAAACAATGTAACATATACCAAGTACCTTAATGTGTATAGCATTGTGTGGTAAAGCATTTTGTAAAGTCATTTACATCTTCCACTTGCTCCCATTATAAGAAGTATGCAGTAAGGGGATATCTTTTCATAGTAATAAAAAAGAAAAGTTAAATTATGGTAGCAAAATTATTCTTATAGGAGATATTTTAGAGTTTTTCTGGTTGTGATTATAACAAAAGAAGACACTTATGCATAAATGTAACCATAGAAGCATTGAGAAGGACATAATACATTTTTTTGTTGAGCCTAGTTTAAATTGCCATTTAATGACCAGGAGATCATAAACTTATGTATGCAGTATAGTTTGCTTATCTTTTTCATGTGGAACTTTTTAGAGATTACCACCTCATTGGCGTTTGGACAGCTTCAGATGGGGGCTTGTGTGAGGAATATGGCAGGCATTTTGGTTCTTGTTTTGGTGTGGGAAGATTGCATTCTAGTGGCTTGAATAATTGGTTTCTGGTTTTAATTGATTTTTATTCACATACTTTTAGACTGCAGAATCCGTAATGGTGAGAATGGAATACACTTCCTCTTAAATAGAGATGGGAAACGAAGAGGTGATGCCTTAATTGAAATGGAGTCAGAGCAGGATGTGCAGAAAGCCTTAGAAAAGCACCGCTTGTACATGGGGCAGCGGTATGTGGAAGGTACGTGAAGTCACCGTGTGACTTTTCCGGATCATTACATAAGACTTTATATTTCCCAAGGCAGTTTCATTTGCTCCTTAGCAATAGTGAAATAGTTAGATATTATGAATATACCCTTTTTTAGGGTACAAACATGAAACACAGGGATCATCTCTGTTTCTTATCTATAAAATGAAGATGTTGACCAAGTTTATCTCACAAATTGTGATGTTTAAATGAATGATGCCTGGCACATATAAATATTCAATAAATGTCATGTTATTGTCTCCAGAGAAGTACATAGAGATTTAAAAAATACTAATTTTAAAATTCTCGATATTTTTTTAAAAAAGGCTTATTCCTTTGTTATGTAAATTTGGTGTGTCTTTTGTGCATTTGCTTTGTAGTATATGAGATAAACAATGAAGATGTGGATGCCTTAATGAAGAGCCTGCAGGTTAAATCTTCCCCTGTGGTAAATGATGGTGTGGTTCGCTTGAGAGGACTTCCTTATAGTTGCAATGAGAAAGACATTATAGACTTCTTTGCAGGTGCTTTTCAGTTTTATCATATTTGGAGCCTCCTATCCCTTCCCTCTCCCCGCATTGTCTCCTTTTCCTAAGTAACTGCATGCAGTTATATTAGGTTCTTTAGGGGAGAACTCTTCATTTGGATTTCCAGTATTTATGAATTACATAAGTGTTTCTCATAGCAGTGTCCATATTAAGGCTAACAATTTATATGAATTAGGATTCTTAGCTGTAAAATATGCATCATTACATTAGTAGTAATGTTAGTCTAAATCTCTATTTCTCCTATTACATTTTGGCAAAAAAAAGATAGAAAGAGAAGTGTGTTTTACATGAACTGCTTGTACCCTAAACATTCTGGAAATATAGATGTGTAGGTGTTACTAGTTTTTGGCTGCATAATAATTTTCTTTCAATTAGGCATCTAGTTTTTGGACTGGCAAAACAGCTCTCAAATTTCACTAATAAAGTAAAAAAAATTAGTATGTGAATGAATGAGTTAATTTTAAGTATAAAAAGTTCCTGTTAGCAGCAGTAATTTGTGATAATTTTTTTGGTGTCCTAGGACTGAATATAGTAGACATTACTTTTGTGATGGACTATAGAGGGAGAAGAAAGACAGGAGAAGCCTATGTGCAGTTTGAAGAACCAGAAATGGCCAACCAAGCCCTATTGAAACACAGGGAAGAAATCGGTAACCGGTGAGTAAGGTAGATACTAATGCTGCAGGAGTATCACACATTGGGTCATTTTGATGAATGAACTGTAATATGAGTGTCAGGTGATCTAAACAGAAAAATAGAGTAGTATGATGAGCTTTCAAATGCCTTGCACTTAGATTAACAAATCATTGACCTGGTAATTTGCTGTATTTGTCATTTGAATATGCATCTATAAAATATATTTTTTTGCCTTGGCTGGGTGGCTCAGTTGGAGTATCCTTCCGTGTACCAGAAGGTCTCAGGTTCAATTCCCAGTCAGGGCACATGCCCTGATTATGGATTCCATCCCTGGTCGGGGCATGTGTGAGAGGCAACTGATAAGATGTCTCTCTCTCTCTCCCTCCCTCTCCCCTCCTCCCTCGCTCTCTCCCTCCCTCCCTCCCTCCCTCCCTCCCTCTCTTTCTAAAATCAATTAAAAAATACTTTTCTTACATGACCCCAATATTACCACATCTAACAAAATTACCAACAACTTATCTAATGTGAATCCATAATCACATTATCTTAATTATACCTAATATATCGTTACAGTTGGATTTTTTGGGCACCAAAATCTAGACATGACCCACACTTTATTTGATGGTTCTTAAAGTAGAGCAAATCCCCTTCTTTATTTTTTTATTCCCTCTCCCTTTATAAATGTCACCGACTTTTGCAGAAATTGGGACAGTTGTCCTGTACAGTGTCTCATGTTCTATTTTTATCTTATTGCATCCTCATGGTGTCATTTAACTTGTTCCTTTGTATCCTGTATTACCCCCGGAAACTGGAAGCTAGAGCTAAAGTCTTGAATTGGTTCAAGTTAACATTTTGGTGTGGATGCTCTGTAGATGATTCTGTAGACTATATATCACATCACCTTAGGCCACAGTGGTTCTCAACCTGTGGGTCGCAATCCCTATGGCGGTCGAATGACCCTTTCGCAGGAGTCGCTAAGACCATCCTGCATATCAGATATTTACATTACGATTCATAACAGTAGCAACATTACAGTTATGAAGTAGCAACAAAAATAATTTTATGGTTGGGTCACAACATGAGGAGCTGTATTTAAAGGGCCAGAAGGTTGAGAATCACAGCCTTAGGATGCACGGAGTGATTTGTGGCTTCTTTTGTGTTTTAACTTTAATTTTGGAGGAGTACTCAAGCCAATCCAAAGCCATTGTATTTCAGAATTACTTACAGAATTGGTTCAAAGGTCTTTATTAAATTTGTTTCAAGTGAAAAAAGTAGATGCAAAGCAACACCCCTCTCTTTCTTTCAGCACTCTTCATATTATAATGTATCTTGGAACATAAAATAACATCAAAGTTATTTTATGTGGGGATGTAAAGGCAATGTAAAACTCTCTATAATAAATTAAGAAGTGGTGCCCACCTAATCTTTATAGGTCTTTATATAAAATGATTTTTACAGTTCAAGCTTTTAATAATCTGATTTGGAAAAGCAGTGTTGAGAAAAAGAAAATTGGATCCAGAAGCTTAGATTTAATAGATACTTTCACTGCCAAGCAGATCAGAATTGACATTTAGTTCACGAATTCTCATTAACTAAATGCATATTGAAGTTCTGGAGGAAGTTAGTTCCTCATATACTGTGACTTAATCACTTATACGAATATGATTAATTTTCACAGAATTGAATTTTAAAGCTTCAATAGATTGTTAACCACCTGTGGAAAACAAAACTCTTCTTACCAGATCAATTTCTTTGCATACACACAATTAACTATAGCATAGTTGTTCTCATGAAGCAAAACAAGGTAGAAATGTTGTTCAGATGTATATGAAGAAAACTTACCTTGGGGAGGATTAAATCAGTGATCTGTTCTGTTGAGAGTACTTTTACATGGGCTAATAATATCTGTTCTTGCTATCACCTGTTATCTTTGGACACGTGTGTTTCATAAGCTATTGGAAATACTATATATGCATGTTTATTTTAAATGAGTTCATTGTAAAATTACTTTGCACCATTTGTGATGTTCTCTTTTTGCTTTGACATAGATATATAGAGATATTTCCAAGCAGAAGGAATGAAGTTCGAACACATGTTGGTTCTCATAAGGGAAAGAAAATGGCATCTCCTACTGCTAAGTATATAACTGAGCCAGATGTGGTCTTTGAAGAACAGGAAGTAAATGAGGATATTCGACCTATGACAGCTTATGAAAGTGAGAAGGAAATCGGTGAGGATCTGCCTCTTGTTAAGACTTATTGGGTCTATCTTGTATGTCTTGATATTTGTGTGTGTATATATATATATACATATTTTACCATTTGTATGAAATTGTAAGACTCTTGGAGAAAGGAATTGACTTAAAGATTTAATATATCTTTGAGTGTAGTATGTACTTTGAATATATGCAGAAAGGCTTAATTTATTTCATAAGTTTTTAAAATTTAATAACTTTTGTAGATTCTCCATCAGATAAGCTGGTGACACAAATATAACCAGAAAGTAAATGTCAATATTTAAACTAAAGTGGGAAAAGATATGGGTAGAAAGCAGGAATGTTGACTGAAGTACAGAGTTTTATTTGCCTCTGTATTTAATTATTCTTTTTATTCCTAACCCAAAGCAACATTTGGAATCTTTGAAGTTCGCTAAATCCTTTTTAAACTGGTGCCCTGGGAATTATCCTGTTAACCATATTTATTTATTTTTTTTAATGCTTATAACTCAGAAAATTATTCTTTCCTTGATTTTTTCATTAATAATCATTTTTCCTACTCTCTCTTGTTATAGAAAGACCAGTGGCCTGGTGCATGAATTCGTGCACCAGTGGGGTCCCTCGGCCTGGCCTGCAGGATCCGGCCGAAACTGTCTCTCCAACATCCCCCAAGGGGTCCTGGGTTGTGAGAGGGTGCAGGCCAGGCCGAGGGATCCCACCGGTGCACATTCGGGGCCTGGGAGGGATGCGGGAGGTTGGCCAGCCGTTGAGGGACCGCAGGAGGGCTCCAGGGCGTGTCCAGCCCATCTTACTCAGTCCCAATAGGCCAGAACCCAGCAGCAAGCTAACCTACTGGTTGGAGCATCTGCCCCCTGGTGGTCAGTGCATGTCACAGCAAGCAGTTGAGCGGCCTTAGCATATCATTAGCATATTACATTTTGATTGGTTTGAACTGTCGACTGGATACTTAGCATATTAGGCTTTTAGTATATAGGATGTTTTTTTGGAATCTGGTAATGGGTTGAGGCACTAAATTTTTAAGCGAAGCGAAGTTTATTACAGCAAGAGTAGAGCTCTTGGCATGTGAAAAGGGTCCCAAAAAGTGTTGCCCTAGCCACTAAATTCTTATGGGTGTTCAGGTGTTATTTGTAAGATGGCAGAAATTTCAGATCATTTTGGCTTTTAAAATTCAAGTCCTTCTTCCTTATTGGTTCAAGAGGCATTAAGGATTTTGATATAAAT
>NW_006295261.1:202387-208031 GCF_000327345.1 Myotis davidii | reverse complement strand
AAAAGTGGTCTTTGTTGCTATAAAAAGCACGTCAAGAACCATTTGTTGCATAGTATTGTATTTATAGTATAGTATAAGTTGTCTATGACCAGATATTTGAAATGAACTTTGAGTTCTAAAAAGATCAGAAAAGCCAGAAGAGATGGTAGAAGATATTTCCTAAAAAAAAAAAAATTAAAGTGTATGAATCAAAGTCTGAAAGGAATGTGCAGAACTATTAGACTTACAGAAATTGGACCTAGTACCATTATGTTCCTTTTGGCTTCATTTGTTTGTTGTTTAGTTTTTTGCTCCACTGAAGCCTGTTAGAATCACCATGGAATACAGTTCCAGTGGGAAAGCCACTGGAGAAGCTGATGTGCACTTCGATTCCCATGAGGATGCTGTTGCAGCTATGCTCAAGGATCGGTCCCACGTTCGTAAGTGCTGCCGTGGTTTTCACGGTCATTTCCATACATGTCTTGGCTTACAAATGCCTTTTTCTGTTTCGCAATTTTCCTAGAATATTTCCTTGTGAAAATTGTACTCTGTCACTACCATAAAGTAAATGTGAAAAAGGATGAGACATTATATTGTAATGAAAAGCATTTATCTGCTAATGATCCTGCATATTCTTATCCAAAGTTAGTTAGGATTTAATTTTGTTTTATATTTTAGTTTAAGAAAAGCCAATGGATAAAGGGTTTGAGTTTCTGTCTGAACTATGAGAAAAAAGGCTCATATTATGAGAAAAAGGCTCATAAATAATATTATTTCTGCCTTTTCAACTTTTTGAAATGTATCTTTTTTTGTCATTCTCAGAGCATAGGTATATTGAATTGTTCCTGAATTCATGTCCAAAGGGAAAATAAGACTCCAGATAATAAGGTAAACGTAAGAGGTCCAATTGTGGAAACTATTTTCAATTGATAAAATAATCATTAACTTACTAATTTGTAATATGGTGGAAACTGTTCTCTTTAACACATTAAGTGCCAAGCCTATTTTGTCTTCCTTTTCGTTTCAGTCACCAGTGACTGACATGGCACTTAACATGTTAATAAAGATGAAACTGATCATGATAATTGAATCATCACTATAAGGAGTGGAATTCTCCTGGGAAACAGAATTCATTATGATTGTACCAGGGCCCAGTGCATGATTTGTGCACAGGTGGGGTCCCTCAGCCTGGCCGGTGATAGGGGCCGATTGGGGTTGTGAGAGGTTGGCCTGCAGGGGTGGGGAAGGGACCGCGAGAGGTTGGCCAGAGGCCCCTATCAGGGTTATTGGGGCCAGCTGGCCCTGGGGGAGGGACTGTGGGTGGTTGACCGGCCAGGGGTAGGGACCACGGGAGGTTGGCTGTGGGAGCACACTGACCACCAGCAGGGGCAGTTCCTGCATCTGCCCCCTGGTTGTCAGTGTGTGTCATAGCGACTGGTTGTTCAGTCGCTTAGGCTTTTATATATATAGACTAGAGGCCTGGTGCACAGAATTGTGCACTGGTGGGGTCCTTCGGCCTGCCCTGCACCCTCTCGCAATCTGGGACCCCTTGGGGGATGTCGAGCCAGTTCTGGCCCGATCCCCGCAGGCCCGAACCAGACAGGAGGGTGCCTGATCCTGTGCGTTGAGCATTTGACCCCTGATGGTCAGTGTGCATCATAGCGACCGGTCGAATGATCAAATGATTGCTTAGGGTTTTATATATATAGATAGTGGCTTTGAGTATTTTTCCCATATACAGTCTTTTTGCATTTTTTCTCAACATTAATGATTCTGTGAGCTGAAAATAATTTTTCACCTTTAGTAGCTATAAATCATAATACACTGGCAATGTGCTTGCATTTGTTTTTCTTTCTATAAAAATTTTGAACACATTTCCTCAGTTCTAAGATATTTTTAAAATGATATATTTGAAACCAGAGTATACCAGTGATATGTACACTTACTGAACCACTGTTTCTTTTCCTAAAGTGGTGTTATGAAAATGGTTGTACTAGGAATTTTATGATTTCATAGGGTTAACTTACCCGTGACAAATCTAAATATGTCTTGATGTCTTTTCTCTTGACTAAATGTTATATGGTATTTTTTCCCCCCTATAAAGTGTGTATACACACACACACACACACACACACACACACACACACACAGTATAGTTTAATCCTCACCCAAGGATATGTTTTTATTGATTTGAGAGAGAGAGAAAGAAACATCAATATGAGAGAGAAACATTTTTTGGTTGCCTCCCTTAAGTTCCCTGACCCGGGATTGAACGAGAGAAAGAAACATCAATATGAGAGAGAAACATTTTTTGGTTGCCTCCCTTAAGTTCCCTGACCCGGGATTGAAACCGCAACCTAGGTATGTGCCTGACTGGGACTCAAACATGCCACCTTTTGGTGTATAAGATGATGCTCCAACCAACTAACCCACACTTCCTGGGCAAATCTTTTAATATATTTCGTTGTAATCATTTTTCTACACGTAGTGGTAGATATTTAGTGAGTTCTTGAAAACACCTGGGACATTTCTTTATAATAGTTGTCATGGGCTGTTTTTGGAGGTAAAATACCACAATCTCCTGATATTATATATTTACATTAGCTAAAATCTGTGTAAAATATATTCTGTGCTTCACTTTAAAAGCCTTCCTATCTTCATACCAGGCTATAAATACTGATGCCTAACTAATTTTCTTTACCTCAACTTAATTGATTTTTCAGATAAGTTGCATAAAATAGGAAAGAAAAAAAAATTACTGAATTTGTTATTTTAAATGATATGGAAACATGTTCAACACTTTTTCGTTTTTAGTAAATGTGCTGTACTTTTTGTTTTATTTTCAGGATGAAGCAAGAAGCATTTCATTTGCACATCTTTCTTGGATATGGGATATACAGTTCCAGTGTTTTAGCAGCAACTGTTAGAGAAAGGATATGGGGGTTTGGGGTTAATTGCTTAAGAAAAATTCCATAGTGGACTGTTTAGAAAGAAAAAGGAAAGATTCAGTTTGGAATTAAATAAATCACAAATTTAAATTTTGTTTAAAACTGTCTAGGATAGATCTGATTTACAAATCTGGTCTTTATTTTATGATTAAATAATTTGTTTTCATAGAGATTGTTATCCAATGTAAAGACTGCATATTTTTATTCAGCACTGTCATTTAAAATCTTCCTCCCATTTTAAAAATGATTTTTTTGAGAGCTCTGATATAAAACTTCCTATGGAATAAAATACTGATTTATTTTAACCAAATACTCACCAAAGCAAAGAAAGGTTTCAGACCTTTGAATCATTATGATTTGGTAGAGTAGTTATAATTTTAGGTGTATTGATGACTTAAGGGGTAGGAATGTAAAAAAAAAGAAAAGATTCAAAACAAAAAAATAAATACCACTGGTTAGTATAATGGACAGCTATTCGGCAGTGTCACATCTTTAGAATTGTTTGGCCTTTCTAAGCTTGTGCTACTGGCATTTAACATAGTGCCTGTGTGCTTTAGGAGAGAATTCTAGTCTCAACTTAAAAGTTGTCTGAACATATCCCAATCTCCTGACCCCCTTTTTTGGTTTTGGGCAAACATTAGGGGTGTTAGTCTCAAAACTGTGAAGTGACATCTCAAAACAGTCCCTACTGGTAAGGATCTTAATGGCTTCACTTGAATTTAAACCAGCTCTAGATAGGAAAAAACCTAAGTCCCTTCATTTGCTTTTTCAGTGGGTAGCACATCCCATATTTTAGAACAAGTAGGGGTGCCTTGCTTAAATAAAAATAGCATTTAATGTATAATTGTGTGAAGGGTTTATGGATAAAGCTGTACTTCTGTCACATTGTGGCAGTACATTCTGCTTTCATATTAAATAGCTTGTTATTTAAATATTGGATCAAAATGGCTGGCTTGAAAATGTAGTCATTAATAAACTAACTTTATGTGCACCTGTGTAGGAGAATCAAAGTCCTGTATACTTTCTTTGCCTTGTTCCTGTTCTCAGGGTCACTACTGCTATGTAGTTACCAAGAGATGCAATTCTAGATCTTAAAATCGAATTAGTCCAGAGTTTTGAGAGGTGATATTTGGAAGAGAGATTATGTCTTCTCTCACTCAGTACATAACCATCTTTGATTACCAGCTAAGATACAAAATCACTGTACTGTAAATAGTTAATAAATGAAAGCTTGGTTCAGGCAGATTACCTAAGAGTATTTATTTTGGAGTGTGTGGATAAACCAAATATATTTTTATTACATTAAGTCCTGGTATATTATTATAAGGAGACATGATTGACTTTCAGTTGTGTTTGTCATCCAGTAAGAACATGACTGACCCAGTTTAACAGCTTCAGCATTCCTACTTAAATGGAAATATGTTTTCATACATGTGTACTGAGCTGTGCAAACTGGTGTCTGTAGCTGTATGACCGGCTAGAATGTGATCTTTTCTCTCCCTTTAGCAGTAGGCATCCAATTTGCTGTGGAAAAAATCTGTAGGGTTTTTGGGGATTGGGGATGGTGAGGAACTAATTCATTTGCAATTACTGTATTTTGGAGCTAATGAATTTCATTTGCATATCCCTGGGAAAAGAAAGAGCGAAAGCCTTAAAGTGTTGTGTGTGGGTAAGCTGGAAAGCGTGTGTGTGTGTCTTCCTGCCACACGAGTGGCCGAGTTCTCTTTAAAAGATGGCCATTCTTGGGAAGTCTTATGAATTCATATACTTTTCCCAGCCTCCCTTTAGCAAGTTAGTGCTCATAATTTAGGCTACTAAATGAATACTTGCTGAGAAGGCAGGTGTAAAAAAGCATGTGTAAAATAGCGTGATAGAATAACAGTGATCTTTTATTTCTATCCAATCAAAAGACATATTTCTTCTTTCCCCAAATTTGATAAAACTGGGTTGTTTGTCATCAATTGCTATTGAAATAAGTAATGACAGAGGTTTTCTCTTCTATTTGTGTCTTTATATTCTCCTTTGTGGGAAAGCTATCAAAATGGCCAGATTGGCTGTGGCCGGGATACCCATATACTGCTTTAGTCAGCTACTTCTTAAGGAGCTGTAAGGGAGGACTCTGATAAGGAAGCTCATCAAAGTGTGATTTTTTGTGTAGATCCCAAGGAGGAAATTGCTAGACTGTGATCTGATCTGAGATACTGATGCCAGAGAAGGAAGCAGAACCCAGAGTATTTGTCCCTCTGTGTCTGGGTGAAGGTGGCTTTGGCCAGGTGGGAGGGAGACGGGGTGAGCTATGAAGTGGAAGTCTGAAGCCTGGACACATCTGCAGGGTGGGGAGGAAGCAGCAGGCGAAAGCACTTCCATCTACATGACATTTGGAGGCCAGGGCGCTGCGTATAGTCGGCATCCCTATCGGCATCCTCTGCCCGAAACCGTCCCTCAGCAGGTTCTCATTTGGGGATTTTTCTCTGGGTTACATCCTATTCATTTTACAGTTTAGAACATTCTTTTGTTTTCACAGTTTCCCCTAAATCATGTGGACGGGTTTATATTCAATTGGTAGGACTCATTGTAGAGCAGAATGGTATTTCAGCAGTAGAGGCAGGCCTAAGTTCCATTGCCTTTCCAAAAAAATAGCCCCAATGTGGTAGGAATGGACTTTTCCCTCCGGATTCTGCAGATTAGAAGGTACTCTTGGAAGTTTGTACGATGGG
>NW_006295261.1:197658-202356 GCF_000327345.1 Myotis davidii | reverse complement strand
TCGTGTAGGTTTTTGTGTGTACATAATATTTCAACTCATTTGGGTAAATGCCAAGGGGTGGGGTTGCTGGATCATATGGCAAGACTGTTTAGTTTTAATAAATGCTAAACTAGCTTCCAAGGCGGCTGGCTGTTCCATTTTACATCCCGACCAGCAATGAGTGCCGGTTCCTGTAGCAGCTCATCCTTGTCAGCATTCGGTGTTCTCAATGTTTTGAATTTGAGCTGTTGTAGTAAGGGTGTCATATCTTGTTTTAATTTGTGATTCCATAGTTTCATAAGATGTTGAGAATCTTTTAACAGATTTGAATCTGCATATTTAGTGAAGTGTCTGTTCAGATCTTTTGCCCAGTTTTTTAGTTGGGTGGTTTTCTTCATTTTAGGAAGGGGATATAAGAAGGTTTTATTTGGTGTTTAAACCTTGATGATATGAAAAATCAGGTACTTTTAAAATTTGTATATATTTTATTTTTTGAAGGAAATAATATTCTAGAGATATGAAGGGGTGTACTTCCTCTGATCCTGTACTTCAGCCACTTACTTTCCCTTAGGCAGCCCTGTCATCACTTTCTAATGTAAACTTCCAGTGATATTTACTGTATAGATAAGCAAATATAATAAACATTTTCATTTCTTTTTAGCATACTATACATACTATTCTGAACCCTTTTCTCATTTAATATATCCTAAAGATCATTTGATGTCATTACACAAAAATCTTTCCTCTTTTTTGATTTTAATTTTTTTATTTTTTATTAATCTTAGAGGAAAGGAGAGAGAGAGAGAGAGAGAGAGAGAGAGAGAGAGAGAGAGAGAGAGAGAGAGAGGCGCTGATCAGTTGCCTCCTGCATGAGAGAGAGAGAGACACTGATCAGTTGCCTCCTGCATGTGCCCCCACCAAGAATCGAATGTGCCACCTGATGTACGGGATGAAGCTCTTACTGTCAGGGCTTCCCTCATTTTTTAAAAGTGATTGTACACTGTGGATGTATGCAATTGAACCTGTCCCTTACTAATGAACATACACTTTGTTTCCAATCTTCTATTATAATGCTGAAATGAATTACCTTGTATACATTTGTCATTTTATACATACATAAATTTCTCTCTGTAGGATAAATGATCAGAATATGTGCACTTGTAATTTGTATCAAATTAAATTTATATCTGTATATTTTGTCTTTGCGCTAGCAGTGCAAGTGCCCATTTCCCCATAGCCTCACTGACACAGTGTATTAGCAACTGTTCTTTGCCACTCTTAGAGGTTAAGCGTGTGTGTGTGTGTGTGTGTGTGTGTGTGTGTGTGTGTACACTTGCAGTAGTATTCTATGAGGTAGCATTTCACGTTTAGAGCTTTTGAATTTCCTTTTCTGTTCTCTTACAATCCCTATGTATTAATCATCTCCATTGATTTTAAAGCAAATTCAAACCATATTATCATTTGTATTTCAGTGTGCATCTCTTTAAATAGGACTTTAAAAATATCATCATTCCTAAAAATACTAATTCTTTTTATCACTAAAAATATCTATTTGAAATGTCTTTTTTAAAAAAAACCCTTGAGTCAGGATCTAAATAGTCTACACATTGCAGTTGGTTACTCTGCCTCTTTTCCCCCCTGTGACATTTTTAAATACAAAATTTCAATCCAACAATAAAGTGACATTTTTAAATAATGAAATTTCAAGCATACAGTAAAGGCAACTATAAGCATGCCTATACCTATCACCTCGAAAAGGTACTATTTTGCCATACTTTATCATCTGTGCATCCATTGGTCTATTTTCTTTATGTGTGTCTAAGTTGTAAATATCTATATTTGACTCTTAAGCTTTTGGGCATATATATTGTTAAGTTTTTACTTGTAAAATTTACAGTGAAGTGAGAAAATGTTAAATGTACCATTAGATGAGTTTTGATGTACAACTTGTAACCCAAATTCCCAGCAAGCTACAGAACATCAACACATCAGGAAGTTTCTTCACCCAGTTTCTGCACCTCTCCCATCTCTTCTCCCTATTAGGATTTTCACCATGGATTAGTTTAGCCATTTTAGAGCTTCATGTAAATGGAATCATACAGTATGTGTTTGTGTGCAGATTCCTCTTCAGCATGTTTTGAGATTCATCCCTATGTTTCCGCTTGGTTTCTTTTCATTGCCGAGTAGTAGTCTGTTGTATGAACACGCCACAGTTTAACTTTTCATGTGTTAGATGAACAGCTGGTGGACAATGGGCTGTTTCCCATTTGGGCTATAATAAATAAAGTTGCTATGAACCTCTTGTGCAAGCCTTTTTGTGGACCAGTTTTAATTTCTTTTGAGTAAGTACTTAGAATATCCTGAGTTGTAATGTTGGTATATTTTAAGTTTTACAAGAAATTGACATACCTTTTTCCAAAGTGGTCATCCTATTGTACATACTTACAAACAATATGAGAGCCACTAGGTCTACATTTAATGGTGTCATCCTGTAATTTCAACCTTTCTGTGTGTAGTGGTACCCCATTGTGGTTTCAATTTGTCTTCCTTGACAATCGATGAGCATTTTTTTCCATAAGCTTTTGGGCCACTCAAATTTCTTTACTAAAGGTAAAGTGCTTGTTTCCTCTCTTATCTATATGTTTACTCTTCCATTTACTTTTTCCTTTATTTTTGAATAAGGTAAGATTAACCTGTAGATGTTTCCACAATCTGAGTTTTGCTCATTGCTTTTCTGTGATTATTGACACTTTTCTATTGTTTGGTCTTTTTCTTAGCAGAAGCTATGAACTAACTTTAACAACCCCCATCCCCCCACCCCCCCACACACTTTGTCATTGTTTATTATGGCAGGATATTTTTATGTGGTGGAATTCTTAAATCTCTCTCTATATATATGTTTCAGAGAGGAAGGGAGAGAGAGAGAAACCTCAATGATGAGAATCATTGATTAGCTGACTCTTGCATGCCCCCTTCTGGGCTGCAACCCAGGCATGTGCCCTTGACCGGAATTGAACCTGGGACCCTTCAGTCCACAGGCCGACGCTCTATCCACTGAGCCAAACCAGCTAGGGCTTAAATCTCCCCTTTTATGGCTTCTAGGCTTTGTGTCAGAATTAGGACATCCCAGTGAGAGGATTTTGAAAGCACCTGGTGATAAGGCATGAAGGCCTGTACCCAAGGCAGACTAGTATATGGGAGGATTCAATGAAAAAGGATCACCAAGGTACATTTAAGATAAGCTTTTTAAGTGATCCAGAATAATTTGAATCCCACAGGTGACGCTGCACAAGTATATTCAAAGACTTGTCCCAAAACATACCTGGTTCTAATTTAAATACAAGAGGCTCACCGCCTCTCTTTTTGTCATTTGGCAATGACATTTGGGAATAAAGGCCAAAAGCAGAAGAGAAACTTGAGTTATTCATAATTTCTGATAGTTTGGCTGAAATCCCATGTACTGCCCCCTTCAGAAGGCAAATGAAATACAGGTGATAATATGCTGATTTTTAACCTGCTCTAATTAATGCGTAAATTATTTTTGGTAAATGAGTATGAGTGATACTATTGTGCCAGAAAGCAGCACCCCACAATGGCAAGGCAATACTGCTGCCTGGAGACTCATAATTTTCCATCTCCCTGCCTCCTGGAGGCCTGAGTGATCTGTTTACCAAACGTAACTCTTAGGAATGTGACATCCTCAGCCATGCTTACAACTGGTCAATGGTTCTTTTAACCAGTTTTATATTTCAAGATAATAGGTTGTCTAAAGAATATATATTTCTATTGATTTTTAGGGAGGAGGAGAAAGGAAAACATGGATGTGACAGCAGAAAACAGATCAAGCTTGGGGATCGAGCTTGAAACCTGGGCATGTGCCCCAACCCATGTGTGCCTGACTGGAATTGAACCAGTAATCTTTTGGTGCATGGGGAGACGTCCAACCAACTGAGCCATAGCAGCCAGGGCAACAGGCTGTCTTTGAATAAAATTTGTCATTCTAGGCATAGCAATTGTGCTTGGCAGATACTTGACTTCTGACTTGGTAGATTGACTGACATGCTTACAAAATCAACTGTCCTGAGGAATGTTGAGAATAAAATGGAAGACTTCAATAATTGACAATCCTCAAGCAAACAAATGCCTAAGAACCATTAAGATGGGACCTGGGATGACATTTGGGGGTGGGGGAGAATATATTATTTGAAAGATGTTTTACTAGAAAAGCATGGCCACTTATTTTTGAAGTATAGTTCTTTAAAACGTGGTGGCATTTTCTGTTGAGCAGAGCTGAAATGAGGCTGTGATAGTGGCCCTTAGAGCTACCTGGAAATCACTAGGCCATACCTGGAGTTCTTTCATAAAGTGAATTTATTTCTAGGCTCTCCATTCTATTCCTTTGGTCTCTGTCTTTATCACAGTGCCACTGGTTTCATCACTGTAGCTTTGTAGCAAGTTTTCAAATCAGGAAATGTGCGACTTCCAACTTTGTTCTTTTTCAAGATCGTTTTGGCTATTTGGGTACCCCTTAAGAGTCTGTATGAATTTTAGCATGGATGCTTCTATTCCACCATCGCTGCTATATTGGGATTTTTGGTAGAGATTACATTACAGCCTCTATATGGCTTTGAGTAGTATTGCTATCTTAAAGGATATTAAGTCTTCCAATTCATGAACATGGGTCGGGGGGTGTCTTTCCATTTATTGGCATCATTACTT
>NW_006295261.1:196149-197260 GCF_000327345.1 Myotis davidii | reverse complement strand
TCCAGTTGACCCAGTATCACTTTTTAAAAATTATATTTTATGTTTATTGTTGACATTATTACGGATGTCCCCTATCCCCCCACACCTCCACCCCTTTACCCCCCTCTACCTAGACCCTACCTTCCCCTCCGTCTGTCCCTCACCACATTGTTGTCTGTCTGCATGCCTATGTTTATATGTTCTTTGCCAGTATCATTTATTGATGAGACTATTCTTTCTCCATTAAATGGTCTTGGTACCCGTATAGAAAATTAATTATGTTCATAAAGTGAATTTATTTCTAGGCTCTCCATTCTATTCCTTTGGTCTCTGTCTTTATCACAGTGCCACTGGTTTCATCACTGTAGCTTTGTAGCAAGTTTTCAAATCAGGAAATGTGCGACTTCCAACTTTGTTCTTTTTCAAGATCGTTTTGGCTATTTGGGTACCCCTTAAGAGTCTGTATGAATTTTAGCATGGATGCTTCTATTCCACCATCGCTGCTATATTGGGATTTTTGGTAGAGATTACATTACAGCCTCTATGTGGCTTTGAGTAGTATTGCTATCTTAAAGGATATTAAGTCTTCCAATTCATGAACATGGGTCGGGGGGTGTCTTTCCATTTATTGGCATCATTAATTTCTTTTGGCAATGTTTTATAGTTTTCAGTGTAAAAGTTGTTTGCCTCTTTGGTTAATTCTTGTTGATGCTGTTGGAAATGGTGGAAAGCAAATTCTAAGGACAATAGGCTTAACATTAAGTCAAGGTTTTCATGACTTGGTCTCCTTGCTCTTGTGGGCTGCTGCACTAATAGATATTTGGAGCTTCCAAAAAAAAAATCTCATGTCTAATTACTTATTACATCTTATAGTCTATGTACAGAGCTGCCTGTTTCCAATTTAATTGAAACTAATGATAAAATAACTTGCTAATATAGGATAATTCTCTAAATTATCCATGGCACCTAGAACAATGCTGGCATATGTAGGTAGCCAAAAATAAGGAGAATGAAGAATCACAAAAAACAAATATTATTTAAAGGGGAAAAAAGACAACAAGCTAGGCTAGATTTATTAGATTTTATTTTTCCTTAGTACTCTTAAAATTCAGCTTCAAATAACACACCAGAC
>NW_006295261.1:170153-196120 GCF_000327345.1 Myotis davidii | reverse complement strand
CTCTTTCCCAAACTGTAACCCTTTTTAGGAGACAGAATTTATAAAATACAAAGGTTCCAGGATGTTTCCACTGAGAATTCTAACCCAGTTACAACCTAGGCACATGTAACATAATGAATATAGCATATACCATTTCTTTCCTTCCCTTGCTAAACGCACTCCCCTTCCCCCTCAAAGCTTGTTACTGAAAGATGTTTGAGTATCATACTTTCCAAGAAACCTGTCTACCAGTTCTAATTCTTGGCTCAGAATAAAGGATCCCTTAGTCAAGAAAGAATATTTTGAGCTCATTATTCTCTGCCATGGACGTAATTGTTTTACTTAACACCTGAGTTAATTTTGCTTTCAATATCTCCTATTGAAAAAGTTAAACCCCATCTTAAAAACTAACAATTTGCTTTATGACTTGGAGAGGGGAGACTGGGGAAAGCAGCTGGCTTGTTTGTAGTTGGAGACTGAACAGGGCAGGAATTTACTTCTGAAGTCATTATGTGGAAAAACAGCAACTGTTCCTCCACCTTGTTCTGATAATGAACATACCTACAGGCCAGGACCAGAAAATTCTGGTCCTGAAACTATAATATAATATTGCTTTAAGTACATTCAGAATTTATATTACTCTTTAATTTCTTTTCCCTGAGCTTGTGTTCACAGTTTTATAGATATACTTTAAAGAGGTAGGTAGTGGGGTTAAAGAGGAAATAATGTTCATGTTTAGCAGCACCTGGGAAAATATGTAACATCTGTCATTTTGATCCTACGTAACATTTATCTTTCCTCCTCAAATCTGCAAATGTAATAGAGGAAGATGATCATTTTTCTTTATATTCTTATCCACTAAGGACCCTCTCCTACTATATCTACCAGTGTTATCACTATTTACTAAAATGAATAGCTCTTTCAAAGACATGCCGTAAAATAAACCCTTCAAAGTGGGGTTGTTTAGATTTACAAGAGAAGTTCAACTGAGTAACTTTTATTTATACAGTCATTAGGGAAAACGAGCAAAAGTTCCAGCGCCCCAACCACTGTCTTTTCTTCCTGGATCTGGTTTATTTAAACCATTTCTATCAACTCAAGATGATTCTCAGGCCTGGCGTCTAGGGAATCCCGATGTCTAACACAGGTAGAGGCATGTGGGTCCAGGTCTTGGCCTCCAGCCTTATGCTGGGCTGGTGGAGTACTGTTTCATCAGCTGTTCGTGACAGGGATTGCAAACTCGCTCAGGCTTAATACTTGAAGGAAGAGGCAGTTCGTTTGTTGAACAGGCATCACAGAAGGTTCCTCTGCAGTTCTCACATACATTCTATAAGGAGAAGAGCAGGTTAGGTGGGGAAGAAAAGGGACAAGGGTGCATGGGATATAAAAGGCCAAATACCATCAACACTAGCGTCTAATCAAGCATTGCCTGAATGCTTGCTATGCATGATCTCTGCCAACAGAGAAGCTTACAGTCTAGTTCAGTGATGGCGAACCTTTTGAGCTCGGCGTGTCAGCATTTTGAAAAACCCTAACTTAACTCTGGTGCCGTGTCACATATAGAAATTTTTTGATATTTGCAACCATAGTAAAACAAAGATTTATATTTTTGATATTTATTTTATATATTTAAATGCCATTTAACAAAGAAAAATCAACCAAAAAAATGAGTTCACGTGTCACCTCTGACACATGTGTCACAGGTTCGCCATCACTGGTCTAGTTCTTAGATTTTAAATGAAGAGAATTAAAAAGGGCAGAATACACACATTCTTTATCTTTAGGATACATACTTTCATTAGCTATAGTCACTGTTAGGTAGGCTAATTCTAAAATTAGTTTGCAAACACCTATGCATTCTCCAAGAAAGGCCATCTTTGCTATGGATGGGGCAGCAGCCCAAAATTAAAGCATGTGCTAGGCATGAACTGAAAGTATAATTCCTAATACACAGATGTGCTCAATGCTTTCCTGTGATGCTCTACAAGCAAATCCTTTGGGATATCAGTGCAACTTCCTCATCCTGTTTATAGGGACATTAGTCTCTTTATTAAGCACTTTGCATCTTCAGAGGCCAAGCGGCAGAGCAGCAGTGGGTCACCACAGCAGTGCCACTGGTCAGGCTGTGGTAGGGTGGTGCACACAGCTCCAAGAGTCCCCATACAGAGGCTGTGACGAATAATTTCCTCTACAAATAATGCTACTTTCTCTCTAACAACTCATCTCTCAGAGGGTGCAGTGGAGGTAGGGGATCACTTCTATTGGAAAGCCTGGGAGGAATTTTCCTGACACACAGTTATTTTGCATAGCTTAGAAGAGAGAAGCCAGAATTAGAAGAGCAGTTTCTTCTATATTTCTGTAATTGGTTAAAATTCAGCATAATCATAAATGGTGGCAGGCAGGTTGTACTCTAGAGGTTGGGCATGTTTTCTTATCTCTTCCAAGCACTTGTTTCTCACACTCCTTGTCCATGACATTTCTTGAGACTCTACTATGAACAAGGCATGGCATTAGATGCTGAGGGTCCTACTGTGAGCAAGGCATAGCTATGGCAAACACTCTTTTCTGAATTTCTCTCCCTCTGCCTGCTCTATCTAGTAGCATAACAAACGGGAAGGTGCTCAGGTAGAGACCCTTGAAAATCTCAGGGGAAAGCAAGTGGTATTGGAGAGAGCTCGTTTCCCTCTCAGAGGCGATTTCCCCAAATAATTCAAAGACTTCCCCTACCCAAAACCTTCCTTATCTGTTCTAAGCAGGATGGACTACTGGGAGGAATGCAGACTTTGGAATCAGAGTCACGTTGCCTCTGGGCTCTGCACTTATGAGCTGAGTAACTTTGGGAAATGTATTTATCATATCTGAGCCTGAGGTTCTTCATTTATTAAAATGATGGCATAAAGGACACTAACTTCACAAGAACAGGGACTTGGTCTACCCTTTGCTCATCGTTTTCTCCAGCACATGGAACATCATATTCCACACAGCAGGCACTCAAGGAATATTTATAAGTTTATGTTTATTTGTGTTAAATTATTTTAGTTGCTTATATTTGTTTTAATGGGGATTTACCAACATGACTGAAAAAAAAGGTACACAATAAATGCATGTTCCGCCCTAGCTGGTTTGTCTCAATGGATAGAGCATTGGCCTGTGGACTGAAGGGTCCTAGGTTCGATTCCGGCCAAGGGCACATGCCTGGGCTCTGGGCTCGATCCCCATTAGGGGGCGTGCAGGAGGCAGCCAATCAATGATTCTCTCTCATCTGACTCTCTCGCCTTCTCCCTTCCTCTCTAAAATCAATTAAATATATTAAAAAAATAAATAAATGCATGTTCCTTTTGCTTTCCTCCCACTCTGCACTCTCCACAGCAAAGGCCCTGCTATTGGGAGGGGCTAGTAGTGTAAGGACATCCCTGTGAGAACCTGCTCATCTCTCACTACTGTTACCTTTGTTAGGCTGCCTCCTTCCTGGCATAGCTGACACACCTGTGGCTCTTCAGAGAGCAGCAGCTGATCCTAAACCACACAGTAAGCCAGTTAGTTTCCCTTAACCCCAGAAGTAGTAATACTTTCAGAATATGCATTGTTAGTTACAAATTAATATAAGCACAGTACAGACTATCTGGAAACTAGAAAATTACATAGAGTCCCACCACCTCAACACAACTCTGATACTACTATCTTTAGCCTTGGAGCTCCTTTAATTTTTATAATAAATTAACATGATTTTATTTATAAAAAGAAAAGTATATAAGTATAATGTAAAAAGTGTGTGTGTGGGGGGAAGCCCCATCCTCCTTGAGTTACTCTATGAGAAAATGCAAAACAGTAAGCTTCGCTTTATATCCTAATAAATAACAGAGTGACTTGGACACAGAAGCATTTATCATCTTTCTCTTTGGGTTGGCATATATTACTTATTTGCAAAGTATTTTACAATTACAATATTTATTTCTAAGTGATTGAGAAATATTTCTTCTCTCCATTTTATATAGGGAAATCTAAGGGAAAGGGAGGTACTGTGTGCTCTCTTAGGACCAATTTCTTAGGTGACAGGATTTCAAACAAGTGAGGACTAGTGTTTACTTAGGAGATTGCTCAAAGCTGCGCTGCTCCCTGTGAGTTTCAGGCAAATGCATGTCTGTTTGGGACACTGTTAAAAGGCGAGGACACAGAGGCCTGGACGCATTCATCTACCTCCATGCTGCTTTGTTTACAGCCCGGCATGGCACAGCCACCCACACAGTTTCTACAAGATATTTCTCAGGACAGGAGACTCAGT
This sequence comes from Myotis davidii, assembly GCF_000327345.1. NCBI lineage: Eukaryota > Metazoa > Chordata > Mammalia > Chiroptera > Vespertilionidae > Myotis > Myotis davidii. The sequence continues at coordinate 191,859 of NW_006295261.1, read as the reverse complement.
TACCTGTTCATCCACTGGGGGAGACTGCAGCCTAGAAGGGAAAATTAGAAACAGTAAATACAGCAACTTATTATATTTTCCTTTGTATCATTTCAAACGCACACAAAAAGCAATACCATGGTTCTTTTATGTTGTTGGAACCAATATAATCACTAATCTTGACCTTCAAGGAGAGGAAGTTTTGGTTGTTGCATTTATTACTAGAATCTGATCCTTGGTCTACATTGTGGTTCCTGTTTAAAAATAGATTTGGAGTTATAGTTTATGTTTTCTTTTTACTACCCAGTAAACGTTTATTTTTCTAAACATGTAAAACTCCAAATGGCCAACACCATGTTTTAATAGCTTTTTTCTATCTAATATTACAGAAATCTATTCACTATGTTATATATTAGTCCCCTCTCCCTAATAATGTTAACATGTGAACTTCACTAATCAGGGACAGGGCTATGAAGGAGATTGTCACATGAGACCAAGCTGAGCTAATGTTGATTTTCCCAACTTCAAATAGAACTTAAAAGGAAAGCCAGGTCCACTTTGGCTCTAGAGAAAATGTCCCAAGATCCATTGTGGTTCCACTTCCATTCGATTGAGTGGCAGTGTGATCCCCAATGTGACCCGGTTTTCAACTGTTCCTTGGACCACAACCCTAGGAAGCCTGGGTATGTTTTAGGACAGCCCTGGAAGCAGCTATTATGTAGTGCAGAGACAAGGTACTTAAAAAGAGAAGAGAAGGCAAATAGAGGCAACTTGGGTGTGCCACCCAGCCTGTTTGTACTCCTCAAACTTTCTCATCTGTAAGGTAGGAATAGATTAAACTTTTGCAAGGAGAATTACATTTGTAAGGAGATAGCGAATGTGAAATACATTACCAATATAAGGGAGTATTGTCTTACATTCCCAGGACCTAAATCAGAACCTCGTATGTAAGACACTCCTGACTAACAAACTGCCTTTAGCCTGGAAGGAGCTGACCCTGAAAGGAATTTTTTAGTCCTGGTTAAGTTCATGGCCTATTCCCTTCCATGGCTCAGGGCGATCTGATGTGTTGTTATCGGGCTGTTGTCGAAGGTAGGTCCTGCTCAAACCAGGCTCTTTGGGATTAAAGTTAAAGGCTTTGGAATCACTCCGGCCTTGGTGGTGAGAAATACCTGCATAATCAACCTGCTGTTGCACTAGGCGATTTATCGTCTCCAGCAGCTGCTTTTGCTCCAGATGACACAAAACCTCATTCTTAAGGCATTAAAGCCTGGATGGGCAGATACCAAAAATACACACTGTATAGTTCTCTCAGAACCCTTCTCAGGTATATTTCCTTGTTACTAACCTTTTGTTGTTGTTACAACAGACCTTAACTTTTAGAGCAGCTTTAGGTTCACTGCAGAACTAACTGAGCAGCAAGTCCAGAGATTTCTCATGTATTCCACCCATTCTCCCCAATATCAACACACTGTACCAGAGTAGTAAATGGTGTTATAATCAATTAACCTACACTGACACATCATAATTACTCAAAGTCCTTAGTTGATCTTAGGGTTTACTCTTAGTTTTCTACATTCTATGGATCTGGACAAATGTATAACGACAGGTATAATCACCATAGTATCATACTGAGTATTTTTCAGTCCTAAAAAGTCCTCTGTGCTCTGCCTATTCATCCATCCATCTACACCCCCTAGACCCTGGCAACTGTCTCCATGGTTTTGCCTTTCCCAGGATGTCAAATAGTTGGACCTCCTTCATTTTTTAATGCAGTGGGATTATGTAATATTTTGTTATATTTCTGCCTGCTAGAATTATTGTTAAAAGTCAATTTCCTTTAAGCGACATTATGCTCTTCATTGTAGTGAACAAATCAGATGAAGAATTAAGAAAAAGGAATAAAATTAAACTGTTTGAGACCCTTAAGAGAACAGAAGTAAGGGCAATTAGAGGATTTCTTTGAAACATAGCTGCCTTTCTCTTAGCACACAGGTAGAGGTGAGTCATACTCACGTACATGTAAGAACCTAAGAAATGCTATGACATGTGCTTCATTTTCTTGGGACACCAATCCAGCAGAGATTAGAGATAATCTTCTAAGTGAAAATTTGAATTTGGGGATTAACTTTAGGGAAGTCAGAGGACAGCTTGATCACCCTTCTTGTTTCTGAAATGGACTAAATGGGTTTGGTTTACTGTGTTACAATACTTATTTGGTTTGTTATTTACTCACAACCCCTTCAAAATGTCTTTCTAGAATATTCATATTAGAAGTCAGTGTCTGGCCTTGTCATTGCCAATGTGTATCCAAAGCTCCCTCTTTCCCACTGCCCCAAAATCACTTTATATCTTAATTAATACTTTATTAACAAACACCTGTGGCTTTCTTCCAGGGGTTGTTTTAGTTTAGCATTTTCCTCTTGAATTTTGTGCTTCCCATCCTGCCAAAAGAAAACAGCCTAATTTATTAAGGATTCAGAATGCTAAACAATGATGATATTGCAGTCATTTTTTCTAAGCAGTTTTTTAAAGGGAAGGAATTAAACTTTCAAGATGTTTTTTCTCATTCTTTGCTCCAAGTAGTTTCTTAACTGGTTATTCTGATAGAATTTGCAACAAATGATTTTCAGAGTAGATATTTTCTTTAATTCTTGATATTCAAATGAAAATTCAGAATGTATACTATTTACTTGCATAGTGGGCTCAAGGTATCAGCTACTAGAAGAAAAAGGAGAGAAGTAGATACACACATATATATTCCCCCTGGTGGCTGAGCTCTGGAAAAATGGTCACACCACGCATGGCCGTACCCAGCAGACTGTGTGGCCCTCTGGCCCAATGCCATGATGATTTCTACAGCCTGCACAGGCCAAGGAGTTTTCTTCTTTAAAAGACCACTTACTACCCGCAGTTTTAGAGACAAATTCTTCCTGTGGCACACACTCTCTGCTGCCTGCCTTGAGCTGAGGCCCATCAGTCTCCAAAAGTACAATGCATGTTCTGAGACCACTCAAGTATCAAGGAAGGGAAGTCAATGCAGTTTACCCTGTGGGACGCCCTACTGCAGGGCAATTCATGATCAAGAAACCCAAAACCAGATAAGATAGTCCAAGATTTTGGTAAATCTCTGTAAGCCCTTATAAGTATATTTGTGTTTGCTAAACTAAAATAATAAAGACAGCAGGCTACACAGTGGTACTTTGCACACTGTAAATTAGTTTTAATGAATACTGTGTAATAAATTTCTACTTATTCTTTTCTACTCTCCAGCAAACTAGCAGCACACTCTCTAGAAATTTTAAATAAGCTTATAAATTTGTCCTGCTTTGTTTTATATATATGTACAAAGAAGGTAATTTGTTCCCTCTGTCTTTAACAGAAAAGGTATTTCATGCTTTTCTAATTTTATTTTTTGAAGAGGCTGGATCTTGTTTTCCAGGTCCCAGAGACGATCTTACCCCATTGTACCTCCCTCCCCACCACTGGAGCTAGAGGTCTCTGTCCTGAGGCTATTCTGTAGAAACTTCTACTTCTGGTCTTTAAACCACTTTACATTGTTGTCCCTTCTCCAAGCCTAGTTCCACCTTTTCTCTAATTTTCTCTAAAGAAGTGAGTACCTTGAGTATGCTAAAACTGAAATCCTCATGATTTTGAAAATGTCTACAGAAGCAAATCCACATTTAAGACAATTCTGTTAAAGGAGAACTCAGGGTGGGGAGGGATTATTATGCCATATTATTAAAAATACTAGAGGCCTGGTGCACAAAAATTTGTGCACTCGGAGAGTCCCTCAGCCCAACCTGTGCCCTCTTGCAGTCTGGGACCCCCTGGGGGATGTCTACCTGCTCCCTGGGGGATTGGGCCTAAGCTGGCAGTCAGACATCCCTCTGGCAGCCCAGGAGCCCTCGGGGGATGTCCACTTGCCAGTGCTTACTGGACTATGAATTTGACTACAGTGCTGCAGTCAAATATTGTACGATATCATCTTGCCCACAAATTCATAAGCAAATCCCAGTCACATTAATGCTTTGCTTTGTAGCATACCACCAGGAAAACACTAAGAGAGCTGGAAGTCTATATATATATAAGTTGTGACCTTTTTACTTTTAATGTAGGAGAAAATTATTTATCTTCTATAATTGAAACTTTGTTGCCTTTAGAGGAGGCCACAGCTGGCCAGGGCAGGTGGGAAGCCTGGCTTCCTCCACTGCCGGGGCAACCAAGCCTCCTGCTTTCTCCCGCTCTGTGGCTGCTGGCTGTCATCTTGGTTGGGTTAATTTGCATATTGTCACTTTGGCTGGCTGGTGGGGCGTGGCTTGGGGCATAGCGAAGTTACGGTCAATTTGCATGTTTCTCTTTTATTAGAACAGACTAGAGGCCCAGTGTACAAAATTTGTGCACAGGTAAGGTCCCTGGCTGAGGCCTCCCTCTGCACGTGCCTTGGCCTAATGCTGCCTGCTCACCTGCTCCATTATCTTGCCACGGTCTCACTCTTGTCAGGACCCATTGGAGCTGGCAGTGCGTTCACTGCCGCCTGCTGCCAGCACTGCGTTGCCAATGCCTGCCATGTTCCGCACTGCCCCCTGGTGGTCAGCGCATGTCTAACTCCCTGTCAGTTGAACTCCCGCTCTTGGGGACAATTTGCATATTAGCCTTTTATTATATAGGATTAGCTAGCCGAAGTCCAAGAAACACTTATTTTTGTTAAGATACCAAAATAATCTTACTTGACAGATTAAAAAGGTTGACAGGTTGACAGGGCCACAGGAAAGTGTGGTTATTCATTCCCTTTACCAAGTGAAATCAAGTGAGAGTGCCTCAGAGATAGATCCAGAGTCAAGCTCTCATGTGTCCACTCAGCTCTAGCCAGCTAGCTATATGCTCAGGGCCACAGCAATTAGCACGTGTTCCATGAGAGGAAACTGTCCAGCCCATCAAGGTAGTCTCTAAGTATTAAACCAACAAACAAGGGAGAAACAATTATTACCATTTTGGGTTCTGGCTTCTGGGAACTCTTTGCCGGGATGCTCCTGCTGTTCTTTAACCTTCTTTCTCTTTCCTGTTTTAGTTCTAATTCAAGCTGGTTCCTGGGATAGGTTGGAGAGGAAAAGGATGAATATTTGGAGTTCTGAAATCATTCTAAAAAGAATCCCAAACCCTTTTCTTAAAGCTTAATAATAAAATTTTAATACTTGATTAATAAAAAGTTGCCCTATATATGGACAACTAGGTTTAGGATCTCCCAATGCCTGAGGTTTACCACTCTGAATGTCAATATTTAATATGAGCTCTTAATGAAGAGTTGTGGTCAACTGAATGGCAATTAGTAGGATTTACTATAATTGAAAGACAGTATTTATAAATTTTCAGCAGATTCAGTATGAAAGCACTGAACTGAAGTCCCATTTCATATGAACAAACTGTCTCTTCCTACAGGTTTAGGAGTGAGTCCCAGCTACACCTTCAACCACGTGTCCTTAGCAGCTATGTGCATTTCTACCCAACACCCACGTTCTATTTGTTTGAAGTCAGTGATTTTAGCACAGAAACGAGCCTCTGAGAGATAATATGGAAAAGTGAGTTGAGGCTTTTTTAATTAGAATGTCACACTTATTAGCTTAATTGTGTGAATCTGGACAAATTTAACCCCTCTAAGCTTTAATTTCATCTGAAAGTGGAGGTAATAAGATCACCTATTAATAGGTTTGATGAGGAGATGTTAAGAGAGAATGCATGTGAAGAGCTCAGTCAAGTATTTGGCACACAGTAAGAATTCAGAAAATGAAGTGTTATGTTGGCTATTAATTCTCTTACTCTTTTTTGTGTATCTTGGATCTGGGGTTGTAACTTCCTAATTCTTTTAACACAAAGGATGTCGACAAGATTTTGGGGATGCTGAGGTATGTGAAGCTTTCTGAGTTCTAATGTCAGAGAAAGGCACTGCAGAGACAGAATGGAGATAGCTGGGTCACGAGACCCCCTTCTCGCACTGTCCAGCCTTAGAATTACCACAACCACCCTGTCGATTGCAAGCGCCCTCTCTTCACCGCTGCCTTGTGAGCTCCTCCACTTCCAGCTGCAGGCTGTTGATCTTGTCTCCGAAGTCCTGCTTGAAGAGCCGGTTGTCCAGTTCAGCAGACTGGCGGCCTCGCTCGGCCTGGCGCAATCTGGATGTGAGCCACATGAACTTGTGATAAAAAACAAAAGCCACGGTGGGGAGGAAGACCAAGTTCACAGCAAACATAAAACAACCCAAGGAAGAAGGCATGGAGAGACAGAGAGAAGACAAAAATTCTGTAGGACACAGGGGAAGAAACTATGGGGGAAAAAGATGGAGAAGAAACAAATTCTCAAGAAAAGCAAGATGAAGGTGAACCAGGCAGAAGAAAAGTGATTTTCCATTTTTTTTTATTCTAGTACTACAGTTTACAGCCATTAGATGATGAACAACAAAACACCACTGTTTAGAAATCCATATCCAAAGCCAACCTTAAGCACACAGTAATTAAAGTTAAATCCACTTTTTTTTTTGGTTGTTTTTATTTCCTAATTGGTTTGGTACTTTATATTTATTTTATACACACAACTGGAACTTGCAAATGGGCAACTACCTTCTTATATATGGAACTGGAACATTTTCCTGGTCCTTCCCCTAACCCACAAATTATATTAAACCATTGAACATTATATATCAACCCTTCCCCAGACTTTGGGTTATTATATAAGGAGAAGCCTTTGTTAGAATTTGGCCATCTCTTTCCTTTTCTATTCCTGCCAAGTGGTGTGTAATTGGATAAGCAATTCAGCCCTGGGCCTGCACAGAATTCCTGACCAGATTCTCTGGGAGATTCTGATGAATGTTTTCTTCCATATATTCTATAACTTTGCACCTATAAAGAAGCATGTTCTAAGACGTGAAATATCCAGGGCCCTATAAAATAGAATTTGGAAGCATACTATGTGTAGTCTCTAAAATTGTTTTATTTTGGTGTTTGAACACTCCTGAATGCTCATAGAAAAGGCAATTTACCACAAAAGTTTGATGAAGATAAAAATAGGTGCAAAATTATAAGAAATAAAATGAGTTGAAGAGCACAGGATCTTCCATGAGGGTTGCTCCTGTGCTCTTTGATTTGACTTTGGTTCAAGTCTACAAGGACCTGTAAAAGCAGAAATGAAATCTAACTTACTCTCTTAATTCTGTTTTTTTTTCCATGAAGGTATGAATTTCAGGAGCAGGAAGCAAAGGGATTATTTTTGTCCCAACCTAAGCAGCTGAAATGCTGCAATAATAGAATGAAAAAAGAGAAAAAAAAAAAAACATTTGCCATGACTTTTTGAAGGGATAAAGGCTTATTTAGCCTGTCCCCCAAAATTCAAAAGCCATTTTTTAAAAAATTACATTATTTATTGGATTATTTACAATGTGGAATGCAGAAAGGGTTAAATCTGTGGTCACTTAGAGAAATAAGCCCTGCTTATTATTGTTTGTGGACACCTATTGGGAATCTTTATTTTTAGACTAAATAATAAAGATTGTTTTTATCATTTATCTATTTCCCACTCTGGAATGATTTCCTAATAATTAGATTGTTAGTTTCCTAGAAACTTTGGCAAATCCTCATCTAAACAAAAAATAACAGAAACTCTTAGGAAAATGTTTCTAGCATGGAATAACAGGCAGGAAACCACCACTCGTGTTAATACCTGGTTGTCTTTACTCCAAAAGGAAAAGCAGGATTTAAAATATGTGTAGTGTATTTTTTCACAGGAGGGGAGTATTTTTATTAAAATTGTTCTCTCTGAACTACCTAAAGAGGGAGTGGAATTGCAAGAAAATGGCAGAGGTAGAAGATGACAAATATTAGGAGGGTTTTTCCAAGCTTCCACATTATTATGTTATTATAAATTACCTAATCACTAATTTTATCTCTATGTACTTTATAGAAATGTAAGGATGCTGTTTTCCCCACCCCAGGAAGTCACTAACGCAAAAAAGTTGCAAGCAATATTGGTTACAGAGAATAGAACTGCAGTAAAATACTAAGACTTATCCTGGCTTGGGGATTAAATCTACATAACAAAAGTGAAAAGGGGTCATGGCCTAAGAGACACAGAACTACTTTAGAAGAGTCCAGGCCCGTAGTCACCTCTAGTTCATTACATTGCAGTGGTAGAACAGGCTCATTGATATAGACAATGCATCTAGAATCTGATATTGTCAGGTACTGGGTTGCAAAGCATCAATAATATGTGTACAAAGCTTCAATTCCCTAAGGCTTCTTTTTTAAATGGAATATTTATTTATTGGTCAACTCAGAAGTAATTTCTTGAAGTTTATTTGGCATTTAATTGAGAACTTACACTAAATTTTCTAACTCTGGGGAGAAAGTAAAGAAGAAAAAACACAGCCTATATATCAAATTGTTTGTTTTTTTTAAAAGTCCAATAAATTCAAAGTCAATTTTTGGTGATGTTTTATATGAATCAGAGCCCAAATGTAATAGCTTTCAGATTTCTTCCTTTTACAATTCTGTTGTGACATGCTGCAAAATGCCTAATGATGTTTGGGGATCAATTTATTTGCTGCACTATTTAAGGCCTTTGCCTGTTTCACCAAATCCTTTTCACTAAATTAATAAAATAAAAATAAAAATGGAGTGAAAGGGGAATGAGAAAATGAATAAACAGGAAAGAGAAAAATAGCAAGATAATAAGTCAGCATATTTGAAGAGATGTCATTATTTTAATTGCTTTAAACACCAAGTCAAAAAACCATTGAAAACGAATTTTATACACTTCAAACACATAATCTATGAACACTAAAACTGATTTGTTGAATCATAAACACATAATTGCTTATGAGCAAGAACTTAGATAATTTCCTGGATAGATGAATATCTTTTTATTTAAAATCAGCCAAACCAGAGGTTTCAAGCTTTTTTATTAATTTGCAAATAACTTTGAGTTAACATTAATATTCAGTGCCATTCAGGACCCTACTGGTCAAGAATCATCTGAATAAAAGACATCATGCATTCATCCATTCATTCATGCATCTACTAAATGAATGCCTTGTAAATGCAAGGCACTGCGACAGATCCAATGAGGGAACTTAAACAACTAGTTAACTAACCTTAAGGAGTTCACACTCTCACTAGAAGATACAATACATATATCAAGGGTATGAGGTAAGGCAGAAATGAGAAGTGTTACAAGCAGCCTGGGGAGGTATGGATATAAGGCCATGGGAGTTCCAAGGGCAGACTTGGCAGATTATTTTTATCTGGGAAGAAGTATTAGAGGAAGCTTTAAAAAAGTCACCTTTGAACCTGAATGTAAAAAAAATGTATTTGAAGAACAAGGAAGTGGGGAGAGGAAGGGCATTTCTAATTGGTGGAACTATTAGAAAAGATATGGATGAGAAAAATAGGAAGCATGTCCAGGGACCAGTTGGTAGTTTAGTTTTGCTCAAGTGCAAGGGTGATCAGTGGGGGTAAAGGTGGCAACACAGACTGGCAACAACGAATGACCGTGGCTGTTGTTGCTCATTTGAGCTTGAAGTCTTAGCCACTTCTCTTGGCACTAGGAAGAAAACGGTGTTTTCAAACCAAAAGTGAAACAAAAGAATAGCCTAGGGAGAGGATGTACTTAATGAATGGTGGGTACTGGAGGGAAATAGCTGGTTAGAGAATGAGAATACAAGACTGAAGGACAGAGCTGGGGACAGATTTAAGAGTCATGGGCATGAGGTGACAGTGGAAGCTATAGGACTGTTCAGCAGAAAGGAGAGAAAGGAGTTACATTTTTTAGAAGAGCTCTCAGTACCCCTGTATCACCTGGCACCAAAGTATTTAATGACTTTAGTGATGAACAATAAAACAGTAGAATCACAAACATATTTGAAAGCCCTTTCATCCTTGTTAAGTATCCCTCCCCTAACACACGGCATTGAAATGGGATTAAGTGAGAGGGTTAGAGTTCTGCTGTTCAAAACAGTCATGAAAGACTGATGTTTTTTATAAACGTTTCCAGCAACATCTTAAGACAACACCAACTTTTATCAGCTTTCTCTCTGCGAGCATGCTGATGTTAAGCTGGGAGAATTGAACATACTTTCTGTTTGCCAAATGCATAGTACATTCTCTGCACTTCCAGCACTGTAGGCCCAAAGTGTTTCTAAAGAAACTTTACCTTTGTTCAAGTTGTTTAATGGTAGCAGCCATCTGATTGGTCTTCTCTTCCAAGCGACTGTTTAGTTCACTTTTCTGTTTTACTCCTAAGTCTGAACTCTGATATGGAAAAGAATTATGAGTCATGTATATTCAACATAAAGTCCTAAAAAACACCCACATGCCTTTTGAACCTAATGGTGTTTGGGGAAATAGAGAAATAGAAATGCTCCTATATTTGGGAACTAGTTAGTTCCCAAGTGTAGAAGAAACAAAAAGCAACGTTTAAAATTAGTAGTGTTTTACGCATCTTTCTCATAAAAATCAACACCAGAAGGTTCATCACTTTAGCATATTCCAGTATAAAAGCTAATGGAATATGTAACTCAGTTGGTAGGTTAGACTGCAGAATAGAAATTATCTCACAATCTGAAAAGTGGCCATGGTGATGGTCAGGTTCCTAAAGTGGTTTACGAGCAGCTAGCCTCAAAACGAGATGCGGCTCTTTCTTCTGGTATTTAAAGTGTGATGCTAAACAAGAGGGGCAAAGGGAAGCCCTGGGGTTTTAGAGAGCAGTGAGTCGGCTCCTGTTTCCTTCACCTGCAGCTTAAAGGCAAGCTCGTGTTTGAGAGCCCTGAGGTCATCCAGCTGCTGCCGCAGACACACCAGGGCATCCTGCTTCTCGCAGACGTCCTTCTCCAGCATCTTCATGGCCAGCTCCATCTCCTGCCTCATGCTGATCTGGATCTCCAGTTCTTTCTCAACATCCTGCCCCAAAGGAAAAGGAAATGCTTACTCTCTCTCATCTATGCACAAACCAAAAAATTCCACAGGAAAAGGTACACCAAACTCTCAGGTCTGAATATTCTGACAAAATAGCTATAAGCTCTCATTCAATGCAGAGACATTAATGACAGGAATAATTAGGATAATTACAATAACATTTACTCAGTAATTTACAAACCTGAAGGGCTTAGTAGGCCAAAGGTAATGCTATTTAATATGTCTAAAATACACACACACACACATAAATAAAATTCACATACCTGAGGTACTTCATCAGATATTAAGATAGACAACTGATGTCATGTCTTATTATATAAATATATATAAACTAGTGAACATATATATTTATATACCGTTATAGTAGCCAGTACAAAATGAAGCAGTTGTAATTCTCTTCAATTTGGATATTGTTGACATATTCAAGAGCCCAAGAAATAAAAAAGATAGTGTGGGTTCCCAGGGTAACATTCAATTACTGTGAATAGTCAATATGGCTAACTTAATTTTTAGATTCACTTAACATGAGCCTCTTTTTGTTCCAACCATTATTACTGTAACATTATTTGGATGATCAAAGCTGTAAACTCCTGAGGTTCTTCTGGCACAGCCAGGACCTCGCCTACTTGCTTGGTTTCTTTCCTTATTTATTTATTTATTTATTTATTTACTTACTTACTTAAATATATTTTATTGATTTTTTTACAGAGAGGAAGGGAGAAGGATAGAGAGTTAGAAACATCAATGAGAGAGAAACATCAATCAGCTGCCTCCTGCACACCTCTTATTGGGGAGGTGCCCACAACCAAGGTACATACCCTTGACTGGAACCGAACCTGGGACCCTTCAGTCCACAGGCTGATGCTCTATTCACTGAGCCAAACCGGTTACGGCTTCTTTCCTTTTTTAACATTTATCTTATTGTGACATAAGGATGTGTAAAATTTTTATCACATGCCGCTTAACTGAGGCACTCCTCTAACATGGTTAGCATGACAGAAATTGGATTAGACTGCTTCTTATAAAGTTGCCATATATTATTTGTAGGAGCTTCCTTGTAGAAAGTATTTTGAGATCCAATTCACAAACACATAGAAGGAAAATGATAATTATTTCAAGGATGTCAAAACAGTATTATTTTCTCAGAAAACCTGAAATTCTGTTTTATACACTATTAGTGTATAAGGCTCACTCCTTATTTTCAGCCTTTTCCCTATTGTTAGAGACACTACTGGGGTGGTGGTGGTGGATTCTTTTGTTTGTCATACTATCTAAATTGCAGGAAGAATTAATATACTAATACCAGAGGTGTATGAGTACACTAATACTTGGATAAAATGCAGTTCAAGAATATTACTCCTTATTATACATTCTCATATGTATTTTTTTCATAATACATGAGTCTCAAAATATTTTAAGACTAACACTGATGACGCATCTTTCTATTTATGTATAAGAACAAGAATAAATTCAGAAGTAAGAGCTAAAAATAAAAGAATACAATTCTACATTAATGGCTTTTAGTGATGAGGCGAGAAGTTGCCCCCTCCAAGGAGACATACCAGAATCTTCACAGGAGTGATGACTGAGGTGGGGAGGAGGGAGTGCAGAGTTTATAAAGTAGTTACTACATACCTAATGTTTTTGCAATACAAACAATAAAAGCAAGTAAATATAGATTGCAAAATCTTATTTGCAGTTGAGAATACGTGTACTCAGAAAATTGACTGAGAAAGCATTATAGGGAATATGGGTTAACAAGAGCGAGAAACAGTTTATAGGATGCATAAAAATGTGTCAGTACACTACTGCTATTCCTGGCCTTGGTCTAAGACAAACCCCTAAGCAAGCTGTTACATTCTGCCGTCTTAATGTAAATGAAGTTTACCAGTCGCAATTGTGTCTCCTCCTTTAAATGCTTTCTTGCTTCACTTAGTGCTTGCCCTTCTGAAGTTCTGTCTTGCTTAGGAGCCTTGAAATGATAAATAAAACAGTACATTTTTAAGGATAAAGAATTTATACTGTTAACTAACACCAGCACTCCTATTTATTAAGAGAAAATGATCAAACCTAAGCAGATACAACAATGAACAAAGACAACAAAGAAATTGAAGAGGGTTAGTAACTTACAAATTCTTAAACTGAATTGAGGATTTCTTTCTATTTTGTTTAAAGTCTTCAGACAGTTTACCAAACCAAGTAGTAGAAGTTTTAAAAATCAGCCTCTAAAAACAAAATAGTATTCACTGTCAACTATGAATTGGGGCAAATGTTCAATTGGGAATATATTCCTTTTCCAGAGATCTTACATCTGGTATCTCTAACCATCCAGAGAGATCACAGCTAAAAATAAGGAAGTCATCAGAAAATTCTTCTGAGCGGTCACAGTTGTTTTCACAAAGTCCATGCATTAAAGTCAAAAGTTACTCTTAGAAAACGACTTTGTTCCTCACTCAGCCTAGTTACTTTTTAGGAACCATTTTAATAACTGGATGTTTGCGTTCCTAGGTCACAGTAGGTTAGAAGCATGAGGATACAAGGGAACAGGAAGACCTTTCTAGAGATAGCAATACTACCAGCAGTATGAAGAAATGCCAACAAATCATGAAAGACAGAAAATTACACCCACAGACATCTGGAAATATTTAGGTACAGGAGCTAGAAGCTCTATCGACCTCAACAGCTCCCTAAAGTAGTACCACTATAATTTAGTGCAGAATTGCCAATGTGGATAGTTCTGATCTTCAGTCATCAATAAGCTAAACCTGTTACATTACATCCTCTACTTAAGAAGGCTTATAATTGTACAATATATAAAAGGCTTGCAATGTATCTGTTTAGTCATATATAAAAACTTTGATCCTTTACAAAATTAAGTTATTTAGAAGGTTCATTAACAAAGAAACTATTTCCCAGTGGTATCATATAAACACTTCTTACAAACAGTAAAATGGTCAAAAATAGTGGTACATTTAATATAGCAAATCTAACACTTAAACACAGCACAAATCTTTAGTACATAAAAACAAGGAACTGAATTAGACTGTTTCAGATGTAGATGGCGGTGAAGCCAAGGAGCATCTGTAAAAGGAGCACCACCCTCCCCTAACCTTCACTGTTCCCCAGTTTTGCGTGAAGCCGCAGTAAAAACAGTTTGACATTATGTGAATGCTTGTTGCTTCCAAACACTCCTCTAGAGGCTCCCCCACCAACACTGACACTCTCTCCAGGAATATTTTATAAATCTAGTAAGGTTACCTTCCGATTGGATTCCAGTATGTAGGAGCTTTCCTCTTTAACTCGCTCCATTTCTTCTTGCAAGGTAATAATCCTATTGTTTGCAACTGCAAGCTGTTGATAAAATTAGAAAAAAATAATCTTTTATCTTTCTTTTATTAACCAGGATAGGAGAATTCATGATCTGCTAGGCCATGATTTTTTCAGGATTAGCTATTCTTAGAAGAAAAGAAAGCTATTTATAACCCCATTAAAATGTCCTTATAAGGAACTTAGAAGAAATATTTTGAAAGTAGCTTAGATTCAAATTTAAAATATCTCCTTTTGCTGCTCTTTGTGTAAACTTTATTTCAGTACCAAAATGTTAATATCATTTACCTTAAGGATGTCCTCATGGATAATTTATATTAAGTTACAACACCCATCTCTAAAGCATATAAGAGGTTACCTCATGCCTTGGGATCCATCTTATGAATCCTCCATTAGACTTTTTACAAGAGTAAAGAAATGAGCTCTTTTTACAAGAGTAAAGAAATGAAGGTGCCATTAGGCACGTAAGAGAGTTTTCATTTCAGCACCTAAGAAGATAAGGTGATGTCATTAGCAGAATGCAGCTAAGAGGAAACTCTGTTATCCTCATTCTGCAGGAGGGAAAAGTCCAGTGGGAACACTTTATCCTTCTCTGTACCTCCTGACCTGTATTCTCCACAGAGAAAGTGAAGGGGCCTAAATGAGGCTGGGAACGGAAATGGGCAGACTCCTCTTGGCCAGGCCTGGGCCGCTTTTTATTGTCTCTGCACTGGCAGTGGGGCAGGTTCTGTTTGGTTCCTGTTCTAACGCGTGAGGACAGGGGAGCTAGGCTCAGGCATGCTTTCTAGAAGCAAGTCTGGAAGCCCATTTCTCCGTCTCTCCATGACCTGATGGAGCATGAAGAAGTAACTCTGGTCTAGAGCCAAGTGCACCCTCAGACAGCTTCTGCCAAGGTCTCAGCATCAAGAGAAAATGTTAGGAGATGATGACTGCAGATCCAAATGGGCTTTCTAAATCAGCTGCACAACAACAGAGTGCATGTTTATACACCGTGACCTGCTGAATTCTCATTTTGTTATGTTGGCTCAGAACTCAAGAGGTGAAAAGTCTGTTTTTATTTTTTACTTTTAACACTCGTCCTCTTAAATCCAAAATAGATGGATATGAGAAAAGGCAGGCCTCATTAGCTTTCTCAGCTCTTTATTAAGCGTATACACCATGCTTACCTCTCTCTATGGTAAATGTTCAAAGTTTTAAGAAAATAAATCTTATTGGTAAAACAACTAAGTCAATGAATGAAAAAATTACTATATTTAGTAAAATAAACCTAGATCAGGAGGACAATCTTGTGACTGAGGGAATAAAATTAACAAGTATGTTTATACTAAGTGCCTGTGATGTGGCAGGCACTGGTCTAGGCCCTTATGTATTAAATCATTTAATTTGCACAAAAATCTTATTGTTCTTATCATCCCCATTTTACAGATAAGCTAACCAAGGAATAGAGGCTTAAGTAATTTGCCCAGGATTAGAAAGCCAGAGTTGGGACATGAACTCAAGTAGTCTAGCGCTAGAGCGCATGCTTAGTTGTTATGCTACAGTGCCTCAATATAATAGCAGTAGAATCACAGTACATAATTTCTGTGCAGAATATTTTGAAAGCCTGGTGGGATCAAATTCTAAAGGTCATATCCATAAATTAGAGTTTTAATATAATTTAAGAATCTATACTAAAAAATGAAGCTCACAGAGTTGAGTAATAAGGAGGTGTTATTTTTTAAAAAATTAAATTTATTGGGATAACACTGGTTCATGAAATCATACAGGTTTCATGTGTACAACTCAACAAAACATCATGTGCACACTGCATCGTGAATAAGAAAGGTGTTTTAAAGTTGTAACAACGAAAATGTTTGTCCTGGGGAAAAAAAGATTAAACAACATTTCCTAGTTACTATTTTAACTTGGTTTTATTGAAATCATATTTACCCCACTGCAGAATAGTTAGAAACAGAGAAGGTAAAAAAATCTTTGCCACCTGGAAAATTTTATTTAAGGTTTTAAAAAGAAACATCTAATGCCACTCGGGGGGTGGGTGGGAAATGTAGCTTAGACTTTGGTAGGTTAGGGAAAAATATATTAATCAGAAGTGAAACATGAACTTATTTTTCTTTTTATTTTAGGGACTTTACTAAAAGTTTTCACATATGTATTCTTATCTGATCTCTAGAGAAATTGTGAGGCTGAAAGGGGAAGTGTAAATACTCTCATCTGCTAGCGAGGGAACTGCGCCTTTGGAAGTCAAGTGACTGACTTGTGCAGCAGCACATGACATGCGGCACGTCATGTAAGCAGTGGTCACTGGTCTTCTGACCAGTGCTCTTTGTGTTATCTACTCACCACCCATGCAGAAGATCAGGCCTGTGAAGGTGGAGAGCTGCCAATCTGGCACATATAAATCAATGCCTGGCACATACGAATCTTTGTCTACCTCTAGTACCGAAAATGTTTGCTGAATGAATAAATGGTGAATATCATGCTATATGCTAAACATGAACTCTAGGCTAGTTCAGACAAAACAAAAGAAAGCAAGATATTTGATCAGCTTAGGTTCCAGGCCAGTAGTCCAACTGTACAACTGAGACCCCTGACATAAGCCAGCTGGCCATTCTTAGCCACAACAAAGAGTTATGTCCTATATTAGACATTATCTGAAAAGTCAAGTCCTTTATTTCCATGGCTCCAGGGAAATTACTTGCCACTAATGCACATCACTAAATTCTATAACTCAATCAAAGAATTTCCAAAACACTTACTTCCTCTGTCAGTTTAGTGTTCGATTTTTCTAGTGCATCCACTTTTGCCTGAAGGTTGTTTACAGTAGCACTATCAAGAGAAGAAAAAAACATAATGGTTATTTTTGAGAAATAGAACAATATTCTATACATCCTTTTAAACACCCATCACACTTTTCATTGTAATGCCCATGATTTTTTATAGACTTGCAAGCTCCAAGATAACTTACATGGGGGGCTATGTCTTAGCAGCTTCATCATTGGCACTGAAGTTTGTTTTTAATAAGGACTGGTTGAATGAAATAAAAGAATAAATGCACTATACAGTAGACTTTAAGTTTTACTTCTGTATAGGGTACCCCAAAAAATGTATACACGCTTTTAGCTGATAGCTCAATGTTTCTTTCTTTTTAGATTCAACCCATAGGAATTAATAATTATTCAAAGTGCGTATACATTTTTTGGAAACCCTGTATAATAATAGGCTGAATGAATTAAATGCTTACCACACACCAAACACTCTTCAAATGATTTTACTTGCATCATTTCATTTATTCCTTTCCACTACCCTATGCATTAGGCATCCTCAATTACAGAGAGAAACTAAGGCATGAAAAGAGGAAATTAATAGTGTCACCTTATATTTCATTGTCAATTATAACCATACCTTTCCTTAACTAACATCTCCATAGTTCACTGTAATCATTATTAGCTCTTACATTGAGTTTGCACCTAAATTGAGTTTTCTAGCTGGAACCAAGACAATATAAATTGATACTGATATAATCATATTATGGTCTTTATTTAAATTAAAATGATTCTTTCATAAGGAAAACTATAAATAAGATAATAATAGACATATTAATTCTCCTTAATTATTTGACAGTTTTTAGAATAGGGATGGGAAACCTTTTTTCTGCCAAGAGCCATTTGGATATTTATAACATCATTCACGGGCCATCCAAAATTACCAACTTAAAAATTAGTCTGCTCTATTTGGTCAAACATGTAATTGACGCACCCCTAATATCTTGGCATGGCCAGACCAAATGATTTCACGGGCCTTATATGGCTCGCAGGCCTTATATAGCCCTCAAGCCAGATGTTCCCCATCCCTGCTTTAGAACATAAATGTACTACTTGAGAAAACAAAGAAATTTTTGTCTTATCTCCTCAGTGGAGAGAAGACTGTTTCAAGTTCTAGAGAGTTCTGAAAATACTTAGTGAGTACTTGGTAAATTAATGGTAATGATGGTGAAGACAGGGTAAATTAATACTATCAATTTTATATATAAGTGAGAAATACAAGGGACCAATGAGATATGATTAATCTAAAGATACTAAGGCAATGAGTAGTTTACTCAAGATTAGTCCTAAAATATGTGGTTGGATCAAAAGGGCCAATTTCAACTGTAAACGGTAGGTACTCAAGTCATAATTTCATTCACTGTTGTTTTGATGCTGTAGAAACGTAATTCCTGTTTATATCAATTAGCATACGGTAAAATTGGTTTTGTTATACATTGTTTTGCTTAAAGTCACAGAACCTATCAATGATATTAAATGAGGACTTACCATATATCACATATTTAAGAATCTTAACAATGTATGTATTTATTCACTAGAAGTATAATTACATACTAATCTTATTACTGCCTTTCACTAAAGGTCACCAAAACAATTAAATGCCATTTCTCCAGTGTCTAGCTAAGTGGCTGGCAAGCAGGACTTCTACATACTTTTGTTCAGTATTGTCTCAATTTATCCTCACTGCTCACCAGTTTACCTTTCCCTTCCCTTGTAACAAACACCCCAGTAAAGTAATAATATTTATTCATTCTTTACTTCAGATGTCTGTTGAGTTCTTCTACATAGTTTTTCTGATCCAGAATTGCAGTAATCTGGCCATCTCTGGAGGAAAAGGGGGAAAGAGAGAGAAAATAGAAATAAAATAAATAATATTAGAAATATTGCCATGACCGGTTTGGCTCAGTGGATAGAGCGTCGGCCTGCGGACTCAAGGGTCCCGGGTTCGATTCTGATCGGGGGCGTGTGCCTTGGTTGCGGGCACATCCCTGGTGGGAGTTGTGCAGGAGGCGGCTGATCGATGTTTCTAGCTCTCTGTCTCTCTCCCTTCCTCGCTATAAAAAATCAATAAAATATATTAAAAAAAAAGAAATATTAAGATCCCCATTCCCCCAGTCTTTTCATAAAACATAGAAAGGAAATTGTGGCATAGATACTCAATCAGAAGACAAACCTGATGTATAATCCCCTCGACATCAACAAGAAAGACTTGAAGGTTAAAAAAATACAAAAAGACACGCAAAACTCCATATTAATAAAGCCCTTATTATAGCTTACACACATCGTAACTTAGGTAACAGATATAACATTACAATCTGTCAGAGGTATTTAAAGAATAAACATTTTCTTCTCCCAGCTGACAGATTTTTTTAGCTTCACTAGTTTTATAACAATTTTCCATTTGTTGTAGGAATTGAATTAAGCTTCCTCTGGTGTAATAGTTGTTCTCAAAGGATATATATTTGTCTTTAAATGTCATTTGAATTTCAAAATGAATGGTATAAAAAGGTTTTCATTACGATCAAGGATTTATTATCACATGAAAAAATAAAGTGTGAAAAAGGAAGGTTTACTTTTCATACCAACTAATCTATAACAGGCAAAATTAAATAGCTAGACTTTTCAACTGAAGGTAAAATCAAGACCACAGACCTCTACAACTACTTAACAAGCCATATAATCTTAGCTCAATGTCCAAGGTTGAAAACTTCAAAATATGCTTTCAACTGCTAAATTTATAAAAGGCATAAGGTGTGCTTTTGATCTCCAATTTCTAAGTAGTATATGAATCTTTTAAAAAACTTTTTATTGTGGAAATAATTATAGATTTACAAGAGTTGTAAAAGTAGCACAGTTCCCATATACTCCCCCTTAATATTAACATTTTACATAACCCCTCGATGCATATTTAATATTGTAAATTTTAAGCAAACCGAGAATGTAATCCTTCTCATCAAGAAAGACCATATTTTCAAACACTATCTGAAGAGATGGAGCATTGGGCTCATCTTATAAAATTTTTCATTCTGTTTTCCCCTGAACCGCACAGCAGAAAAATCACTTTAATTACAACCCCTAACTGGTGATTATGATAGAATCAGGAACATAGAAAGGGAATGGACTCACTATTCTTGGGGTGGAAAGGGGTGTGGGGGGTGTGGGAAGAGACTGGACAAAAATTGTGCACCTATGGATGAGGACAGTGGGTGGGGAGTGAGGGCGGAGGGTAGGGTGGGAACTGGGTGGAGGGGAGCTATGGGGGGGAAAAAAGAGGAACAAATGTAATAATCTGAACAATAAAGATTTAATTAAAAAAATAATTACAACCCCTTTTAGGGTTTAGCAGACACAACAGACAGTTTTGGCAAGATGCTATTAAAGCTAAACCACTAGAAATTCTTGGGCAAGTCTGATAAAAAGTAGTATTGTTGTAGACTTTAAATATTATCAAAGAACATTAAATAAGAAAGAAACCTAATTTTCTTTGTACATACCCTTCACTACCTTTACTGCTGTTCCCATCCTTGAGGTACATTGAAAAGTCTATAACTCCAACCTACAGAGAGAATTTTCAGAATTTAATATAAAATTAGATTTTTTTTCTCCAAGGTATAACACATCTCATTCTAGATACTCAAAACAGTTATATAGTCATGACAATTACTAAAAATTTTAAATGACATTTTAATGTTTACTTTTATTATAATCAAGAATTGACAAGGGCTCTAAGTAAAGACGCAGGTTAAGTCAATAGGACTAGAAGCCCAGATAAGACTAAGAAAGTCAACACAATACTTAATATGAATTTGAGGTTTAAAGTTTCTCTTTTGTTTATTTCAAGTATTCTGCTACAGAGCCACTATGTTAACTTTTAGAAATAACTATTAAAATTATTGTTACAATAATAATGTGTATCCCCTTTAGAAGTTTTAGAAAATACAGATAAGCAAAAGGAATAATACAAGACACCCACAGTCCCAACCAACTGAAGATGATCACTGTGACATTCTGGTATCTATTCTTCCACATTTTCATTGGTGTATGTCTACATTTTTCAAGACTGCTATTTTATCATTCAGCTTATTTCTTTTTTAAAATCCACATCAAAATATCATACTTCCTGTTCTCTATTTTCTCAGTGTAAAATGTAACAGAAATTCATTGTAGTATTTCATACAGAAGGGGTGAGAGAGATAGTCATAGTGAAAGCAGCAGGTTTACTTATTGGGCAATGAATGTGTGCCAGGCCCTGTAAGTACATTACATGTACTCACTCCTTTATTCCTCACAATATCACTATGAAACAGAGACTGCATTTCTTATCCCCATATTACAGATAAGGAATCTGAAGAACCAAGAAACTTTGTACCTACAAAATATATTCAGCTAGGAAATGAAGCTGGAATCTCAACATAAACAGTTTGGGTTCAGAGTCTTCACTCTTAACTACCATGCTAAACTTACTTTTAGTATTTAGCCTGTGTATATACTTTAGCCTGTATATTATATTTTAACCTGTGCAAAATATTTTTAACAGGGATCACAGTCAAAATAAGAATTTGAAAAACATTTAGAATGCATAAATGAGCCAAGTTGGAAGGTAAAAAAC
Source organism: Myotis davidii (assembly GCF_000327345.1). NCBI lineage: Eukaryota > Metazoa > Chordata > Mammalia > Chiroptera > Vespertilionidae > Myotis > Myotis davidii. Next base: position 170,164 of record NW_006295261.1, on the reverse strand, counting down.
TAATTTCTCTC
>NW_006295261.1:142028-169930 GCF_000327345.1 Myotis davidii | reverse complement strand
ATATATATATGGCTTAAAGAATTTCCCTTAATTTGGTTGGTATAATCTGATCAGTCCAAATTCTGAGATAAGGGAACTCAGAGTGACACACTTGGTAACTGAGTACTTTTTCATACCTGAGAGTCCAAATCTTCTCCTTTCATACAGAAATTGGCATCAATGACATTCAGACCCACCAAAAGACCAGCAATTATGGCTCCCTCTTCTTCCATCATGAGCGCATTTGGTTCATAGAATTCGCTGTAAGAGAGATTCATGGAATGTTCTATTGTAATAAAACCTCAAGAACCAATGATGTAATCATGAGACAAGGAGGGAAACACTTGCCTCATGGTTGAATGTAGTCATTTATGATAATAGCAAAAGAGTGAAAAAATGGATTGGATACTTTATTTAGAAGATAGATGCATGAGGAGACTCTAGATAATAAATAGTCCAGCTGAAAGAAAAGTGATCAGAATGGTAATTTCATTGAAATGAGTATTCATGCTTTTCCCACATATTTGTACTTGTGAAAAGAAATTCATTTTAATGTAGCCCGGTTTATCCATTTTTTTCCCCCTTTATATGTAGAACTTTTTATCTTCTTATGTCTTCTTCCAAAAATTTTATTGTTCTCTTTCTCATTTTATCTATGATCCATCTAGAGAAACATTTTTATGTGTGTTGTATTTGGATTTAACATTACATGTCAATTTCCTGTCTTATTGAACCTAGGTGCATGCCAAGATGTCAAAAGCCCTTCCTGGCCCTAGCTGGTTTGGCTCAGTGGATAGAGCGTGTGTTGGCCTGCGGACTGAAGGGTCCTGGGTTCGATTCCAGTCAAGGGCATATGGCCGGGTTGTGGGCTTGATCCCCAGTGGGGGGTGTGGAGGAGGCAGCTGATTAATAATTCTCTCTCGCCCTAACCGGTTTGGCTCTGTGGATAGAGTCTTGGCCTGCGGACTTAAAGGTCCTAGGTTCGATTCCAGTCAAGGGCATATGGCCGGGTTGTGGGCTTGATCCCCAGTGGGGGGTGTGGAGGAGGCAGCTGATTAATAATTCTCTCTCGCCCTAACCGGTTTGGCTCTGTGGATAGAGTCTTGGCCTGCGGACTTAAAGGTCCTAGGTTCGATTCCAGTCAAGGGCGTGTACCTTGGTTGCAGGCACAGCCCCAGTTGAGGGTGTGCAGGAGGCAGCTGATCGATGTTTCTCTCTCATCTATGTTTCTAACTCTGTATCCCTCTCCCTTCCTCTCTGTAAAAAATCAATAAAATATATATTCAAAAAAATAATTCTCTCTCATCATTGATGTTTCTATCTCTCTCTCCCTTGCTTCCTCTCTGAAATCAATAAAAATATATTTTAAAAAAACAAAACCGCTTCCTGTGTTCTGGAGGTGTTAAGTTTTAGACTGCCCTGCAAAGCCATATATATGCCACAGTGACAGACAATACATGTATGTAAAAACACTTATTCCTGAGTATGTGTGTGTGAGGTGTGGGAGAAGGTATCAGTTGAACTATGTGGAATTGTTATGAACCATTTGTTTCTGATGTACAAAAATGATACATTTTATATAATTTGACCTTATATGATGAAGAATGTAGCAAAATCCAACAAGATGTTCATACCTGAGAAGTTCCTTTTTGTTGATCAAAGCTTTCATATATTCTGAAAGTTTCTTTTGCATTAATGCCAATCGAAGCCAGGCTCTTCCTCTGCCTACTGGTGTCCTGTAATACAGAAACCAAACAACTAAAAGTAGCAGAAATAGGGATCACAGTCGACAGATTCACTTACTCTTGCTAGTGGTTCCCCAGCAGAACATGCACACTGAGGTGCTTCTCACAACTTCTCCTATGAGATCCTATGCAAGGGTTAGAGGGACCCAGAGGGTGTGTTTGGGACAAATGCTCTGGTGAAGAATTAATTACTGAGTGAGACCACCATCTGAAGGCAAGACCTCTGAGAGGCTCCACTGAAAATGTTCCATCAGATTAGTACTAGTAGAGCCTCATAAATTTAGTATGGATCATATTGGTACCCAAATAATAATAATGTGGACACAGGCCACTGAGACCTCCATCTGATTATAATTAAACCAATCTAATACTCTTTTTCAAGTTCTAAGGTAGGTTCCAGGCGTCAGTTCCTGAGGTTCACTTGACAACTGTTTTAATCTTGGTTTTCAAACTCCATCAAACACATTCTTTTTCTTAAGTCAAGTCCAGTATGCCACCTCCCTTGATCTAATTTCTTGAAATTCACTAATTGCAACAAGTGCATTAAAAATAGCCCTGACAGGTTTGGCTCAGTGGATAGAGCATTGGCCTGCAGACTGAAGGGTCCCAGGTTCGATTCCGGTCAAGGAGGACATGTACCTTGGTTGCGGGCACATCCCCAGTAGGGGGCGTGCAGGAGGCAGCTGATCGATGTTTCTCTCTCATCGATGTTTCTGGATCTCTATCCCTCTCCCTTCCTTTCTGCGAAAAATCAATAAAATATATTTAAAATAAATAAATAAATAAGAACATGTTTAATATTTGAACATGAAGACAATCTCTCTCAGATTAATAATAACAATTACCCCTCAGACATACTTCTCTTAATATTTTACATTTCCAGTTCTCTCAAAACAGTGCCTATTTGTAGCAACAGTATGCATTTTAGATAGTTATGAAATAAATTGTCATGATCATCATTATCTTAGTCCCACTCTTCAAGGGGATAGTTAGTAAGAATGTTTCCCCTGACAAACAGAATCCAACCTTACACTTACTTAAGTCCAGGAAGATCTTTAACACTTGCTGTTATCTCTGCAGCTTCCGGAACAAGCTTTTCTACCAGTTCTAGAGGCCCCCAGAAGGATTTATTTTGTCCAAGAAAAGTTTTCTTAGCTATAAGGATATAAAATCATAGCAGTATTTTAATATTCTTTACAACATAAACATGCCCTCAACACACAAACACACACTTCCCATCTATTCAATGCTCTTTTTTGGGAACAAATCCTAGATCGCCAGATATTTCTGAAATTATTCGTGCTTTCAGAATCTGTAACATTTTATGAAAATCAAAATCCCCTACTTTCCAAGACTTAGTCCTTCCTCTTTCAGGAAGAATTTGTGGATTAGCTCTATAATATAATGAGACATTTTAATACTTACAGTATTATTACTATATTTAATACTTTAATAGTACTTAAAGCTGTGCAATATAATGAAGAAAACAGTACAATAGGGAAGAATATATACTCCAGAAACAGGTATCAAATATTGGGGAGGTATGAGAAGCCAAGGTGAACAGGACCAGGTCCTGTGTTAAAAAGCTTGTGGTTAAGTGGGAGAAGCATGGAAGCAGAGTCAGAAGACCTAGTTCTAGCACATGCTCTGCCGCACTCACTGTAGGACTACGGGAAGGTCACATTCCATTCCAGGCCCTTCTGCAACCTGTCAAACACAACTGCCAGGTTGGACTAGATACTTGTAAGGGCCCTTCTAGCTCTAGCATTTAATGATTTGTGTTTTCTAAGCCCTGTAAGTCCTTGAAGTCAACCATATGCCTGCATCCATATAAAATGCATTCCAGTGGATTAATATTAATTCAAGCCTCTTATTCTTCGACTCTACAAAGAATGCTTTTCTTCTTGAATGTGTATTATTAGGAAACAGCTGACTGCATACTGGCACACGGAGGCCATGCCTACCTTTTAAGCCGTGTTTCAGGCAGTGCTCCATCACCACGAAGAATTGCTGGAGAGGTGCGTAGTCAGAGTCCAGTGTTCTCCCCAGGTTCAGAGCTGATTCAATCAAACCCTTAATACTCAGCTTGGCCATGTTCATCAGGTTCATGCGTTCATTAGCCATGAGATAATTTGGATCTGCAGGCAAAGGAGATGAAAATGATGTCTGGTTACTGGAAATAGTGCATTTTAAAATTCACTTCCATGGTGTTGATTTTTGCATTGATGGTGCAAAGGAAATGGTGGATAAAACTGTTATTGTCTTGGCAAGAATCAAGGCAGTGGCAACAAATTATACGATTAGTTGTTGTAGTCTTCTCTGTCATATACTTGTTGTTAAAAATATAGTCAGTTTCCCTTAGGAATATCCTTGATGAAAAAGTAAAAATTATTTTATCAAATTTTGAACTTTGAATACAGTCTTTTCATATTTTCCCTACTGCCTTTGCCACCACCCTAACCTGGGCGCCCATCGCAGCATGCTATTCCACAACTTTCACTGGTCTGCTTCCGCTCTTGCCCTGTCCCCCTTATTTTCTACACAATTGTGAAGTGCTTAAAAAAAAAACAACCAATGAGAAAAAAGTAAAGTACTTAAAGTTTGTTCCAAATATACTATTTGCATTATTAGTATTAATACTAATTATCATCATTATTTAAACTAACCATTATTAAATAAACTAAAAATGATTAACATGATTAGTGCAATGCAGTATTAGAACTTAATCAATCTGCAAATTTTTAAAGACTCAGAATAGAGTGTGTGGCTCTCATCAACCAGACAGATAAACTATGTGAGGGAAGGGACTAAGTACCATATTTTATCAACAGAATCCAGAACAATCCAGACTTTATTCACTGGTGTGTATTCTGTGTCAGGTACTGTGGGCTGCTGCTTACAATTTTGGCTTCAATTCTCCCTTACAACATGCTTACAACAATGCAAATAGTATATTTGGTACAAACTTTAAGTACTTTACTTTTTTCTCATTGGTTTTATTTTTTAAAGCACTTCACAAATTGTGTAGAGAATAAGAGGGACAGGGCAAGAGCAGTTACCAACAGCACCAATTTTCAAGAAGGAAAATGAGGCCTAGGGAGTACAGGGGCTGACCCCGTGGACAGTTAGTAATAGGTGACAGAACCAGAGTGTAGATCCCATTTCCCCAACTCCAACCCTGTGCTCATGACCACTATTATCCACTTACCCATGAATCAATGACTCCAAACAATATTTATCCTTCTCTCCTGCTGACCATTCTTTTACATGATTATCTTATTTAATTCTTATGACTGTCTATACAAACAAGCCACAACACAAAACAAACATTTTATTTAAACTGTCCCAAGCAATTTTCTTTACACAATGTTTTCAATTATATCTGCTTTCAGTTAAATGAGCAGAATCAAACAGCCAAATTCTAAGCTAATCTCCATTAAGTTTAAGGACTTACTGTAGGTTTACAATTCCAACTATACAAACTGTGGTTTACTGTAGTGTTTTCTACGGTAATTCTTTCATTTTTAAATTGATTTCAGAGAGGCAGGGGGAGGGAGAAAGAGACAGAAACATCAGTGATGAGAGACAATCATTGATTGGCTGCCTTCTGCATGTCTCTTATTGGGGATCAAGCCTGCAACCCAGGCATATGCCCTCACCAGAATCTAACCGTGACCTCCTGGTTCACAGGTTGACACCTGATCACTGAGTCAAGCTGGCTGGGCAGTAATACTTTTAGAGAATACTTTATTATGAAAGTCAGAATTGGTATATATTGCCATGCCTCAAATGTGACTTTTTGTTAGGGTAGGTCAAATTGTCAAGAATAGAATAAGCTCACAGAGGACACAAAAGTATTAAAAAAACAGTATCCCCTGAAAAACAGCTGTGAAGAACAAATTCATTAGATATTAATTTCCAACATTGTTACAGCACTTATGGTAGCATTTCTGACCCATAATTAGTTGTGAAAGAAACAGAGCAGGGGTGAGTGGGTATGCATGAATGGTTGTGGACAGCTACCAGATTCTCCATTTAATACCTCCCAACAGATAGCAAGAAAATGGGGTTGAAGTTGGCCATAGGGAACCATTTCCTGTGCCTCAAGCTGTAGACCATTCAGTCAGGGAGCTAATAACAAAATTAAACAATGCTGCCAAAGCATATACTCTGATTCCAACCTAGTGAGAACCAGTCAACACGGGAAGAGCTGGATTGGGAGTATGTACAAAACACTATGCTTTAAGACTTTTTTCCCCAGAAAGAGTGATAGATTTCTATCAGCTCCTTTACATTGCTTCATCTCATTCTTCTTGTAATCATAGCAGAAATGTTCAAGACATCTGGTTGGGGTCTGGGGCGCATAAACTGCAGAAAGATGGAACTAGTGCCTAGAGAAATTAAATTCCTAATACCTTGGACTCCATTAATACGGTGCTAGACCCTACCTGAATTAAACTGAATGAAACACAATCTCATTCTTTAGAAAATATTACTCTTAACCTCAGCAATAATTTTAGGCCACAAATTTTTTGTGGGGGTGAGGGTGGGGGTGGGAATGTTGTTGTGTGAATCAAGTTTAGCAGCAACCCGGCCTGTACCCTCTGGATGTCAGTAGCACCTTCCAATAATGACAACCAAGAGTGTCTTTAGATCTCCAGATATTGCAGAATGTCGCCTGGGAGACGAAGTCAGGTTCCCTCCCGATTGAGAACTACTGCTCTAATCAAAATTTTAAAAGTCAAACAAAAATCAGGGTAATTTGACAATTATACGTAAGAACTCAAAAGAATGCACTGCTCATTATTGCTTAAAGCATAAATTAAACTGATTATTATTTAATGTGTATTATCTACATTTTTGTGCTGCATAGTACATAAGAGTAATGATCATTACAAATAATTTTAATTATGTTTTCTGGTTAGTACTAAATTAAACTACTGAAAATAATTAGTACTTAAAAATTAATTATTTTTTATCTTATAATATTGGCTACTAATTATGAATACTAAATCATTAATTTGATTTGTCACAGAATAAGGAATTCTTGATTCAATTAATTTGTTGTCTTGACCAAAGTATAAAATGATTTTGTGGAACTAATATATGCTGTTAAAAAGATGAGCATGAAGGGGCTTCTGAGAAGCTGGTGAAGTTGTTTTTTGATATGGATGTTAACTATGTGAAATTGTTGAGTGTGTGAAAATTCAATGAACTGAATACTTATGTGATCTTTTATCTATATTTTATGCTTAGAACTACAGAAAGTTAAATAAAGTTTCATTATATCCCATAGGCCAGAAAATGATTTTTAAAGAATGTATGACTTTCACAATGTCATTAGTCATACTTTTTCCATGAAAAAGTCATTAAAATTTTAATTTTTCACAGTACTATCATTTAAGACTATTAATCTCAAAACAACTTTTATTCATTCATTCATTTTCTTCAATTATTAGTGACTATAAACTGGTATTATTTATTATATTTAATGTTGGATAATACAGAAACTGGAGAACAAAACAGGAAAGCTTATAGAAAACATTTGAAATTTTGGGATAAACATTATCACCTTGGACAAGATCAATTTTATTCCAGGACAAGTAAATTGTTTTTATATTAAACCAAATATAATTCCCATTGTATGGAACCAAATGTAAATTTTATACATATTTTTAAGGCTAAGACAGTAGACATGATATTAAGGTAGCATTTCAGGCAGGCTGTGGGTCCAATACAATTTTCTCTATCATTGATGTACTTCTGTGGAAAAGTTTGAGAAGCACTGCAAATATAGCAATAAGAACACTAACAAAAATATGAATAGGACATTATAGGAATATGCTACCTGACCTGGTCCCCTATTTATCCTAAGAGGATGAGGATTTTTTAAAAACATGTTTATTCACTCTATAGAATTTTAAGGAAATTAAGAAATATCCATTAACATGGCTATTAACATTGTACTGAGGGTGGAAGATCAATGAAATTAAAGATAAAGAAATTGGAGACATATAAACTTTATGAATGGATCAAATATTACTCTTCTTGCACAATCTGATTTTACACCCACAAAATCAGACAAAAATAAACTAAAATCTCTACAAAAATATATTAATTCACAGTGGTAGCAGAGTACAAAATTAATATATAGAAATCACTAAGTGCCATATATTTTGCTGACATGAGACTTTTGAGTTCAATCTTAAAGGACAGAAAGAAATTAATCAGGCAAGGCAAGGAAAGGAGTAGAGTTATGAAGGGAGTAGGATGGAAAGAACAGCTTGGGTAAAGGCATAGAAGTATGAAAGAACATGGCATACTAAGAAAAATGAACAAAAAATGTCAAAGGTTTATGATGCATGTAAGTGTTGAGAGATAAGGGAAAAAGGTAAGGGAGAGACTGCTAAGAACCTAGTCTAAGGAATGTTGATTTTACTTTAGTCAGTAAGATTTTAATGTGAGGTGTGATGCCATAGATTTGAAGTTCAGAGAAGCCATTCTAGTAGTTGTGTGGGAGATGAATTAGAAGGGTACAAGAACTGAAAGCCGAGGAGCAAGTGAGGGTCTACTGCACTAGTTGGGGAGAAGCAATGAGAAATGGAAGCAGGCAGAGCAGTAGGTGCTGTGTGGAGAAGAGTGAAGACCCAGGGGTAGAATGTCAGGATTTTACGACAGGATGACCCCTTGGATATGAGGGAAGGAGAAAGAATGGAGAGTAACTTTCACATTTCTAGATCTGGTGATTAGATGAATGGTGGTGGGAATTACTTGGGTGAGGAACACAGCAGGGCAGTGGACCTAAAAAAAAACGTGTAGAAATGACTGTAGCTACAAAATGAACTACGTTACTTGGTTTTCAAATCCAAGTTCAAGAATATGTGGGTCTTCATTATATCTCTTCAAAACTGCTAATTTCCACATGAAAAAATTGTCATAACTCTTAGTAAAAAAAATCAAAACAGAAAACAACAAGTGTTGATGAGAATGTGGAGAAATTGAAACCCTGTTGGTAGGAATATAAAATGATGCAACTGTTTTGGAAAACTGCCAGACTGTTTTAAAAGGTTAAACCATAGGTATCATATGACCTAACAGTTTCACTTTTGGGTATATACCCAAGAGAAATGAAAATGTACATTTATAAAAAACTCATACATGAATGTTCATAGCAACTCTATTCGTAATAGCCAAAAAGTGAAAACAACCCAAATGCCCCTCAATTGATGAATGTGTGGTAGGCAGTTATGCATGAGCAGAGCAAGGACGATAGGCCAGGTACAGAAGATCACCAGGGCGGAAAGCCCCAGGTGCCCACCAATGGACAACACTGAGAAAACAAGGACTTTGCCCAAAGGATAACCTTTCCTCCCCTCGCATATCGCTAGTCATAGAGTTTGGACCCCGCAACCTTACCTCCCTAAACGAATCTAGGCCTCAGTTGCATTTCAGCTCCAGGCCCAGAAAACAAGCAAAACCAGGCAGGTGATTCGAGGACCAAGCTGCAGTGACTAATGACCCTGGCTCCGACCAATCAGTGGAGACCACGACGCTGAAAAGACCTACCTGGAAAGCTGATGAATATTCTATTAAGATCTTCCCCAGGGACTACCCCTGAAATCTCCACCCTTAAAAGTTCTTAGAACGGAGGTCCCAGCACAGGCTCTCCCTCTGGGGAGCATGCCATGCCTGTCCCCATGGTTTGCCCAACAGGCACCATCATATAAACTCTAATGGACTCCCTGAGACTTGCAACCAGAGGAGCAATGGGCAGCGGCAGCTCGTCTGGTGCTAACCCCCTGAACATGTCTCCAAGGCCCCCTTTTCTCTGCTTCCCAGGGAGCTAAAGCAGCCCCATCTACGCTCTTAAGTTGCTTCTCTTATGCTATGCTCTTCCTTGTTTTACTGTCCTGAATGTGCTTCTGCTGCTGCCAATAAATTCTTGCTTGCTTTGCTGCACTTTGTCTCTTGACTGAATTTTTTTCTTAAAGAAGATAAGAACTGAGGTCTCATCGTCTTGCTGGTAACAATTGGATACATAAAATGATACATAAAATGATATGTACAATGGAATATTATTTAGCAATAACAAAGAATATAGTATTAATATGTGAGGGTCCACAATGAGTCGCCCAAGATGTGCCTCTGTGCTATGCTGATTGTTTTGAGCTAAAGCCAATTTTAGTTGCATGCTCAAGAGAAACTTCTGCCTCTCCTAATAACCCAAGGTTTTTGCCTTGTGAGGCTGGAAATAGAAATGAAAAGACTGAATAACTGTTTTGGAGATAAGGGGTAAAATCAGCTTGGCTTTGGATATAGGAAAGGTATTTATGTGAAAGCATTCTCAGCATAATTTTCACCAGATCATTATAAATATAAATTAAAATTCAGGGTTGGATAATCACTAGCATAAGAATAATAGCATTAATTATTAGAAAAGATGCTCTCACCAGGAGATGGTTTAAAGGGAAATAGGTGGACACAAGGTTAGTGGCCCAGCCTTTAAAAGATGCCAGCAATTATAGGCTGGGAACAGAACCCAGGCATTTCAGGAATGATATATAACTTAGTAGCTAGGGATGAAATGGATACATACCAGAGAGGCAGAAAGGATTCTGGAATGTCTTGAACTAAAGGTCACACCCCTCAGTGCAGTATAAAATCGATTTAGCATGTTCCACATAGTAAGGTAATATACCGTTTCATGGACCTTTTGCTTTAGATATATACAAATAAATTATGTGTGTACTGAGTTTTAATGAAAATATACTTTTATAGTGGGTCTTTAATCAAAAAAATTTTTAAAAACTTTGGTGCAGTGGTCAAAAGCATTGAGCTCTGGAGTCTGAACACAACTTGAGCTCCTCCCAAACTGTGTGATTCTGTGAACGTTTCTTTTCTCCTCTATTTTTTAATGCTTTTTATTTTGAGATAATTGAAAACTCACACACAGTTATAAGAAATAATACATAGCTCTAGAGAGTTTTGCTCAGTGGATAGAGCATTGGCCTGTGGACTGAAGGTCCCGGGTTCGATCCTGGCTAAGGGCACATGCCTGGGTTGCGGGCTTGATCCCCAGTAGGGGGCGTGCAGGAGGCAGCCGATCAATGATTCCCTCTCATCACTGATGTTTCGATTTCTCTCTCCCTCTTCCTTCCTCTCTGAAATCAATAAAAATATATTTAAAAAAATAAAAACATATTTTTTTAAAAAAGAAGTAATACATAGATACCACCAACCCTTAGTCTAGTTCCCCCAAAGGCAACACTTTGCAAAACTAGAGTACATTATCATAACTAGGATTCTGACATTAAGTTTCAGTCAAGATACAGAATGTTCCATCAATATAAGGATCTCTCATATCACCCTTTTATAGCTAAACCCACTTCCCTCCAGTCCCCACCTTCTCCTAACCCTTGGCAACCACTAGTCTCCATTTCTAAAGTTATTTTAAATTTTTATTTATTTATTTATTTATTTATTTATTTATTTATTTATTTATTTACAGAGAGGAAGGGAGAGGGATAGAGTTAGAAACATCAATGAGACAGAAACACCGATCAGCTGCCTCCTGCACACTCCCTACTGGGGATGTGCCCGCAACCAAGGTACATGCCCTTGGCTGGAATCGAACCTGGGACCCTTGAGTCTGCAGGCTGACGCTCAATCCACTGAGCCAAACCGGTTAGGGCTCCATTTCTAAAGTTTTATCATTTCAAGAATGTTATACAAATGGAATCATATAGTATGTAGATTTTTTAAATTGGCGTTTTTTTCCCCCCACTCAGCATAGTTCTTTAGAGATTCATTCAGGTTGTTGCATGCCAATAGCATTCTTTTTTATAACTGAGTAGTATTCCACAGGGAAAGTTTCTTACTCTGTAGGTCTCACTGTTCTCATCTATAAAATGATAATAGGCTTTTGAAGATTAAACAAGTTCACATATGTTAACTATTTAGAAATGCTTGGGACATACTAAGCACAAAAATTGTTAGCTATTAAAATGGTCCTCCATAAATATGTATTATGGTCCTCCATAAATATGACAATTTTAGTTAATTTAAAATAAGCCTTTATTGAATGACTATATGACACAGTGCTATATGCTGAGAAAATCTCTTAGATATGTTCCTTCCATTTTTCAAGACGATGGACATCAAATCTTAACCCAAAAGGAAATAGTCCAAGGAACCAGAATATAATCTTGACCAGATGACATTTCACATGGCTGTATTATTTCCCTAATTCAAGTAATGTCCCAAACATTTCAATGCTCAGAGAGATGGAGGGTAATCTGGGAAACTGAAAATTCACGGAATCTGTTTATAAGGCTTGTAATAAGTATAAAAAGGAATTCAATATTTATAGGAAAACTAAAAATGTAAATTAGGCGATTTTTCATTCATTTAATCATAATTTTCTAGTGAGTTTCAAAACATGTAGACACGAATTTACAAATAATGAGATGAGATGCGAGATAACTGATCACCTTGAGAAGATACTTCATGTTCTACTAGACATGAGCTACAGACACAATGAATGTAAAACCAACCATCACTGTGAGAAATCAGTTCCCCAGAAAAACCTTTGATCTTGCCAAAATTGAAAAACAAAGTTCAAATCTGCAACTTCCTAGAGTTTGTTATTTTTAAAAACATTTTTTCAGGAGTCTGGAAGTCAGTGTTAACATTTCATCTATTAAAAAGACAATCGTTATGACACATCCATAGAACAGGTAAGAAACAGAAGTGAAACAGCTCAGCAGTGAAGGTCTCTGGAAAAGATCTGGGTCCACATACTTTCCCAGGGTTTGAAACCAGGATTCTCCCCAGACCCTGAGCTGCTATGCGTGTTATAATATACTTATTTTTGCTATAAGTACTCATTTAAAAAGCTCAAAGTTATATAAGACAGCAAAATTTCTGGCATTTCACATAACGGACATGAGACAAAAATGTAAAATGATATAAAAGAAGACAAGGATGACATGACTCAAAAGTTAACAAGTAAAGCCATTTCCCTCCACCCATTCTGAAAAAACATTTTTTTTAAAAACTACATTCCAGAAAGGTTTTTCTATAAACAGTTCTTGGCCAACATTACCATATTCCACTTGACTGATAATCTACTAAGATCATCAAAGTATTGACACAATTCACATCTTCTGGACTTTTTATGGGCTCTAATGTTACAGCTAATCTTAATTCCCTTCTAAATTTTACCTATGATAATCATTTACAAAAATTCCAGCCAACACAAAATGGAAAAGGAGGCTGACTCTCATAGTAGGCTTGATATTTGCAGTAGTGTAGTACTTTGTATTAAGAAAAATAGAATTGTACCAGGGTTGAGTAAATAGAATTTTACCAGGGGAAGGATTCCTTAATAAGGCATAGACTTGTTGGCTTTTATATAGCATTTTTCTTTAGTACCTAGTCTACTAAAGAAATCAAAACCTTAAACCCTGTGGTGCCTGGCAAATAATAATAGCAGCTAACATAATAGTAAAAATTACTCACTGAATCAATCTATACTCTCCTCTTTTTGTTCTTGTCTGTGAATTGTCAACAAGTAATACTGATTTGTTTTTTTTTTCACTGAACTATATATAACTAATTATACTAAAAAGCAGAATCAAGAATATAATAAAAAGATAATATAGGAAATGAGATAAAACTCAGGATAATTTACTCATTCAAAGTAAAGTGCTGAAGAAACTACTGGGCAGCACTGGAGAATGAAAATTGTCTTAGTTTTGTCTGGTGTACCACCCCAGGTCTGATTTGAACACCAAGAAGTTGAAGACAATCTCTGCTCTCAGGGATTTTATCCTTTAGGATGATAAATACAAGATTATAAGGAAAGAGCCTTAAGCTCCAAGTTCTGTAGGACCTGAGTGAATGGAGAAATGAATGTAGGCCAAAACGGCCAGGGACCCTCCTGGAGCTCTCACCTGGACTGAAGGGTGGTGCAGGTGGCTGGGGGAAGGGAGAACGGGAGTGAATGCTCTGGGTGGGACGTCACAGGAGCAAGTCAGGAGAGGAGGCTGAGGGCAGCTCACACAGTCAGTGGAAAGGCCAGTCTGGGCAGATCAGAGGGCGTGTGCACTGAAGCTGGCGACCTTTAATTGCTCAGGCAAAGGGAGGATGTAAAATGACGTAGTGAAGTGGAGCCAAACTTCAATTTTTCCATTTCTATTGTAAAATGTGTAAATCACCTGAGCTCCCTAAGATTAGGTGCCAATTACAGAAGAATGATTGGTTTGGGGAACCTTCATGCATTGCAACATATGTGCAACTTTTCAAAGTAATTCGACCAGCAAGGAATGATGACCAAGCTGAAAGTACTCAATGTCACGGAAATCTACTAATCAAAGCAGCCGTCCAGGCCAAATACTTGAGATTACTGGGATATGTTTGTTTTGACTACTATGGGATTCACAGAAATATATACATCATATAAATATGTATATGTATTTTCATGAGTGATAAAATGTTTCACATTTTCCCAACACATAAATGAAAAAAAAAAGCCATAGAAAAACTTGATGTAATCTTGAAATAAAGTCCCTTTTGAACATGTCATTCAACAAATAATCAAAGGGAACAGTATAAACATAGATTAATGCCACTTTAGTTGAAACCACAAGGATAAAGATTTTAAATGCAAGACTCTGAAAACTCTAATCCCATATGAAGTATCGATATGAAAAATCTGGCAAACAGGCTTACTGCTCCAGTTACTGCCATGGGAAATAAAAACTACAGATGATATTCCCTCTTATGAAAAACAATCAAACCGTAGTTAGAAATTTTTTTTAAAAGAAAGAAAAAAACGCTGAAAGATGTTGGTGTGGCACGCACCTTCTGTATCATCACGCATTTGCTCCACCAAATCTGTCAAATCCTCCCAAGAGTCTTTGCAAACGGCAAAAAGAAAGGAAAAGAAAAAGTGTCATGCAAGCCAAGAAAGAAAAGTGTATCAAAAACAAGGTTTCAAAAACGATAACTGAAAGGCAGATTTCTAGAACTCTTTCCACTTAAACCAGCGATTAACAATGAAAAGGGCTGGGAGTACACCCCTGGAGGACTAAGCACAGGTATCAATTCTATTAAATATGTTTCCAAGCTAAGATTAATAATTTCAAAATTCCTAATAAAAGGAAACAGATTCATATCCCATAAAAAAGTAATGCAGATTTTCTTTGCCCACGGAAAATCAAGATGAAGCTTTTTGCATTCTAATTATATACAATGTTGACCTCATTCAACATTTATTTTGATCACTTCAATGAAGCTGAAACACATGGAATATTTTTTTACATGCAGGACAAATATGATGTTGCAAACTAGTGGCTCTTCTTAAAAAAACAACAACAAAAATCTAAATGCCTTCCCTAATGCCCTTCACCCCACAGTTCTCGTTTCTCAAAACAAAAGGATACTGCTTTAAGACTGAGACTAAATAACTCATTTATAATTCAATAAAGGCAGATGTTTATTAGCTTAAAAGTATAGTACCCTTTCCCCTTATACAAGTTCAATGTTCTTATACATGGAATATTCCATGTGAGGCAAAAAGACAGGAAAGAATATAAAGATTACAAATATAAGATCACTATGCTGAAATAAAATTTGAGAAGCTATAGAAAAATTTAAAAATAGATTTAGCTTCATCCTTCAATAACTCTGAAACTATTATTACCACAACTGCAATATTCATATTTAAACTCACTAAATCATGTGAATTTCATGTGTAAATACACAGAAAGAGAAATTCTTAGAGGATGAAGCATAATAAAAATGAGAAAATTGGCAAAGACTACACTGTCTATGATAAGCCTTCCTTCTTGAAAATGTAAGAAGCCAGCATTTGGTTTGAAGCAGTAATTTGGAATCATCACCTAGGAAAAGAATATCATTTGTCCTACTCTCTCACTCGTTTATTAAATAAGGGGGCTGTAATGGTACAGTGTCAAATATATAATCAATTACTCTGTAGAGATGTACAAAAAAAAGATACCAATATATAAAAAGTTAAAATTTAAATTCAGAAAACAGGGAAACAGATGAGGATCAAGTGATGTGAGATGTGATTAGAGTAGAACTTTTTGGAAACTGGATATATATATACTGGTTAGGGCAGACACTGAGGGCAGTAATATAAAAGGAATGCAAGTGTCATATCCTACTATACTTGTTTTGTTTCAAAAGTCTAGAAATTAATGCCTTAGAAAACCAAGCATACGAGTATAGCACAGAGGACCAGGGTTAGATTCCTAAACTTTCATCAACATCCCAAGTTAAGTCATTTTATAAACAGAGGTAGGAGAGCATGACGGTTCAGAGAACAGATGTAGGAGCCAGCCTCCTGGGCTCACATCCCAGCTCCACCCCATACTGGCTGTATGACCTTGGCCCAGGTACTTCTTCTCTTTTTTCTCAGCCAGTTTCCTCACTTATATAACAGAGAAAAGAACATACCTATCTTACAGCACTGGTGTGAGGAGTATAAGAGTAAACATAGGGTCCAAATCCTTTATCTGAATATTTCTGCCTAAATCTATTTTGAAATCTATTTAAAAAGGTAAAATGATATACCTGAGACCCACAAACATGTAGAACTAGTAGGTCTGGGGCAGCACTTCACAATCAAGCACATTAATATTTCTGCAGGTAATAAATGAATATTCAAATTAAATAGAGTCAATAAAAACTATAAATAGCCTCACCCTGGCTGGGTGGCTCAGCTGGTTGGAGCATTGCCCCATACACCAAAAAAGTGTGAGCTTGATTCTGGGTCATGGCACATACCTAGGTTGCAAGTTTGATCCCCAGTTGGGCACATACCAGAAGCAACTGATCAGTTTCTCACATTGTTGTCTCTCTCTCTCTCTCTCTCTCTCTCTCTTTCTCTCTCTCTCTCTGTCTCCTTTCTCTCTTCCCCCTCCTTCTTCTTTCTGTAAAAATCAATAATCAATAGAAATATATCCTTGGGTGGGACTAATAAATAAATAAAAAATAAAAAATTCTAAATAGCTTCAAGTAAATTCATATCATGTTTTAGTACTAAATGAGTTACGGCAAATTTATGAAAACCACTTTTGGTTTTCAGAACTTTTTTGGATTCTGCAATGTGGATCTGTATGTGTAAAGCACTTAGAAAGTGTCTCATACAGAGAAAGCACAATATGTTAGCTACTATTATTTTTATTTATTTTAAAAAATATATTTTATTGATTTTTTACAGAGAGGAAGGGAGAGAGAGTTAGAAACATCGATGAGAGAGAAACATCGATCAGCTGCCTCCTGCACACTCCCTACCGGGGATGTGCCTGCAACCAAGGTACATGCCCTTGACCGGAATCGAACCTGGGACCTTTCAGTCTGCAGGCTGACGCTCTATCCACTGAGCCAAACCAGTTTTGGCTAGCTACTATTATTTATAGGAAGTTAGTGTTAAAATACATTATACATAGGTATATTTGTATCTGTGATTTTCAGGTATATTCTTTGGACAATGAATATAACTGAATGTACTTAAATGCTACAGATTTAAGTTTATATGTAGGGTTATAAATTCACAAGAATGTACTCTATCAACTATCACATCAGTTTACTTTACAGACTTTTAGGTGACCTTGTGAAAGTCAGTAAGGTGAATATTCCTATCTTACTCTTTATTTTCTTGAACTAGAAACTATATTTGTCACATTTATCTATATAAAAGCCTAAGCAACTCTTACAACCGAACAACTGGAACGACTGGAACGACTGGTTGACCAGTTGCTATGATGCACACTTGACCACCAGGGGCCAGATGCTCAAGGCAGGAGCTACCCTCTGGTGGTTAGTGTACTCCCACAGCAGAAGCACTGCTCAGTCAGAAACCGGGCTCACGCCTGGTGAGCGAGCACAGGCTGGCGAGTGCAGCTGTGGCTTCGCGAGCCTCTCTCGCCTCCGCAGCAGGCTACCAAGCAGTGGAAGCAGTGGCAGGCACAGCGGGGCGGGATGAGCAGGAGCAGTGTGGCACCTGGCCCCGGCCAGGCTCCTCCCCAGCCGCCTGCCACTTAGCGCACTGTTACATCCCTTGTACCCCATAAGCCTGCAGTTACAATCTCCAGAGAACAGTTGAAGCGTGGACACTCACGAGTAACCAGGACGAGCCTGATATCACCACCAGCTCCTGCCTTAGGCATTGAGACCAAATCTCATCCTTTAACGATTGCCCCAGAGCTACAGAGGAAGGCAGCAATATAACAGTGTCCACAAAGGTGGTGACTGACAACTGGGGTAAAAGTCAAAGAGAGATGGATCTGAAGGGTGGGAGCATGGGCAAGAGCACCCCCGGCCACCAAGATCCCCAATTTTGTATTATTCACCTTGGAGTGTTCTTATCTGGCTCTGAGCAGTGGAAAGTGTCCAGCACGGCCCAAGGCGTCCACTAGGGACCTCCAGCTTGGCAAGGCTGGACCTTGGCTGCAGAAGGGATATTAGGAAATATTTTTTCAGGAAGCTGCGGGGAGGAGGACAGATTCCCCATGTGAATTCCCGGTGGCTCACGGGGATGTGGAAACCCCCAGGCACGCGGGCACGAACTCCTGATTTCCTTCTAATGTGCATGAATCCGTGCACCAGGCCACTAGTAAAGAAATAAAAGTCTATGTTATTAAAGCAAAATACAAAAAATCCTCCAAGATCTGTGCAGAGATCAGGAAAGTGAATTCCTGCACAGGACTGGGTGGTATGTACAAGGGGTCTCCCCCACTTTCCCCTTGGCATGTCCCATCTACAGTACTTTTCTGCTTCAACCGGATGTTTTCGTTTTGAAAAAAAAATGTAAAGTTGTAAGTGTCAGAGCAATGGAATCAATTTAAAAGAGCCCTCCTCCTCTAAAAGGTACTAGTAAAAGATATGCTTTCTCCTTTTGA
Source organism: Myotis davidii (assembly GCF_000327345.1). Taxonomy (NCBI): domain Eukaryota; kingdom Metazoa; phylum Chordata; class Mammalia; order Chiroptera; family Vespertilionidae; genus Myotis; species Myotis davidii. The sequence goes on along the minus strand of NW_006295261.1, from coordinate 151,275 downwards.
CGTTGTTCTCCACTTTACCTTGTCATGCTTAGGATTTTATTGTAATAAAGAATGGACACCATTGCCTTGATCGGTTTGGCTCAGTGGATAGAGCGTCGGTCTGGGGACTGAAGGGTCCCAGGTTCGATTCTGGTCAGGGGCATGTACCTTGGTTGCGGGCACATCCCCAATGCGGGGTGTGCAGGAGGCAGCTAATCAATGTTTCTCTCTCATCGGTGTTTCTGACTCTCTATCCCTCTCCCTTTCTCTCTGTAGAAAAATCAATAAAACATATTTAAAAATAAAAAGAATGGACACCATGCTGAAGGATTTATAAAAAATTTAAAAAAATCTGTCCTCTGGAGTATCTTCAAATTATTAAAACAGTAACAACAACAGTATCATGAATCAAAAAGGTGAATGGGTAGCATCAACAACTCGTCTCTTTCACAGAACATTCCAGTTTTCTAGGGATGATACTTTATTGCCTTGAACATGTTTTGCCTAGTCTAAAAAAACTATATTAACTTTAATTAGTATCATTACAATACATATTCACAAATTGCAGAGAGGAGTAATCTAAAGGTTTGCTAGCTGATACAGAAGAAAGGACTGGATTAAAATTTTGCTATAGATAATGCATAATTCAGAATTGTACTGATCAGAATTGTGCCCAATGTGCATCAGTGCTCACTGAACACACCTAATCACCAGAAAAAGAGTCACTATGTGTGTGCCATGAGACTGGTAACGAAACATTAGCACTACCACTCCTCTCCACACACCTGGATTAAATGGTCAAAAACGCTGTACCTAACAGACTATAATCTTATTTTTAAGATGCATAAGAACAAAGAGATTTTTTATTGCAGTGAAGTCCTGGGTGGTGGGGGAGAAATGGGATGGAGGGGGTCATAAAGGAAAAAAGGGGACATTTGTAATACTTTCATCAATAAAGATAAATTAAAAAAAAGATATGAGACAATACTGGATCTATATAAGGACCCTGAATTAGGAAGCATAGCTTATTTGAGGTTCACTCTACTATTTTCTTGACTATCATTGTTTCAGATCTAAGAGTGAATAAATCAGCAGACTAATTCATGTAGCTCTGGAAATATTTAATTGGGTAGTACTGCCAAATATTGTTCTTACAGTAAGCACATGGTGACGCAATGACGGCAGTGTGGTCTGGTAGAAGGGGCCCTGGCTTTTACACTGAGTCAGACCTGGGTTGGTGGGGGCACTGCTCTAACAAGGCCTCTGGCCCTGCCTCGTCACTTCTTTCCTGTGGATGAGGGAACTGGCTGAAGCACCTTCCCTCCTGAGAGGTAGCACTTGAATGGGCTCCAGGCGCCTCTCCATTGTTCATGTACACATGGTTGTGAGACCGCTCTTTTCTTGATAAATTCTTTCCACAGTAATATTACTACAGAAGACAGTTATAGTTTAGAGACAAATGTAACCAAGTTACATTCTTGCTTTGAAGCTAGGTGTCTTTTATTTAGAGTGCTACTTTTTAAAAGTTTATTACAATTTCTTGAGGGAGTCTTCCTGAAGTCCCAACTACAGATGACAAAACTCTTTCAAGGACTTTGGGAAAATAAAAGCTAACAAATTTAAAGTATTTAGCACATCATAGATACTCAATGTCAAGTTTACCGTTTATAAGACACCAACGTGTGCCCGATATTCGGATTTGGCTATAAACTGGATTCCTTTATTTGCCATAACTTTTAAAAAACAGAGGGAATAGGACTAAAAAAACACACACTAAACTAAGTATTGAACACAGGGAAAAAATAAATCAATGTAAGCAGACCAAGTGACAAATGTAACTGCTGAGGTGCTGTTAAACTAACAATAATGTAATTCTCTCGGTAACATGATAAAGATTAACAAAGGAACTGTTAAGCTAATTTTTAAAAATGCCTAGAGGTCCTGTTCTAATAAATCAGTAACATAGTCCAAGGTCTATCTTCTCCCCATAGCACAGTAAAAACAAAAATATCAGCAAGGAAATACAAATGGTTCTGGAAAAAGTAACAGCAAGTTATTCTGAACTTACGATTTATAGTAAGAAATATGTATTTGGTTTTCGTCCCGTCCCTGACGAAAGGGCTCCTGAAACTCTTGTAAATTCCTACGGGATAAGAGCACAAGGAGCACCTTTTGCTAGAATGACTCAAATCTGGGTGAGCTCCTAAATGTTTCCTGGGATGGGGCTGTATTTAGGTTATAATTTTCACCCCTGCCCCTCACTTCGCTAGAAAGGGAAGCTGGAAATGAATGTATAATTGATCATGCTTGCATGAGGAAGCTCCCATAAAATCTCAACAGTGCAGAGTTCCAAACCTATCCCAGTTCCACAGGGGCAGAAGCAGGCACTTGAGATCTTCCTAGACCTCACCCTGTGTGTCTCTTCACCCGCCTGTTCATCTGCATTCTTTAGCCTATCCTTTAATAAACTGGCAAATGTTAACGTTTCCCTCAGTTCTGTGAGCTGTTCTAGCAAACAATCAAATTCAGGGGGAAAGATATCATGGGAAGCTCTGACTTGTAACCAAGTAGGACAAAAGTTGTGAATACCCTGGGGACCTACTACTTTTGATTGGCATTTGAAATGGGGAGGCAGTTTCATGGGACTGAACCCTTAACCAGAGAGATCTGATGCTACCTCCGGGTAGAGTCAGAACTGAGTTAAATTGTAGGACACCCAGCTGGTGCTGCAGAATTGTTTCCCCTGACACACACACACATTTGGTGACTAGAGTCAGAAATGAAGTTTTCTGTGTGAAAGTGAAGGAGAAAGACACAAGAGAACTGTAGATCTTTTCAATGCAGTTATCAACACTTGAGCCATTTCATATTTACTGAGTACGTATGGTGAGCAAAGGACTTTAGTAGGGCAGTTAGTAGTTAGTTTGTGCAGAAGTTACCAAGATGAAATGTCCACAGACACTGTTCTGAGGAGAACTAAGTAACTATTACACAAGGTCAGACAGGAGTAATATTACAGAGAGGAGAGAAGATAAAATAGATTCCTAAGTCAGGCGAGCAAGGCGGTGACACTGGGAGGCCCTGGAGGACAGGGCCTGATGGGGAGAACAGGGAAAAGGAGAGGGGCCTCCTCCCAACGGCAGACCCTTGCCCTCTTGCCTGCATGGCTGCAGCGGCAGACGTAACATTGCTGATACACCTCGACGGGAAGCTGCTGCCCAGAGAACTAGGCCTTACGGGATTCTCAGATGAAATGCAGTGTTTCAAATACACACCCTAGGTTTTAATGCTCTAGGACAGTGGTCAGCAAACTATGGCCCCTTGAGTGTGGCTCTTCCACAAAATACCATGTCCGGGTGCGCACATACAGTGCGACTGAAACTTCATGGCCACACTCAAGGGGCCAAAGAGCCGCATGTGGCTCGTGAGCCGCAGTTTGCCGACCACTGCTCTAGGAGAAAGGAAAACGAAATTTCAGCAGTCTTTTCATCCCAGGAAGCAATTTATAGCAATCTTAGAAAAGTGTGAAATTTCGCATTGTATATATTTTTTTATTTTTTATTGCTTAAAGTATTACAACGGGTATTACATATGTGTCCTTTTTTCCCCCCTGCTTTCATTGTATATTAACAGTAAAATTCATTCTCTTCTGCTTTTGACATTGTCATTAGCTTAAAGGAAAAAAACCACACACCCCAGATGTAACAGTATCATGCAGTTTACAGTTGCTGAATCAACTGTCCTAGAAACCACAACTGTTTCCTTTGGAAAGTTCGGATTTTCATAGTGTGAGAAACCACAACCAAGTACAGCAGCAAAAGACAAAAATGAGTTGCAAAGTAGCCACCTATGTGAAAGTTCACACCATGCTATTAAATTTTTAAAAAATGTTTATGGCAGCTTGGAAATTGTTTAAAACATTAAAATACATTATTGTTTGACCCAGAAATTCTACTTCTGAAAATGAAAACTAGTAAAGTGTTCAAACTATAAATATAAGGATGAACCCAAACTGCCGATGGTAGCCAAATTTAGAAACCACTAAATGTCTGTAATAAGGAGCCAAAGACATCATGTCACATCCAAATAACTGAAATTAAGCAAGATGACACAGATTTCCTTTTACTGTTGTGGAAAGATACTGCAGAGGAAAAAAGGCAGGTCACACAATACAGGTATGGTATGACTTAACATGCATAAAATTATATGAGCTTGTAAGGGAACTCCGTGTGTATATATTAAAAAGTCAGAATCTGGTTACTAAATCTTACTGTGGTTATAGATAGGTGATAGAATTTAGCTGAGTTATACTATTTTGTACTTTCTATATTCTGTAACACAATTTTTCCTATAGCTAGAAAAATAAAGTTGTTTTCAATTAAAATACACACATAAAAATACTAAACATATTTTCTAAAAGAACCCATTATTGTCAACACACTGACATATACATTTTATTTTGGGAATATTTAATTATGATGAAAAATAAATGATTACTAGGGGCCATTTGGCAATAAGTTTGCTTCACTGTTTCTCCTTACTGTTGCTTCTAGCTCATCAAATCCTCTATGTGTTCCCTGGAAAAGTTCAAACACCAAAAATTCCAAGAGGACAGATTTTAGTATTTACTCCCCTGCACTCAAATGCAACTTCCTAGCAGTCACAGTGGATAGGTAGGGGTTGGAGGAACCACAACGGAAAACTGTGCCCATTACACTTTCCAACTCCCCCTACAAGAGCCACTACCAAAAACCCAAAACTATTCAGAACCACAACTGAAGAACAGAGAATACTGTGGGTACCCTCAAATGACAGCATTGGCTCTCTCCTGCTAGGTCTCTCAGGCACCCTGGCCTGGGAATCCGACAACTTCCATCCCAATCTGAGCTCCATCACTGAGTAGCAGTTATCTAAACTGGGATAGCATTTACCTCTGGAAAATGATAAATATGTCCGTAGTTAGCTTAGGACAAATGACCTTCTAGTGTTGCAAGCTGATAACCCAAGAAGAATTAAAGTGAACTCCATAAAAAAAGCCACAAATTAAAGATCAAAGTAAAAGCTCCATTCTAAGAAGGCCCAGAAAAGGCTCGCCAATAGACAGTAAGTCACTGTGATGAATGACAGTGCACTAAAGTGACGCCAATGCAGAAGTATATAGAGTTGGAGAGAAACAGAAAGCAGACCTGAAATGGGAAGGAGAAAGTTGCTATTAGGGACAGCACGCTATCAGAGGTCGGTTCAGAGGCATCATGCAGCTCTCCTGTGGTTTAAAGATTAACTACAGATCAAATGCCACCCCCAATTTTAGGATTTTATAAAATCTTGGAGGCAGGTGGGTAAAAACTTACCTTGAAAGGGTGTCTCGCTAGGCTATTCCCAGAGCACAGTGAAAAGAAGGGATGAACCTTGTCCAAAGAACTTTGCCCCATAGGCATCTGAGATGGGATTAAAAGCTACAACTTTCTTGCTTTGGGAAATTCACAAAGGCTGCCTTGTGTACTGGTAATCTTAACTCGGAGAACGTGACAATGTAAATCTGAGGCTAACTGGGCCGGTGGCAACAAATGTTCCAGTTATTTCCCCAAGGGCAGAGGACAAAAGGAGATGTGTCATTATTTAAAGCAAAGAATAAAATAAAAAATTCCTAATGACTGTGAACTCTCAGGAAAGGAATAAATAAATGGCTGCGCCAGCTGCATCTAAATGTAGACACTGCATGTAGCATTCGGACAGTTTCGAAAACAAAGCACGGCAGTAAGTAAACATGGGCCCGGGACCTAGAAAAACCCACTGTCTGCTAAGAGTATATAAAAATTATGTTGGAAATCAAATCCAAAGCAGTAGCTCCACTTTTAAGCGATTGCTCCTGTTCACAGGTGCGTGAAACTCTGTCATAGAAGGTGCTTAGTGAGTCAGATGGAGGGAGGATTCACACCTAGTTTCCATAAGCTTTTTTCTTTTAAAAATTACATTTTCTTGATATTAATATATGTTCTTGTAGAGTATTTGTAAGACATAAAAAAGTATAAACATATAATAAAAATCACCTGTAGTTCCTGTCCAGAAATAATCACTTTTTACATTTTTGGTACATTTCCCTTCACTTGTGTGTATGTACTACATTTACAACAAATTATGATCCCAGTGTACATGCGGCTTGGGAGACAGCTTTTAAAACTTATTATATTCTAACCAACATCCTGTGCCATTAAATATTCTTTCTCAATACCATATTTAGTGATTACTGTATAGATGTACTACAACTTATTAAACAATTTCCCTTTTAGGCTATTTAAGTTGCTTTTAAGATTTTGCTACAATACATCATAATGCTATGATAAATATACATATATAAACTTTCCCCCTATCTCTCTGATTATTTCCTTAGGATCAGTGTCTGGTATAATCACTGGGAATTAATTTTTTAAGGTTCTTGATTCACATTGATGAAGTTATTTCCAAAAAGCTTTACTGCTATATATATATATATACACACACACACACACACACTCTACTAGCAGAGCCCCCATATTGTAAACAACAAATTATATTATACTAAACTGCTATTTTCTAAACAAGATACAGTACATCAAGTCTATTGGGGACTTATGGTCACTGGATTCTGGCACAGGAGTGCTGTCTCACAGGTTGATCCTAAGCTACCTGTGTTTGAATTCTGGCTCTACCACTTACTATATATCCTCAAATGTCAATTTGACCATTACATGCTTATTGTTTTCTTTGAAGTGAAAATAGGAAGTCAAATCACAAAACTGTATGTTACTGATATTCATTAAAGGTATTAGTTGTTTTATTTTTCTACCTCATTGTTAAAACACTTCAGATTTTAATGTTAAAAAATTAACATTGTGTATACCCAGAAGAAAAGAAAAACTACTACCCCTAACATTTTGAGCCTAGTAGAGAATGTGGCTTTTTTAATATTTCTGATAAAAAGGTGAAAATTTAATGGAAAGGAAATCTGGAAAGAGGCAGAAAATATATACTGAAAATCTTTCAGTTGTAACACTGAGGTGTCTCTGCAAGTGCTGTCTCCCCACCTCCCCACTCCACTTCCTCCAGTTAGTGCCCAGATAACTCCTGCATATCTTTTAGATCAGAGCTCAAATATTACTTCAACTGGAAATCTCCCCGGGAACTCCCTAAGATTTTTGGTTTGATAGCACTGCCCTGCAAGGATCACAACTGTACTTGTTTGAAGTACCCCACCCCTCACTCATCAGTTAAGACCCTCTGCATCTTTGAACAACTGGTTTGTCAGTTGGACTCTTCCTTTGACTCTAAGCTTCAGAATGTGTACAAGTGTTGGAAGACATCAGTTGGAAGATATCAATTCTATACAATGACAGTACTGTTTAAAACAGCCTTAAGGGATAAAAAATACATTTTTAGAAGCCTACCAAGAAGTTTCTTAGCAAATATCTCAATTTGCATACTTTATTTTAAAAAGTATTCACATTCTAAAGTCATGCAATATTCCCTTAATTATAAAATCCAGTGTATCACTGTCTCAAAAATAATTCTGAACAATTTTAGTACTTTGAGTATATATTTGTTTTTGGAGCAAGAGTGAGGTGTTTGGTTCATGTAAGCATCTGTAATGGTGCTGTTTGAGTTCCTGGAGATATAGGGGACAGAAAATACATGAGGGCTGCAACATTAACGATAAGTGGCACACACAGAGGACCTAGCTTGCTCACTATGCTGTACCTTAGGACCTAGCACAGTGTGGGGCACAAATTATGAATATGTGGAATGAAGGGCTAATCTTATGATAAAAATTGCATGTTTTTCAAGCATTACTTTTTTCTTTGGGGGTTCTAATAAACACTAAAGATTTTTCTCCCAGAAAAAAAAAATGCACAAATGTAAGATTTTACATATAATTTTAGGATCATGGATTCCAGGATTAAAAACCCTGCACCAGACTGTAGTGAATTCATGCGATTGAAAGGAATTTTAAAGACAGGATAGGCAGTTAGGGAATAAGAGGGGTCCATGGGAGAGGAATGCATAGGTGAGGGCTTAGTGCTGACAAAATGCTTATCTTACTTATACAGAGGATAGAGAAATGTGACAAGATAAGGGGAAGGGGAAGGCATACATTCACAGGGGATAGGGAAATGTCACAAGATAAGGGAAGAGGGAAACATACTTTCACAGGGGATTGGTCCTTTGTTGGCTCGAATATTGAATGAATGTGGAAAGAGGAAAAGGGGAACACCGGATGGGCTTTGACTTTGGAATTGATACCCTGCAAAAGAGTCACCACTTAGGAAAGCAAGGGATCATAAAATGGGGAAGGGGTCCAATTAGAAGCTACATTGACAAAGAACTCCTAGCCTTTAAAAACCTTAGACTAGCGGTTCTCAACCCGTGGGTCGCGACCCCTTTGGCAGTCGAACGACCCTTTCACAGGGGTCACCTAAGACCATTGGAAAACACATATATAATTACATATTGTTTTTGTGATTAAGCACTATGCTTTAATTATGTTCAATTTGTAACAATGAAATTGGGGGTCACCACATGAGGAACTGTATTAAAGGGTCGCAGCATTAGGAAGGTTGAGAACCACTGTCTTAGACATAGGGGCTTGGTTGGTTAACCCCTGGGGAACCCCTCCCTATGTGAGAGTTTGTATTTGCTTCCAATTGATTCCCACACTTTTACTAACAAGTCCTTTTAGTCCTCGAATTTTATTCTTCAAACTTCGTGAGACAAGAACCCACAAGGAGAGTCTGCTCATGGAACCCCATGTTACACTATGAAGTTTCTTGGTAAACAGCCATCTGGCTTCACCTACCAAAATGCCTATTGGGATGTGCACTTTTTTTCATTGAAACACATGCAGTTCCCAGGCCGGAAGGGGTTATACTAGCATGCAGTGACATCAAGGAGTGAAAGTACCTTAGTAAATGTCATTGGAGTTACCTCAGCACCAGACACTTGCCAGTGGTTGATTAACAAACACTTTCCATTTCACCTTCAGGGTATTTCTCCTTGCTTACTAGTATGTCCTATTGGTTGAGTATTCCCTATTGAATGGAAAAAGCCTGATGCCAAACTTGCACACATACTCCTTTGGGAAATGTGATCACTAAGTGCTGTATAGCTTTGAATTCCACATCCTGGTTCCTAAGAAACAGGGTTGTCCTTGGGCAACTAAGTAGTTCATACTTCTTTTATAGCAGCTTCTGACATCTTTGTTTCATCTCTTTACCTTGAGAGTGAACTGAAAGGG
>NW_006295261.1:125327-141613 GCF_000327345.1 Myotis davidii | reverse complement strand
GTATATAGGATTAACATTGTAAAAACATTAACTCTCTCATTTAATCCTCTTAATTTATTATCAGGGAGGAACCACTCCCAACTACTTGCTATTCCCTAGCTGAGCTAGCTCACTGGGTACTATTTGAAATGCACTGGTTGGTGATCACCTAGTTATCACTCAAGGTCCAGCCCAAGTCTCATTTCCTGGATGAAGCCTTTCCTGAACCCTCTCCTCCCCTGTGGAAACAATCCTAGGCTTTTGTCTTTAGGGGAAATGTACTCCTAATAAAGATTTGTAGACTTGCTCCTGGTTTTTAAAAAAAGTGTATTAAAAAATAGACAGAGATATCCTCCTTGACCACTAATAGCATGAAAATAATGGAGTGAATATTTTTATTCCATGTTTTTAAGGGTTAAGCTAGGCAGAAACTAGGTTCCGGCCTACACTGTGGGCTGCATTGAAGAGCAGGAACTGTTTTCAGAGAAGAGAAGTTGGAAACTACAAAGCTTCTATTGCTGAGGCTACACCGCCTATATTATCATTTTAAGAGGGTACATTATGCTTTTTGCCCTCTTTCTCTTGTGGGAGTCAGGGGGCCCCACTGTAGGACCTGTGTGGCCCGATGTCTTTCCCTCTGTGGATCACTGAAGCATTCTATGAATACTCCTGTGTGTCCAGGTGCCAGGTGCTCCATTTTGTCAACAAGGTGAGACTGACATTATCACTGGCCTGGTGACCACCACTTAAATGCTGATAGCTGAATTGAACCTAACGATTGTCACTTGTATTAATGTTAAAGCAGACATTTCTTGGGACTAAATGATGGTTATACATCCAGAATTAGCCAGTGGAGCAAGGAAATAAAAGTACCACCTGGTTCCCTAGCCTAGATCACCACGCCTACAGATGCTTTCCTGTACCTGGGCTTTCTTTTATTATTTCTATTTTCAACCATTTGAAATTCTTGCTTTTCTTGCCAAATTTAAGGCAAAATTCCAAAGTTCATTGTCAGCATTTTCTATTTCCTTCACATCCTCTATTGTTGATTCTAAGGGGCTGGGAACTTCTCATTTGTCTGTTTCCTTAATCAAAGGATGTGCCACTTATAGGTTAGGTTACAGCTCTCTTCTGTAACAGATTTCTTCTTTACAAATGCTAACATAAACCAAATAGCTCACTTTTTCTCAGTCATAGGAATCTTGCTCACAAAACAAATACATACTTAAAGTACTAAATTGTTCAGAACTATTTTTGAGACAGTGATACACTGGATTTTACAATTAAGGGAATATTTCACATTGCACAACTTCAAAATGCATGGGAATATTTTTTAAAACAAAATATGCCAATTGAGATATTTGGTAAAAGATTTCTTGGTAGCCTGCTAAAAATGTATTTTTCATCCCCAAAGTCTGTTTTAAATAGTACTGTCATTGTGTGGAATTCCAGCTGATGTCTTCTACCTTGTGCATTCTGTAACTTAGAGCTAAAGGAAGCAGCCAACTGACAAACCAATTGTTCCAAGATGCAGAGGGTCTTAAAAATGACTTAAATACTGACCTTAAAGACACACCCCAAATGACTGCTTTGTGTTCTGTGAGGTTAACCCTCTCTAATACTTGCTCAAGGCTAAGTCTAACTGAGAAAATAAAATTCTTAGCAGACACAATGGGTGAAATCTGAGTCATGGAAAGATTGCAAGGCCAGGTCAAGGGCAGGGAATCACTTTTCCCTAATGCAATCTGCTATGTGCACTTCCCCTCTACCCTCTGTCTTGCAGATGATATGCTTAAACATCAGGAAAAGGTTTATGAAGAATTTCTCTCATTTGTGAGCATATCTCTCTTTATTATTTTAAGGGCACAGAATAAACACTAGCTAGGAGGCCATTACTGCTTAAAAACAAATAAAATAACTTGGAGCTATGACTCAAATTAATTCTCTTCCTTATGGTATTAAGAGAATTAAGGGGTAGAAGCTAAAAACCTCTCACAATTTAGAAAGTGACAAGTCAAGACTACACAAAAGTCTCAAAGGTAGTGACAATGGAAATTTCAAATGGGTCATCATAGTTACCACAAATAACCTGCAAAAAGCAATGGCCAAAGGACTCCATAGGTAGGGATTACCTTATCAATCATGTTAACCTTTTCAGGCATTATGCTTTTTTTAAGAGTCCATATTCATTAAATAAGCACTGAATGTAAAACTGCTTTCTCATCTAACCTAATAATCCATATTATTTAAAAAACAATAATGTTTGACCAAATATTTTTCTAGATATTATAGCCTGTTTAACATTATATATGATGATATGATATTCTTTGAGTGTTTCAACTGTATCATGTACAATTATAATCAGGCTGTCCTAACTTATTCTATTGAGTCACTGCGATTTCTTTAATAGTTCAGTATATAATCAAAGTTAATAGATTTTTCATTATCGATTAGGGTCAGATGTGATAAATGACCTCAAATGTTCTCTTTAGAGGCTTAAAGACAAAGAACTCTAAACAAGCACCAGCATCTATTGAAAGGGTACCTGAGGGGGCAGGGAAAATATTTATTTCCCAGTAAAGTAGGGAAGGTGGTTAACAGTTAGAGTATGGTTTCTTCCTACCTGCCCCTGGCCCGCCCAGCCTGCTGTAACAATGAGGGTGCTGGTGAGATACTATGGACAGGGTCTGACCATACCTTCATGGGTAGGCTCTGGGTCAGGCGTAAGTGAGATGTCATCCAGCTCTCGCAGGCAGAGCCACTCTCCATCCATAGACACTCGGAATTTGCAAAGGTAGATGGTCTCCATGGCAGCCTGTGTGATCTTGTCAGTGGTGGGGGTTGGCATATCAGTTGGAGGCGTCAAAGCAGACATGATGACTCAGCTGGGACCACAACACACTCACAAACACACACACACACACACACCCCCGACAAAAATAAAACCTCCTCGCCCCAAACCCCCCAAATCCAAAGCTCTGGAACAAAGCTCTCAAGGGGTGCAGGAGGTTAAAAAAGAACACACACAAGGAAAAATATCTTATGGTTTAAGAACCAACTGTTCAAGATAAACAATTCTACACTATCTTTTCCCATAGACAGTTTCTACCACATAACAAAATAAAATGATGCTGTCTTCTCTCAGCTTCACTCCTTTTATCTTCTCTCCCCTACCCCTTCTTCTTCAGCCGAGCTATGGCTTTAAATCCTGCACAGCTGATGCCGCCTTAGCTGGTTTTAAAAAACTGGCCTCTGCATGTGTAAATGAAAAATCCTCCTCCTTTGTGCAGAAAAAAAAATACAAAAGGAAAAAAAATGAACAAAATTTTCAATTTAGCTTTAACAAAATCCTGAACTGCAGAATCACTTCCAGGATCTGCTTAGATGAGCCGGGATGCTGAGTTCTGACAGGATTGGTTGTGCGCAGTAAGCAGGGTGTTGACCAAAATGGCTGACTAATGAACTGAACTGAAAATCCAGGCTCATGTGACCAGCTGCTCTGAACGCAGGGCGAGCAATTCCCAGGATGCTTTATAGATGCTGCTGATGCGGGGAGAGCAATTAGGCTGCTTGCTCTCATCCTGCACAACCCACTTCCAGACTGTGCTAGTCAAACTGTGATCAGACATAACACAATGCACAGATCCTCATCAATTCCCCTTACTTTGGGATAAAGGCTGCATAACAGGAGGACAATTAACATAAGAGGCAGTTAGATTAATTTAACAAGCACATAGTCCATGTCTTTTTTATCCTTATATACCTAGATATTAAAATCCTTTTTTAATAATCTGTTTTTATTTTATTTTTAATATATTTTTATTAATTTCAGAGAGGAAAGAAGAGGGAGAGAGAGAGATAGAAACATCAATGATGAGAGAGAATCACTGAGTGGCTGCCTCCTGCATGCTCCCTACTGGAGATCGAGCCAGCAACCCAGGCACGTGCCCTTGACTAGAATCAAACCCGGGATCCTTAAGTCTGCAGGCTGATGCTCTATCCACTGAGTCAAACCAGCTAGGACTAGATATTAAAATTCTTTACACTGCTAAAGGTGCTGTTTTAAGAAAAGCTAAAGCAGATTTTCAATTTAAATATTATACTCTCAGACATCTGTAATTCCCTTCTCCAAAGCACAAAAACCTAACATTTGACAGAAATGCAAGAAAAAAACCCTTGAATTTAAAAAGTATAATCCTTCCTGATTAATGCCAATTTCACCTCCTATTAATATTGCTGTATTTACCAAGTTTCTGTACTAAGCATGTACTGTGTTTCTAATCAGAAGATAAAACTATATTATATTTTTAAAATTCTCCCATCCTGGAAACACCCTAAGGACACATTTTCATATTCTCTTAAACCAGCCGACCAACTCACCCACCAACCCACATGCATATCTGTATTAATCAAGGAGACGTTTATACATTGCTTTCTGGGCTACTTAAATAACAAGGAGATAAGGAATGATAAAGATTTTCTTTGACAGTGTTCTGGATGATTGAAAACAAGTTTTGTTTTTTTCTTCTTTCTATTTAAGGATCTGATTGTAAAGAGGAACATATAACTTTAAGAAATATATCCCAAGATGATTTATTCCATTTTAGAGATTTATCAGAAAGATATCTTGATTTAATAATTTTTGAAAACTAAAAGAAAAAATTCTCCTGGAACATTATTAAAATTTCATAAATGCTTTATGAATAAAATTAAGCTCAATGAAAAAATGCTAAGAACCAGATTCTGTAGGTAAACAAACATTATATTGTTAGAGGAAGGCAAACTGGTATAATGTAAAAAATGTATATAAGTATATACATATTTAGAATTAGGAAGAAAATCCTTACGTTATTAAGGAAAATAAAATATTCCAGGTTTATTCATTTCTATTTAAATCTCTTTCAACATTATTCTACATCTGGACCCAGGGCTATGCATCCATTCATTCATTCACTCATTCATTCATTCAGTATTCACTGAGAGTACTCTAGGTTGCCAGGCAGCAATCCAGACACTGGGCATGCAGTAATAAGACAAGACCACTTTTCGAGGAGACAGAATTTGCATATCCAAATACTGAACACAAGCCTTCATTTAACACATTCACATTTAATTACAGTTTGATTTCTTTCTAGCTATATACATTTACATATTAAAGCTGAAAGGGGATAGATATAGTTTCACTTTAAGCCATGCAATACTTCAAAACATAGTAAACACTCATGTAAAGTCTTATACTGAATAGTTCCTGGAACCACAATGCCAAACAAGCCTGGCTATTTGTATACATGACATCAAGATTCTAGGTCACTGATACAGTCTTAAAATATAGAACAGTGAATACATAAGTAAATCTGAATGCTTTGGGGTTCCCTGTGGTCCACCCATACTGCAATTTAGCCTATCACAAACCACGACAAACAATCCTTTTACCAACCAACCAATCTACTAACCCCTGAATAGGAGATTCAGGTTGATTACAACATACCAGGAATAGAACATCCAGGTTAATAATCAGAGAAACTTGGTTAACTTTCCTTCCAAAGGTCCTTCTCGAGAGTCAACTAGAGGACACACGGAGGGAAGTCCAAAGCAACTAAAATTTTGCCAAGGAGAGAAAAACCTGCCCACACTGGTTTTCTTTGAGTTTCCCAGACTGAATAGTCTGAGGAGGTATTAGCAGCCGTTTCAGAAGAACTGTGGATGGGCGGGAAAACCTATACTTCCACTATCTAGCTATACCTGTTCAGCATGAACAGATACTCATTGTCCGTAAGCAATGAATTTACTACAAAACAAGCACTATTTGTAGGAGACTAATAAAATAATTCTAAATATTGGTCAGTTTTTACATGTGAGTCTTTATAAGTACATATATTAGCTTTGAATATAAAGGTAATATTAAGTCATCAGTAAGGCATATAAACCTTGATCTTTTTTCTCATATTCTAAATTTTCCTCATAAACATACTAATTACAAAATGTAGTGAACTATTTTCTCATTTAATCCCACTTGTGAATAAAGGCACATATTTGTAAACTAGTTGTGAGGAGGGCTGGGGTAGCCTGTGGCCCTAAACAGAATTAATAGGCCTATGTGAAGTTCAAACCCAAGATGATGATCTGACTAATACTATGTTCTAGAATCTAGCTGTTCACATAGCTCATCTTTTCCACATTATGACTGATTCAAAGCAAACAAGATTCACATTTTAAACTTGGAAGTTACATTCCTTTTAAAGTATATTTACTCAGTTACTATTATAAAGACTGATTTGTTATGTCCAATGTCCCTGTTATACAATGTGGAAAAATTATTGCTTAAGGTAACCATCATTTATTGAATTTTTACTTTCTGAAAGAGGTTTTATGGATACCGTAAAAAAATCCTCACAAGAATCCTGCAAAGTAGATACTGATAAGCCCATTTTACATACAAGGAAACCCAAGGCAAGCCAGTGACTGGCCCAAGATCACACGATTAGTGAGGGGCAGATCTGGGATTTCAAACCGCTTCTGTGTTGATGCCTCAAAGTCCATGTGACCTTCTATGCTTTGCAACTTTAGCACTCCATCCCAAAGATTACATTTTCACGTAGGGAAAATAAGAAGAAACAAAGCAAAAACCAACCAAACAAAAAAACAAAACAAAACAAAAAACAAACCATAGGCAAGGTCCTCATGAAATTTCCTAGACATGAATTTCAACAAATTTAAGATTTGAAAAAGAGGACATTTCTATCAGCTTTCACACTCTACACCTTAATGCTTCACAAACCATATATTCCATTTAGTCACCCTTATACATTTAGCTCAGGTTTTTAATAAGTGGCATTTTCTGAAAAACTGAGAACTCAGCATGGGCTTTTCCTGCTGTGTGCAGTCATTTCTAAATATGGTGTAGATCATCTTATTTTTAAAATATTACTACAAATATAATTTACTAGAGGCCTGGTGCACAAAAATTTGTGCACTGGCGAGGGTCGGGGGGGGGGGGGTCCCTCAGCCCGACCTGTGCCCTCTCACAGTCTGGGACCTCTCGGGAGATAACCACCTGCTGGCTTAGGCCCGCTCCCTGGGTGGCAGATGGCAGGCCTGGATGGCGGTGGGGCAGGCAGCAGATTGTGCTGTCTTGCCCCGCCTGCAGTATGCAAATTTAACGGCCATCTTTGTTGGGTTAATTTGCATACTCTTCTGATTGGCTGATGGGCATAGTGAAGGTATGGTCAATTAGCATCTTTGTCTTTTATTAGTGTAGATAGATGCCTCAACAATAGATTTAGCTTCAGTTGTCTTTTTTTAACTTTAAGAAAGGGTTTCATGTTCTTTACAACCTTCTAAGCCTTTCACTCAACATTGTGTTTTCTAAGATTTATCCATGCTGTAGTGTGGTGGCCGTAGTTTATCCTTTTGGCTACTGTATTATAAGGTAATATTCCATTGTATGTATAAACAATTTTCTGATTCATTTCCATGCTAGTGAGCATTTGGGTTATTTATGATTTTTTTTCATTTGAAATATTATGTAGATACTTTACAGAAATAGATTTCTTCCAGGTATGCCAATTCTTCCAAACAGGTTTGAGGGTTTCTTTTATGGTTAGTTATCTCCTATTACCTAGTTCCTATTCTGTACATAATGGTGCTTCTTAAAATTTGTTGCCCTTTGGAACTAAATCAGTCTGTAAATATCACAAGTTATGCTGCCCAAGGCTTCTTGGATCATGATTTTAAAACTTAAGAAGAAAAACCTCATCTTCCCTACCTCCCTTTCACACCATAACTCTTCTACCATCAGCCCAGATCCCTTTAGACCAGTGGTTCCCAACCTTGGCTGCACATTAGAATCACCTGGGAATCTTTTTAAAATCCTGATTTCTGGGCCTCATCCTCCAGAAATTCTGTTTCTTTGTTATGGGGTGAGGCCACAACATTAGTAACAAAGAAACAGAATTTCCAGAGGATGAGGCCCAGAAATCAGGATTTTAAAAAGATTCCCAGGTGATTCTAACGTGCAGCCAAGGTTGAGAACCACTGAGCTAGAGGGTTGCTGCTGCCTGAAAAGGAGCCTCTAATTTAGGACATGATTCCAGTTATGGGGAGGCAGGCTGAGAGAGCATGTGGACTCTGGAGTCAGAATGCCCACAGTGAGTCCTAGATTCACCACTGAGAAGTTGACTAACCTTGGCAACTTACTTGTTTCTGGGCCTGTTTCTTCACTGATGAAATAGGGATAATAACTTAACAACTTCGAGTTAAACGAAGCAATGTAAGTTAAAACCCCTTCCCCGGCAGAAACGTGTATACTCGTTTTCACAAAATGTTCTTTTTCAGTCGTCGACGAGTATACTAAGAAAATATGGTAAAAAAATATGGTTTATAGGAAGACGAGTTACAAACTGTTTTCATAACCAGCATCAAAAATACTATATAGAACCAAAATAAAAAAATTAGTCTGAAAAAGAACCGTTTTTAACAAAAAAGTTGTTGGGGAAGGGGTTAAATGCTTAGCCGGGTACTTGGCACAAAGTAAGTAAGTAGTCAGTAAATGTCAGCATGATCATAATTATTAATGCTGCTATTTTCAAGAGTTGGGGCGGGGGAGGCAAAAACCCTAATATCACATGAAATAAAGCCCAGAATGTTCATGGGACTGGAACAGAGGAAAGTAAAAAGGAGATCTGAGCAAAGGGTACACTGGGGCCTCTTCTGGGCTTTGAGGAAGGAAGAGGAGATGGGTCAGAATTTTACCAGCATTCACATCAGGTGACCAGATTTCTTAAGTTCATAAAAAGGCAAGGGAAGGAGATGAAAGTCTGTGGGAAGTCCCTAAACAAATTCTAGAGGAAGAACCATATCTGAAAGCCAGCATGCTGAAATAATTTCTCCTGCTTTCTGCATGCCTCTTGCTGTCACAGCCTGCCAATCTCTCCTTTCCTATGATTATGAGGTTTCAAACTTTTCCGCCTCTGATCCACCCTTCGCGCCACTCTCTCTGACACATGCTGTGTCATGTCATTGATATGAAACAAATATAGAACCAGATAATCACTAAGATGGGCTCTGTGAAGAAGAATACCTCATTGCCCAGCAGTCCTCAACTCTTGATACATTTTGGGAAGACTATGAACGTTTCATAATTATTCAAACAAGGTTACAGTACAGGGCCTAGCCATATTGATACTGACCCTCTCAAAGACCTACTGCTTTGCAACTCTAAAAGCATTTCTTTTCACATAATTTCAAGCTGATTCTTTAATGCTTATGGTGCATTACTGACTTCCCAAAGTGGATTTTAAAGTTCACACATGAGCCACTTTGCACTACAGAAAGAAGTTTCTATGTTAATAAGGTTTGGGTAGAAATATAACAGTTAAGATGTCCTGCAAAATTATCCAGTTTATTCTGCCATATTCTCATCATCATCTACCTAGACCAGTGATGGCAAACCTTTTGAGCTCGGCGAGTCAGCATTTTGAAAAACCCTAACTTAACTCTGGTGCTGTGTCACATATAGACATTTTTTGATATTTGCAACCTTAGTAAAACAAAGACTTATATTTCTGATATTTATTTTATATATTTAAATGCCATTTAACAAAGAAAAATCAACCAAAAAAATGAGTTTGCGTCACCTCTGACACGAGTGTCAAAGGTTCGCCATCATTGACCTAGACTCTTTACTACCTATAACCTACACTAGAAAAATATGTTCTCTTAGCTTCTAGATAAAACTGGACCTCTTTAACACAGTTTTCTGTTAAAAGTCAAACAAAAAGGGAAAAGATGCAAGACAGAAAGAATACAGTCGGGTGAGTATGTTTTGAGGCCAATACTAGTTTTTTAGTCTAAAAAGTTGCCTTTTTTGCCATCTTTCCTCTGCTCTCTCTCGTATCCAGCAACGCTGACTGCCCTCTACCCGCATTCATTTATTTAAGGCCTTGGTGAGGGAGCACACAGTGACTAAGAATATGAGTTTTGGAGTCAGAAATTTGCCATACAAAACAAAAAACCACACCTCTGGGGACAGGGCCAGAAATCTGTGTTAATAAGACCTCTAGGTGACTTTGATCTACACTAAAATTTGAGATAAGACCTTCTTTAAAACCACAGAATCTGAATCTCCAGAATATAATCTTCTAAATTCAAGGTTACTCTGTCAGAATTTCTGTAATAATTTAGATAAGTCCCTCCAGAGACACTGAATCAAATATTCTTATGAAAAACATGTTACATCCATCTACTTATATGAAGTCTATATGGACTCCTCCCCATTTTTTCTTTTCAGCTTTCATTGTTAACTAAGTATTTTTATGTATTGGCTCTTTTATCTATTGGGAATTTAAAGAACTACCTCTTATAAATATAACAAAAAAAATTGTTACATGTAAAGTTTTTAACTCCCTGCCCAGTGCATAAAAATATTCTATAAATGGTAGCCATTAAGTACTATTATTATCTTACTTGTCACATTCTTTATTCGTAATTGTTTGTGTTGCCTAACTACAGTAACACTTTTGTTATCTAATGAAGAGCCTTTTAGGATCCTTTAGTATCCAGAATGAATACCAGAAATAAGAAAACACTTGTCTAGCCGAAACCAGTTTGGCTCAGTGGATAGAGCGTAGGCCTGCGGACTGAAAGGTCCCAGGTTCGATTCCGGTCAAGGGCATGTACCATGGTTGTGGGCACATCCCCAGTAGGAGATGTGCAGGAGGCAGCTGATTGATGTTTCTCTGTCATCGATGTTTCTAACTTTCTATCTCTCTCCCTTCCTCTCTGTAAAAAATCAATAAAATATATTAAAAAAAGAAAACTCTTGTCTATAAATAATGAACATATGGGTGGCTGATTGATGGTTCTCTCTCATCATTGATGTTTCTCTCTCCAATCCTCTCCCTTCCTCTCTGAAATCAGTAAATATATATTTTAAAAAAATGAATGTATAGTTACTAAGAGGGTAGCAGCCAAAACAAAGACTCAGAGATTACACCTGACATTTTGAAACTGTTGCTTTGTCAATCAGAAGTGTGATAGGACTTTTTGATAATGCCAAGCTTGAAGGGTAGATAAAACAAAAGAAAGGAGGCAGAAGAGGAGGGAGAAATTGGCTGGAAGACAAATTTTGATAGTTTAGGCACCAGTGGTGATAAAAGGTAAGTCAGGAAGGCTAGCAGCAGACAGGCTGTTCAGTCATGAGGCAGGAAATGTGGGCATAACCCAGCTCCCTGTACCTCAGAAGCTCAGGATGACACTGGTTATTTCAGCTGTGTGTAGAAAGTGACCCACCTGCATGTCAATATTCTGAAAGGCTCACTTCCAGTTCTCTGATAGTCACTAATTTACAATTAAACACTATCGGAAGACGTTACATTTCTGAAGGATGTTTTTATTTTTAATCCTCACCAGAGGATATGTTTTTATTGGTATGAGAGAGAGGGAGTCAGAGAGAGTTCAATCAGCCTGAACTCCTGAACTTGCCCTGACTGAGGATTGAACCTGCAACCTGGGTATGTGCCTTGACTTCAAATCAAACTTGTCACCCTTTGGTTCACAGGATGATGTCCAACCAAATGACTCACACTGGCCAGGGCCTTTTTATTTTTATTTTTTAATGGGTGCTTGATAATATCTCCCACTTGACAAAACAGCAGCTAATGGATCACAAATTGACTCTTTGCATTCTTAACATAGTTGGAAAAGAGATTAAGGCTAACAGATTTGTGAAACACAATATTGTAAATGCAGCACTTCTCTACATTAATTATATCAAAACGTTGTCTTAAAAAAAGTCACAAATGAAGCTATTATAAAAGCTACTATCATGAAGGTGAATGTTCAAA
The DNA here is from genome assembly GCF_000327345.1 of Myotis davidii. Classification (NCBI taxonomy): domain Eukaryota; kingdom Metazoa; phylum Chordata; class Mammalia; order Chiroptera; family Vespertilionidae; genus Myotis; species Myotis davidii. The sequence continues at coordinate 129,791 of NW_006295261.1, read as the reverse complement.
ACTTTTGTGTTCTGATGTTTCAACCCTTCCCCCCCATATCTCCCAGTTTTGGAAAGCTGCCTCGATATTTACAAAAAGAATAAACTATGCCTGTCTTACCAAAATTTAAAAAGCATATAACAGATGAACTGATTAATGTGTATTCAACTCTTGACCAGGTGTAATGTTTTCTAGAATAAGGCTAAACAAAAAAAGACAGACAGATACACACACACTAATAGAAATGTCTATGGAGGATAACCCCAAATCAATGAATATATATATATATATACATATATATATAATATATATATGTATATGAGTATATATATAATATATATGTGCGTACATACATAATAGGTACATAGCTTTATATTTTATGTGTTTGTGTATCAAACTGTGAACATAAAAGTAATTTTCTCACCTTAAATATTCATCCTGGGTTTATATATAAGAAAGGTCCTTCCCCAAATCAGAGCTTCTTAAAGCGCATCTGTGAAAAACAGTCCAATGCTTCTAGGAGCCTCACTCTCTGCACTTTGCAGGGCTCAAGCAAGACACTCACTATTAGGTATACTGATGTTGAAGTGGGTAGTTACAGTAACAATGCCGGTCCTTTCCAGGGTTTTCTTCCCTTCTTTCTATTCTTCTCTAAGCCCTCCTCCTGTCTCAAAACAGCATAAATACAAAGAAGGCTGTTTTCTGAGTGGGACAATTTTTTTGTAAATGGCTGTAATTGGGAGATAAAACACAAGGGCAGAGACGTGGGCAATTTGCATGGCATTGCCTTAAACATAAATGTTTGCTGCAACTCTCAGAGTTGGAAGAAGAGTAACTGTCAATACAGGATGGTAATGGTACAGATGGTAGGAGTGCCTCTTCCCTCCAACACCAAGGAGAAGCTAAATCTTGCCCATCCCATCCATCCCCAAGAGCCGGGCTTCTGGCTGAGTGGCACTCCTCCTGTGGGAACGCACTGACCACCAGGGGGCAGCTCCTGTGTTGAGTGTCTGCCCCCTGGTGGTCAGTGCATGTCATAGCGAGCAGTTGAGTGGCCTTAGTATATCATTAGCATATTACACTTTGATTGGTGAACGGCCTACCAGATGATTGGACACTTAGCATATTAGGCTTTTATTATATAGGATATACTGTAAGATTTTACAGACACAGTATATATCCCAAACCCTGAAAACTTTAGGCTACTCTTTTGCACGCACTTTTGCTATCTTCATTAGTGTCTTTTAAGACAAAGTTGGGTGTGACTCAGTTGGTTAGGTGTTGTCATGCGCACCAAAAGTTTGTGGGTTCCATTCCCGGTCAGAGCTCATGCCTGGGTTGCAGCTCAATTCCCAGTAAGGGGTGTGGCAGGAGGCATCTCATACATGTTGGGTTCTCTCACATGCTGCACTCTTATGTCAATGTTTCTCTCTCTCCCTCTTCCTTCTTCTCTAAAAATCAATGAAAAATCTTAAAAAACAAACAAGCAAAACACAAAGCTTTTGAACTCAAAAGTAAAGGTTAACTTTAAAATATCTGAGTATAGTCAGGATTCCTAAAATAAAGAGAATGCCTTAATATAGGGTGGGGCAAAGTAGGTTTATAGTTGTGAGTACACAAAACAGTTTATTCTTGTATTATTATTTATTAATTACTGTATTGTTTCCCATATGAACAACTGTAAACCTACTTTTGCTCCACCCTGTATAGTCTCTCAAAGTTATTATATATTATACACCTTTGACAAATACATTAGCCAGAGTTAAAAACTGAGTGTTGAGTAGGCAAATATTCATTGGATGTTTAGGTTGAGTGCAAATATTGTCCTGGTAATGGAAATGAGAAGTCTTTTAAAAATTGTTTGGTCTTAGTTGCTCAAATGAACAGTCAAAAGAGCTAGGGTTCTGGTATACAGGTACATCACAGAAAGCAATATTGCACTGACTCTGCAGGGCAGCGACAAGAAAGTGTTTTTATTAATAAACAGAGTATCCCTTTTTCCAAGTATGCGTGAGTTCTAAAGTACACATACAAATAAAAGGTAAAAATAAAGACTCAGTGTAAAACAAGAACTACTTTAAGTCAATTTTATATTTGAATAAAATATACAACAGTTATCTTTTACTAATTTGAAATGTCCTTAGTGAGTGACTAGTCTTTAAACACAGTGGAAGTGGGCCCTGGCTGGTGTGGCTCAGTTGGTTGGAGTGTTGTCCCGTACATTGAAAGGTGGTGGGTTCGATTCTGATCAGGTCACATACCCAGGATGCAGGTTTGATCCCGAGGTCAGGGCGCATGAGGGAGGCAACCAATTCATGTTTCTTTCTCTCTCCCTTCCTCTCTCTAAAATCAATGAAAAAGCATATCTTCGGGTGAGGATTAAAAAGAATAAATAAATAAACACAGTGTAAGTGGGACTCTGGCATTTTCCCAATAATTTTTCTGAGCACTTACACACACACCAATAAATTATTTCAGAAGTAATGATCATGAACAGCTATTAGAATTTTAATGCTAACAAACTGTGTCGTACACTTACTGTTATTGTAGGGAGGAATCAAATAAAATCAACTGAAGTTGAAATTAATATCCATTAGTTATACTGGCCAACAGTTGAAAAATTCTTCTACTTCAAATGCTGTACCACAACTGTTATACAGTTATAAAGAACTGATAGGCCCAGCTGGTGTGGCTCAATGGTTGAGCCTCGACCCATGAACCAGGAGATCAAGGTTTGATTCCTGGTCAGGCACATGCCCAGGGTTGTGAGCTTGATTCCTTGTACAGGGTGAGGGGGTGGGGTGGGCGGGGCATAGACCCATGAGCTGACCAATGATTCTCTCTCATCACTGATGTTTCTACATCTCTCTCTCTTCCTCTCTGAAATCAATAAAAACATATTTTAAAAATAAACAATTATCTACTTATCTATCTATAAATATAGTCTATAAATATATAAAAGCCTAACCGACCAGCCAACCAGTAGCTATGATGCGCAACCACCAGGGGGGAGACGCTCAACAGAGGAGTTGCCAAGAGATAGCAACTTTGCAGAGTGCCCTCTCACAGTCTGAGACCCATCGGGAGATGTCAGACTGCTGGTTTCTGCCCGATCCCTGCAGGCCAGGCAGAGGGACCCCACCTGCTGGAGGGACCCTGCTCATTGCACAAAGGCCCTTGGAGCCCTGGTGCTGAGCCACACCTGGCCAGGGAGGGACCACGGGAGGTTGGCTCCAGGGCGTATTGGCCTCACCAGCCACCTTCTAATTAATTTCCTTTCAATGTGCACAAATTCATGCACCGGGCCTCTAGTACAGAAATAATTTTTTATTTATTTATTTTTAAATATATTTTTATTGACTTTTTACAGAGAGGAAGGGAGAGGGATAGAGTTAGAAACATCGATGAGAGAGAAACATCGATCAGCTGTCTCCTGCATACCCCCTACTGGGATGTGCCCGCAATCAAGGTACATGCCCTTGACTGGAATCGAACCTGGAACCCTTCAGTCCGCAGGCCAATGCTCTATCCACTGAGCCAAACTGGTTAGGACAAGAAATAAAAAGATTTTAAGGAGAAAAATAGAGGCTGTGCTGAAAGAACAAAGTAGAAAGCAGAGTCCTTAGTAACTGAAAAGCAGTGTTGAGAATACTCTTATTGAACTCTGCTTATAAGAGGACTCATTTCTTCCTTGATTAGATATTCCCATCTGAAGATTTTGTAGGTAAGAAATAAAGAAATAAGGAGTAAGTCATAAAGAAAATAATAAAGGTGACAATGGACTACTTCTAATGAGCCATAACCTAGGAGGGATCTCCCACCAGTTTTGGATGTGTGGTATTTGCTTAAAGAGCATGAGACTGGTAGGCAAGGAATCTGGGTCAACTTCATTCCTTCTCTTACTGTTTCTTAGGACAAATCACTTCATACTGATCCTCAGCTTCCACCTCTGAAAAAGTGGCATGGTACTTGGCTCACAGAGATGTGAGAATTAACTACGATAATCAATGCATGCACACAGGAAATAGTCAACTAATGATCTTTCCCCGGCTGATGGCTTAGGCTGCAGAAAAGGCAGTCAGGATTTGTTGGCAGAGCAGAGCAATTAAAAGGTTTGCCTTGGTGCTAAAATAAAATAAAATAAAATAAAATAAAATTTCTAGCTGAGAGAGAGAGAGAGACCCTTATTACCCTAGGCAAGTTTCTTTCTCCTTTCAGAGCTCATACAGCAAAGTACTTCGCATTTATATCCATGTCATGCCTTGTATCTTCAGTATCTACATTTCCACGTGTAAGATCTCGTCTTTTAAATTAGATTTAACCCTCCTCCAAGAGTCTTGCACACACAACACCCTACCCCAGGCCCGCTCACCCCAAGCAGCAGTAAACATGTGTTCACTCAAAGAGCACAGCGTGGGGTCGGCTGGTCCAGGGGCTCCCGCGACCCGGCTCTTCGGGGCGGAGGCCTCTGGCAGCCGAAAGCAG
>NW_006295261.1:113889-124359 GCF_000327345.1 Myotis davidii | reverse complement strand
CCCCGCGTCCTCTGGGAGCGGAGGGACAGAGGTGTGGGCTGAAGAAGCGAAAGCCAATTTAAGCGAATTTTAAAGGACCCCCCCATTCCCCCCCCACTCCCGCCTCCAGTGTTAGACTGTGTCATTGCCTTTCACACACTAGAACTTTAAACGTTGGTTCGCGGGGTTGAATCGGGAGCTTTTCGGGTGAGTGAGCGGAGGGGGTGGCTGCCTTTCTCCAGCCTTTTGTTCCCTGGCAGGTGCGCGGCGTGGAGACCTGGGGTTGGGTTTGGCGTTAACTCCCTGGCTCCCGGCTTTCCCGGGCGCGAGTGCATTTCAGGCCGAACCGCTGAGCATTTGTCTGACAGGCGCCGTTCAGGGTCGGCAGTTGCCACTCCCCTGCTGTTTCCTTTGAGCATCTGCACCAGTGATTACCGACCCGGTCATCCCCGCGAGTAAACCTTCTCTGATGGAGACAGTTTCCGGCGCCGAGCCGGTTCTCACGCTGGATTCCGCGCGCGTCCCCCGGGGGTTCCCAGCGGACTGGCTTTGTGTTCGGGTTGTAAAGTGCTGCCGTGCAACCCATGTTGACTCTTAATTAAAGGCACTGTTGTGTAACATGTGCCCACCTGCTTTTTACTCGGGTCTGTTTTTACCTCCGAAGAGGAAGTTACTTCTCTAAAAGGAAAAGCACATCTTTTTATTGTTATTCTCTGAAAACCACTCTTGAAATCGCCACAAGAGGTTGCCATGTGGCTTTCACCAAATCTTTTAAGCAAGAACTATTTAAAAGGAAATGTTTACAAGACGCTAAAACTTCAAGCAGTCAGAAAGTTTCTAAACTTTTCACTTTCTGGCATTTCCCTGACCTGAAGGTCCCAGCGCTACCGCCTTCTTGAGTAAGCTGCCATCTGAGCCTACATTCCTCTTCTGCAAAAATGATCAGATTACTTACAGGTATATTGTAGCGGGTTAAATAAGAAATATAAGCTTTTAGACAGGGTCTGGCATAGGGTAAAATAATAAACATTAGCTACGTTTTATTTTGGCAAAACATAAATACGAAAAACTCGATTGAGAAAAGCCTTTTCATTATATCTTTAAAATTTTGGAAGTTTGTTGGACCTTTTCACTTTAGTTGTGGTGATGGTGAGAGTATTGATAAAAAACAAAACAAGACAAAAAAAACCCCACACGTTTGCCTTTTAATAAGTGCAAATTGTGTAATACCCTGAAGAGAAAAAATGAAAAGATCCCAGGTAAAGGCAGGTTTCAGTTATTACAACCTGACACAAAATCCACAATTTGTTCTAAAAGTGTGTTGTCTGCACCAATTTTTTCTTTAAAAAAACTTAATTTTTTTTTCAATTATAGTTGATATTCAATGTATTAGTTTCAGGTGTACAGCATAGTGATTAGGTGTTTATATAACTCGCAAGGTGATTCCCCATAAGTCTAGAGCCCACCTGACACCACAGTTATTACAAAAGTGCCAACTATATTCTCTATGCTGTACTTTACATCCCCTATTTTGTAGCTACTAATTTGTACTTCTTACTTCCTTCACTTTTTTCACCCAGCCCCCTAACCCTGTATTACATGGTTTTAACACCCATCTTTAAGTGGATATTTTACCTTTTTTTTTTTTTTATGCAGAAATTTTGAAGTATCATTATAATCTTGTCAGGTTCCTTCAGAGATGTTCTGCGTTGTTTCAGTAAAGAATCTGACAAGAATATACAGTTATGCCATTGTAGGTGGAAGGACAGAGAACAGAGTCCTCACAAACCACTCTTGAGAAAGGCCAATAAGCAGCCAAGGGAGTCATCAGTTTAAAGAACGAAATGCTATCTAGTCTAAATTGCTAACTTTCTCCTTTCTAGTTAGCTAAGGTACCTATAGGTATTAGAAACTTTGACATGCTGTGAAATCTTGCAGTTATTAAAAACAGTTCTATTTATACCTTATGTCATTAATTGCCAGTGTAATGAATATAGAAAATGCTGAAATATGAGTCCTCTAAATTTTATAGGGAACACTATTTATGAGCACTTTCTTTAAAGGTGGATGATACTCCAAGTTCCTAGTTTCTTATGCTTTTAGCTTTTGGATCAATGATGTAATCACAGCCCTGCATAACCTCTGGTGACATAAAGGGATGATTCAGCTGCCACACACACATTTAGGGAAGCCAAGATTATAAAAATAAGCCTGAACATGTTGCTCCCTCTTGAAAATGCACAGAGCATCTTCCTGTAGTTTTAAAGTGACAAAATCCAAGCCATGGTAAAAATCAAGCTCTATTTTCTTGTCATATAAAGCAAGGGATGTTTTTCAACTTATCTGCACTTTATTTTTATTTGTCCACATTTGGTTTTTTGAAACCCTGTGGCAATCTTAAGGATGGATACTTAGAATATATTACAAAACATTTTAGAGATCAATGTAATGGATGTACATTTAGCATAAGCTTCTTAGAGCTGTGATCAGAGAAAGTATAACACTTGAGAAGAGTTGATATTCTTCAGTTTAGTACATAGATGTATTATGATTCTAAAATAATGGTTTTCTTGAGCCATTTATATTTCATTGTGTGGTACTTAGGAAGTCTTATTTGAAAACAAGGCAATTGAAGACTTGATATTAAACTTCTCATTTTAATAAATGCAGGAATTCATTTGTACTAATCTATAATAATAAAAGCACAATATGCTAATTAGACTGGATGTCCTTCCGGACAAAGCTGGGGCTGTGAGGGAAGCCCAGGTCCGGGTGCCTGCAGGCGGCCGAAGGAAGACCTACTCTTGCACGAATTTCTTGTGCATTGGGCTTCTATTTAGTTAATATAAAGCCTCTGTGAAAAACTCTCTAAGAGTCCATCCTTCTTTGCTTTTGAATTACTAGGTTTTGATTACCGTTATTGCTATTTTGATTACTATTTGGTTATTTCCAGTATTTATTTCAAAAATACTTAGTCAATATATACCTTCTTTCCATGTTTATTGTGTCTATAATACTCTTAAGAAATACACTATTCTTAATACAACAATGCACTCTCAATAAATACCTTTATCCTAAGCAATGTGTTTAGGTCAAACACTGGCAGTTTTCTCTGGGTGGTAGAAATATGGATGTATTTTTCCATTTTTCTACTCTATTTGCAAGTCTATAATGAAAGTGTTAACTTCATAGAAAATAGTAAAACATCTTGAGAGACTATTTTGATTAACAGTTTGAAAATTATTTTTTCTATGATCTGCTAATAGCAGAGTTTGTGTTCCTTATGTATACTGTGGAGTAGAGTTCCTACCCTATAGGAACTTATCATACTTTGTGTCTATTTAGAGTTTTAATACCTTTTCATTTTTTAAATATGTATTTTTTTGTTGAGTTCCAAGAGGAAGGGAGAGGGAGAAATAGAAACATCAATGATGAGAATCATTGATCGGCTGCCTCCTGCACTCTCCACACTGGGGATCAAGCCCTGACCAGGAATTGAACTGTGACCTCCTGAGCCACACTGCCCGGGCTAGTTTTAATATCTTAATAGTGTTGCTGAAACTGGTTGATTGCTTTTGCTGACTTTCTATAAGTTTATCTACAGTTTGTTCCAATTTTCATGTGCTTTTTCAAATTTTCTACATTTCTCTTAAATCTGCCTCTCAATTTGTTCTCTTTGCTCTAATTGAAATCTTCATCTTTTCTTGCCTGTGTTTTTTCCTAGCTGGTATGCAGGAGTTTCAAGAGGAAGGGAGAGGGGAAAGGGGGAGGGAGGGGGAGGAGAGAAACATCAATGTGAGAGAGACCAGGTCAGGGATTCAACCTGCAACCCAGGTATGAGCCTCTGACTGGGAATCAAACCCACAACCCTTTGGTGTATGAAGGGACACTGTGACCGCTTAGGCACACCAGCCAGGGCATACTTCTGTTTTTGTGTATGTTCAAGCGTGATGTGATATTAGAAATATATGTCCAAGCCCTGGCTGGGTACCTCAGTTGGGTTATAGCGTTGTCTGGATACACCAAGGTTTTGGGTTTGATCCCTAGCTAGGGCACATATAAGAATCAACCAATGAATGTATATATAAGTGAAACAACAAATTAATGTCTACTCTCTCTCAAATCAATAGATTAAAAAAAAGTTTCAAATGAGAAAATACACTAGGTCAGTGGCTGGCAAACTGCGGCTCGCAAGCCACATGTGGCTCTTTGGCCCCTTGAGTGTGGCTCGTCCACAAAATACCGAGTCATGCGTATGGGCCACGAAGTTTCAATTGCACTGCATGTGCGTGCCTGCACGTGGTATTTTGTGGAAGAGCCACACTCAAGGGGCCAAAGAGCCGCATGTGGCTCGCGAGCCGGTTTGCCGACCACTGCACTAGGTGAAATTTAAAGCACATGTGATGTTAAATTTTCTAGTTTCTGTGTTTAAATTTCTTCTATCTCAAAATACAAATCTTATAAAAGAATCAATAACTAAAAGCATTTAAAAACTCTGATTTATTACCTGAAGCAATATTCAGTTTGAATGATTTGGAGCTGTAGTTGAATCCTACATGATTTTTTTTGGATCATCTATTTAGACAGTGGTACATGTTCATCACTGTGATCCCTGAAATGTAAATTATATTGAACTTCCTTTCATGAATTAATTTGATAATGTTAACTTTAAAGTAATTACTTTAATATTTTAACTTAAAATTCTTTTACTTCTACAACAGCAAGAAAAAATAAGCAACTCAAGCCATTCCTCAGAGATAGCAAGTATTTTGTCGAATAAGTGAGCACAGTTAAACAAGTTATCTAAGCTAGCTTTTATCTTTAAGATCACACACAAAAAACTCTAGTTTACCAAAAGCTTTGACCATTAAGGAAGTCATATGGGTCTGATAAGCAATTAAATTTATTTCTACACAAAAATTAAAGAGATGCTCACTTAACTCCTTACAGTTAAGAAGAGAGGCAAGAAACTGTGGCCTAGAGAGACTGACTAGCCTAAAGCTAGTCAGAAGAAATTTGGAATTTTCTTCTACTTAAATTTTGAATATTTTATATTTTCAATAGCTATCCATAGCCTAATATGCTGACATAAAATAGGTTGTTATTTTGTATTGATGCCTGATACTAGTAATCTACTTTATTGGGACTCTTATCCAATAAAGACTCTCCAGAATTCAGTGTCTATGAAAAATTGTAACACTGAGTAGTTAATAATTTATGTTTCATGTGTTAGGACAGTACCCATCAGTGCTCGTTATTTTTAAATTTATTTTATTTTCCATCACCATTAATCCTCTCTATGCCCTCTTCCACCTCCACTGCTCTTTAAATGCCTAAGTAAATTCAAAATTTGGATGATGTAAATATTAAATCCAGCAATTTGTTACATCTTTTGCTATTAATTCACATCAGACAAGGCCACTTTTTATGTTTATAAAATAGGATAGCACCATCAACATTCTAGCTATTCCAGAATGTGTTAATATTTATTAATGTTAATTAGTAAATTAGTGTTGAGAGGTCTCTAAAGGAATACTTGATATATTCAGAGCAATATATAACGAAGCTTAATTTTTCCACTTTCCTAAATGGAAGGTTTTTCTTCTTTTAAAACTTTTTTTTCTCACTGCAACTTATACATGTCAGGGATTTGACATAGAACATCAAATACTTTCAACCTTTAACTTCATTTCCTTGTTTTTTGGCCCTGTTCAAGAGTTTTCTATATCCCTTCATGTATTCCCCCAAAACTCCCCTTTTCTTGCAAACTTATATTAATTTCTCAAGCATTTCTATATATGACTACATTTTATTATCTACATTCCTGTAATGAATAGGAACCATTATACTATTAGTTACAATTCATTGGGCACCTCTGTGCTAGAATTTTCACAGCCCTGTAGTAAGAGCCAATGCTTACTAGGTGATTACCATATAACAGACATTGTTCTAAGTGCTTTACATATATTGACTTAATCCTCATAATAGCTCTACAAAATAGGTACTACTACTAACATCCCTAATTTGATGAAAAACAAAACAAAACAAAACAACTGAAGAACAGAGAGAGCAAGTAACTTGAGCAAGTTATAAAAAATAAGTGATGGAGCTGGATTAGGAACCTGGGTAGTCTACAGTCTGCCCTAAAATTGGAAAACTGTTTTCACCTGTGTGTGTCTCCTTTCCTCTCACACTTCTGCTAGACCAGCCTTGGGCAAACTATGGCCCATGGGCCGGGCCCATTTGACATGAATAAAACTAAAAAAAAAAAAAAAGACTGTACCCTTTTATGTAATGATGTTTACTTTGAATTTATATTAGTTCACACAAACACTCCATCCATGCTTTTGTTCCGGCCCTCCTGTCCAGTTTAAGAACCCATTGTGGCCCTTCAGTCAAAAAGTTTGCCCACCCCTGTGCTAGACTCACACTTTCTGACACCAGGTGTATTGAGGTTTCCCCCCACTAAACAATTCTCTGTGACAGTAGTTGGGTGTCTTACAACTTAATTCTGAAGCCATCTATCTACCTGAAGACAGCCAGGTTGTCACCTGTGCTTCTGGCAAGTCAGCTATAAATCAGAGGTCCCCAGGACTCCTTCCTAGGGTTCAATTAGTTTGCTCACAGAACTTACGGAATCACTTATTTACATCAACCAACTTATTAAAAGGATATGAGATACAGATGAACAGTGAGATAAAGAGATAGGATGAGGTCTGGAGGGTCCTGAGCACAGGAGCTTCTGTCCAGCGTGGAACTGGGGTGCATCACCCTCCCAGTAAGGGCTTTTAAGACTTTTTCACATAGGTATAATAAAAAATTAACTCCATTTCCAGCTCCTCTCCCCTTTATGGAGAATGGCGAGTGGGATCAAAATTCCAAGGTTCTAATCATGGCTTGCTGTTTCTGGTGACCAGTCCCCCACCACCCAGGAGCCCTCCAGAGTCACCTCATTAGAATAAAAGATGCTTTTGAATGTTCCTATCACTTAGGAATTTACAAGGGTAAATCTGGGGGCAGAAACCAATATATATTTTCTATGATCTTACAGCTCTTAAATACTATTATACCTCTTTATCAAGTTAGATATAATAATTGTACTATATACAGATAAAGAAAGTAAGTCAGAGATCAAGTAATTAACTCAAAACCACCCTAGAAAGTTAACTCCAAAACCTGCAGGGTTTTTTTTTGTTTGTTTTCAGAGAAGGGAGAGGGAGAGATAGAAACATCAATGATGAGAGAGAACCATCGATTGGCAGCCTCCTGCACACCCCAACTGAAGATTGAGCCCGCAATCCAGGCATGCACCCCTGACAGGAATTTAACCCAGAACCCTTCAGTCCACAGGCCAATGCTCCATCCACTGAGCCAAACCAGCCAGGGCCCTGCAGTTTTTATATGGTATCAGAACAGGATAGGGCTCTGCTACTTAATAGCTATATGACCTCGATAAAGTTACTTCGTCACAGTTTCCTCACTTTTATAATATGAATAGAATTTGCCACACAAGAGTAGTTGTGAGGAAAAGGGAAATAAGTACAAAGTGCACCTGAGCACCCAGTAAGTGTTAATTTTACTTTCAACCTACCTCTTTTATTTATAAAACAAAAGATAAGCTAATTTGACATCTGTGCAACTCTAAGGAAACAGATGTAAGCCAGAGGTTAAGAGAATGAAGGCTCAAAATAAGCTGGCTTGGGCCCAAATCCCAAGCATGTGCCCTTTAGAAGCTTAATCTTTACGAATTTCAAGATCCTCATCTCTGATATAACAGTATTACCTCACAAAGTTATTGCAAAGGTTAAATAAGGTGATACATATCTGAAACATGGCAAGTATTTAGTAAATATTAACTACTATGCATCTTTAGCAGCTAGCCCAATGTTTAATGAAAACAGCGACAGTTAAGGCATCTTTTGTGCTTTTCTTCACTAGTCTCTCCTTTTCTTCCCTGGCATCATCCTAAAAGTTCACAATCTCAATCTCTCTCTTACTGTAAACACCAGAGTAACTCAAGAAACTGTAACTTTGTTACCAATTGAAGTTGGCACTTACCTCGTGGTAATCAGACCAAATTTTCAGCAAATGGATATACAAACAGCAACCACTGCAAGTCAGCAGCACAGAGGGGAAATGGAATTTTTATCTTATTTACCACATTAAGCACTATTAGAAAATATCACAATAAATGTAATTAACGAATATCTCTACTTTTAACCAAAGTTCCTCTTCACTCCTGTTTTTACCACACAAAATGTACAAAACCCTTCACATTATAAACCTATTAACAAGTATCCTCCTCAAGAATTACATTTAGGTAAATGAAACAATGTCAGAACTATTTCATAGGTTATTTTACAAATGATTGCCAAGGTGCATTCTCTGCAATTTATTGTGAAAAATTATAGTTTGACTGTTGCTCCATAACTAGCTGTGAAATTTTCATAGATAATTCTTGACAGGATACTGAAGAACTTTTTTTCAAAACCATCTCTTTTCCCAAGCATCTGCATATAGCTCCCACAGTTCTTGTATGACCTTAACATAAAGGACAAATAAATTGAGCAATAACCCAAATGAATTTCCCTGTTGACAAGAATTTTTTAAAGTTAAGGTTAGGAATTACATATTAAAACAGTCACTTTGCTAGTTAAAATTAAATTTATTGATGTAAAACTTGCAAAAACAAAACTTTACTTAAGCTTAATGCTCTTTTTAACTCCTGCACGAATTCCAGACAGTTCGCCACTATAACGTTGCTCTTCCCTGCGAACTTCACGAACCTGGCCTCTTCTGCGAATTTTGGCTCTCCTGAACTTCTCTCTGTGTTTCACTCTGGGATTGCGATCAATCTTCTTTCTCCTTGGTGTAAGTCCCCTATTTTTGGCAATCTGATAGGTAATGGCCCTCTTTGCATTTTTATCTTCAAGATCCTGTTCTTCAGTACTATTTTCTTCTTTCTTTCTCTTCAACTTCTGCCTGTCTTCCATTTCTTTATAGTATTTCAGGGCAGCTTCATCAAAATTGGAATCATCAGAAAGATCTGTAACAGCGGCGGCGGCGGCAGCAGCAGTCTCTGAAACAGATTTTGGTTTGGCCTTGGTGGGCTTTGCTTTTGGAGTCAGTTCTTTCTTTCCAGCACCATCCTTAAGTGTGAGTAGATGACGAATCTCTGAGGACAGCTTCTGATCCACAACTGACAGCTTGTTGATTAAAGTCCGGTAGGTCACAAGTCTTTCTATAACAGGATGTCCGTGTGCAGGGACTCGCCTAGCTTTCAGGATCAAATAAAAACTGATGTTGGAGCAGTAGTTCAAATAGAGGTTGTACTTGGTCCTCAGGTATTGGCTTCCTTTTCCACGTGGAATGATCCCTTGCTCCACCAACTGCAACAATGGCTCCAGCTCATCTTTCACCTCCGTCAACTTAACTTTCAGGTCCTCTATCAGCTCCAAGAGCTCTGGTGATTCCTTCTTCAGCATCTTCAGCTTCTCTTTCACTGAAACTTTGGCCAAATCCTTCACGACCCGTGTCTCAGACTCATCTACCTGAGGGACCTGAGGTTTTGCAAAGGCCTCCACCCAGGTAACCCCAAAATCATCCTCTTGCAAGGCTTGGGCTAGGCGCCTCTGGATGAGCTGTGCCTCCTCCTCCTCCTCTCTTTCCTCCTCCTCTACTTCTTGCTGACTCCGCCGGCCTCGGGACTTGGAACCATAGTCCGTATCGTAGTAAAGTTTTTTCCTCTGACCCCACGACAAACTGGGATCCGCAGAGGCCTCAGCTTCACTCTGCACTGAGCTCCCACCATCATCATCGTCATCCTCCTCATCCTCCGCGCTGTCTCCCTCTTCATCGTCCTCATCGGCAATATCGAGGGCTAGTACCTCCTCCTCCTCGTCGCCATCCTCCTCCTCGTCCCCACTCTCTACTTCATTCCAACCCTTTGCCAAGGCGGCTCGAGACCGGGCCTCATGAAAATCATCTACCTTATCTTGGTAGTAGCTGGAGTCCCCTGGCGAGGGTGGCAATTCTAAATCGTCTTCCTTTTCGTCCTCCGCGCCGCGACCGGCCATGGCTCTCACGGCTGCCCACTTGGCCGCTCCGCGCCGCCGGGATCTCCCCACCATAGCTCGCGGTCTCAGGTTGTACACCGAGGTCGAACTACCGCCACCTCTGACCTCCGCGCACGAGTCAGGCGCTCCGGCAACACTCCTCTGGAAACTGCCACGCGCTCTCCTACCACGCGAGTTTGCCGGCGCCCAGGTCGCCTGTAGGAGCTCCTTCCGACTTCCGGCTCCCAGGATGCTTTCCTGTGGCGTGTGAACCAGGACTTCCGCTCGGTCCCGTCACGTTAAAAGTTCCTCCCTTTCCGTTCTGCTCTTTCATGCCAATAGATGCGGGTGTTAAAATCTTTCCGTGTAGGAACAATAGGTATAGGAATTTTAGTTCCGTAAAGCTCCTTAAGGAGACTTCTTACTCTCGCGAGCT
>NW_006295261.1:102661-113865 GCF_000327345.1 Myotis davidii | reverse complement strand
GCGCTCGGCCTCTACGCCGGGAATAGTGAGTTGTACTGCCCTGTAAGTACCGGTGTCTCCCACCGGGAGCCGAGTGCGGGTGTACAGGGTTCCCTGGCTTACCGAAATTGTGTATCTTCTTCGTGTGTTAGTCTGGAGTTAATCAGGTTGTTATTCTCTCCGAAATGTGCAAATACATTTCCGGGCACCGTAGCCCGAGGCCCGCCGGCACCGCTGGACTGGATAGTCGTGGCGTGGGTTCCCGGCGAGGGCGCAGGCCGGGCTTCCGGCGGACATTAGCCGCCTCCCCCGCTCGGTGACTCCGCGGGGATTTGTGCCCCGAACGGGCGACGACGGGACGGCAGGGCCCCGCCTAGGGTTTGACTCTTTGCGGGAAATTCGAGTTGGCCGCAGAAGGCACTGATTTCCCCTCTTCAGAATACAGTACTTTGACTCAGTGGCGTCCCCTTTATTTATTATTTCTTCAGCACTTAGGCCCTGGGAGGACAACGGTGGGCAAAGTCACGCTGTCCCCACACGTGGGACCTGTGGTCTCGTGGGCGACAGGCGTTTATTAATCACGTGAGAGATGCCAAATCACAGCTGGAGTGAGTGCCTTCCGCTGCTGGGAGCACTCACCGTGCCTTTTATGTCGCTTTTTTTTATAGATGCACCCTCCCTCCTTAAAAGGGTTCAGTACCCCTCAACCTTGGGAAATGTCTGCTGTATTGAAGATGCTTACCACTAGAAAGACCGAAATTTAGTATATACCTATATTGTCCAAAAGCAGTCAACATGACTGCATTGTGAAAGAATAATATCGGAGCACTCTTCACTTATGTTCCTTAGCTTTTCCAATAACTCACTTATATTCGACATTTCTTTCATGAATTTAGGGCGCAAAAGAAATAAAATAAACAACTTATTAAATATTTGTTTATTTAATAAAATATTTTTTATTTAATAAAATATTCAATACAGAGCCGAACTGGTCATATAAGAAATTTACTCAATTCAATAATAAGAGTCATAATTTCCCAAGCAGTCAAAATGACTGCTTTTGGGCAATATAGGTATAACACACATATATATATACCGGAAAATGAAGCAGGGGGAGGTAACTACAATTATTAATAAACGCATTTTTATGTTGTATAAAAAGTCACAAAATTCTAAGAAATTCTGTCATTATATACATCATTGTTTTTCTAATTGAAATTAAAAAGCAGTCAAAATGACTTCCTTGGGCAATCTAGTGTTAAGCATCACCTCTGAGCTCACACCCTCAGTTTTATTTTCCTCGGTTCTGCTACATCACCCAGTAGATCTCTACAAACACTGTATTGCAAGCGCCCCGTGCAGTGTCTGGCACAGAGTAGTGTCCAATCAAGGTTTGTTTAATCAATAAATATTGAAATTACAGTATTTTGTTGTTATTAACCCTCAACCGAGGATATTTTCTCATTGACTTTTTAGAGAGAGAGGGAGGGACACACAGAAACATCAATGTCACATCGATTGGTTGCCTCCCGAGTACACCCCAACCGGGATAGGGATCCAGCCTGCAATCAGGAATCAAACCCAGGACCCTCCAGTCTGCCCACTGATGCTCTATCCACTGAGCCAAATCAACTAGTGCGAAATTACAGTATTTGATTAGCTGTCTGTCTCAGGTGCTACATAAAACGGAGCGAATGAATAAAGCATAAGGCTGCAAACATCCCAATGGGAGATAACCTGAGCTGGAATGGATTTTAGGAATCATTAATTCCAACTGTGTACTTTTATTTTATACACGTGGCACAGAGACTTGGGGGAGATTACATTAGCAAACCTGGCACAGAAACCAGGGACAGGGTTCCCCACCCGGCTTCCACACTCAGCTGTTACCAGTCCTTTGCCTCTTCAATGTGCATGAGTTTCAGACTCCCCCAGCGGGTATATTTTGCTGGGCGGATGAAAAAAACTAAGAGCACAGATTAAAGTATATGAGGAAAAGGGTGGTGATGAGGGAAGAATTAGTCAACCTTGTCTTTAGAAGTATTACTAGAGCTAGAAGTCTGAAAGAGCAACCCGATAATCTTAGAATAATTCAGGTTTTAAGTTTTCAGACATTACATATGCTAGGTTCAGAGTTAGTATTCTGATACTTTCAAAGGAAATTGTTGGAAGCTGAATTTTTGATATGTTGCTAAAATTAGTAGTGACACAGTTTTTTTGCAGAAAGTATGTTATTAGGTTAAAAGTAATATACATTTTTAGAAAAGTGATATTTTGAAGTAACTTATGCATTTGAAAACCTTTACAAGATTTTAGAAAATACAATTTTATGAAAAAAAGATTTGAATTAAAAATCTTTTGATGGCAAGAGCAGAATAGATTTTTGTCATTCAACAGATATTAACTTTTTACTAACTAGCAGAATGCTACATGCTCTAGATTCAAAGCTGAATTAGTTACAGTCTCTTCCCTCAAGTAGCTTATAATCAGGTAGAAAAGAAGACATGCATTCAGATTACTAAAATGCAAGGCAGTGTGTGTTGTAAACACTGTGCTGTGAGAGATAACTTTTGGATTGTCATTCTAGAAATATTCCTTATAAAATGTTTCATCTAAACTGGAACTGGAATTATGTCCTTGGTTTAAATGCAGTACTGAATATTCATTATACCTAAACATTAAGTTTTATCCAGGCAGATAAAACAAATCCCAATTTTTCTGTTTATTTTTTTGCAGATTATTCGAAAATTCTGGACCAATGCACATATATTATTATAAATAAGTTAGAAAAATATTTTGGGTATATCTATATTATATCTATATCTAATCTTTTTTAAAAATTGATTTGAGGGAGAGAGGAAGTGGGAGAGAGAGAAACATTGATGTGAAAAACACTGTTTGGTTGCCTCCCATATGTGCCCCAAATCCTGCGTATGTGCCCTGACCAGGAATCAAATCCACAACCTTTTGGTGCACAGGATACCACTCCAACCAATTGACCCATCTGGCTGGGGCTATTTTGGATATATATATATTTTTAAATATATTTTATTGCATTGATCAGCTACCTCCTGCACACCCCCTACTGGGGCAGTGCCCGCAACCAAGGTACATCCCCTTGACCGGAATCAAACCTGGGACCTTTCAGTCCACAGGCCGATGCTCTATCCACTGAGCCAAACTGGTTTGGCTATTTTGGATATTTTTAATGGGAATGATCACATGGCCCTAATATTATTTAGTTTATACTACATATTCCACTTCCTTTTTAGAATAGAGTTGCAAAAACCAATGCATATTCAGAGTGTGTTTTGTATAACATTCTCAAATCGTTTTTATAAAGAACAGTTAAAGTCAATTCTTTAATTCAGTGGCTCCCATACAGTGGTATTTCATAGCTTAATCTTATAATTATACTAGAGGCCTGGTGCACAGATTTGTGCACTGGTGGGGTCCGTTGGCCTGGCCTGTGGGGATCAGCTGAAACCAGCCAAAACCGGCAGTCCTATATCTCCCGAGGGATGTAGTAGTGTGAGAAGTGGCAGGTGGCTGGGGAGGAGCTGGAGCCCAGGCTGGGCACCGGGCCACTCCCACTTATCCCGGCTGGCTGCGCCTGCTGCCACCACTGCTCAGGCTTGCTGCCACACTACTGTGGTCTCTGTGCACCCATCCTAGGGCAATACCAGCATGCCCATGATTGAGAAGCAGCCATGGGGCTTGTGCCCAGTCAGTCCCCATCCAGATGGGGGAGGGGCGAACAGGGGGAGTGTCGGTGGGAGAGGCTCAGGTTGCGACAGCTGTGCTCACCAGCCATGAGCCTGGTATCTGGCCTCATTGGTCAGCTGAGTGATGCTCCCACCGTGGAAGCACACGGACCACTGGGGGCGGGGGTGGGAGTGCTCCTGTGTTGAGAGTCTGCCCCCTGGTGGTCAGTGTGCATCATAGCTACCGGTCAACTGGTTGAGCGGTCAAGTTGTTGAACAGTTGCTTAGGCTTTTTTATATATAGATTCCACTTTGGTGAGGAATTTTTTTTCTTAAAAATTTTTATTGCTGAAAAGACATTAATAGCTTTATTTTATCATATACTTATGCCAATTAAAAAGAAAACCACTGGGCCCCCTAAGAAAGAGAACAGTTATTAAATAACATTTGACATTAATATTTCTGGTAACTATAATTTATCATCAACCTAAATCTTTATTATATTATGACTAGAGGCCCGGTGCACAAAAATTTGTGCACTCGGGGGAAGGGGGGGTCCCTCAGCCCAGCCTGTGCCCTCTCGCAGTCTGGGACCCCTTGGGAGATAACGACCTACTGGCTTAGGCCTGCTCCCGGATGGCAGAGGGCAGGCCCAATCCCTAGGTGCATCCCCTGGTCGAGCTCAGAGCAGGGCCGATTGGGGAGTTGGGGCGCCGCGCCCTGTCATGCACAGAACAGGGCAGATTGGGAGGTTGCGATGCCACCCTCAGTCACACTCAGGGTAGGGCCAATTGGGGGGTTGGGGCACCTCCCCCTGTCATGCACAGAGCAGGGCCAATCAGGGGGTTGGGGCGCCGCCACTGTCACACTCAGGGCAGGGCAGATGGGGAGGTTATGGCTCTACCCCGTCACACACAGAGCAGGGCCTGTGGGGGGTGAGGGGTTGGGGCCCCGCCCCCTGTCACACACAGAGCTGCAGGGTGATCAGGGGGTTTGAGCGCTACCCCCTGTCACACTGATCCCGGTGCCGGGAGGCCTCTCAGCTCCGCTGATCCCGGTGCTGGGAGGCATATTACCCTTTTACCATATAGAATAGAGGCCTGGTGCATGGGTGGGGCTGGCTGGTTTTCCCTGAAGGGTGTCCTGGCTCAGGGTGGGGGTCCCCACTGGGGTGCCTGGTCAGTCTGGGTGAGGGGCTGAGGGCTGTTTTCAGGCTGGGACTGAAGCTCCCAACCGCTCCTTTTTTTCTATTCTGGGCCAGCTTTAGCTCTGAGGCCTCGGCTGCTGAAAACAGGTTTCTGGCCTTTGTTTACCGCCTGTATTTGATACAATGTTGTGGTCCGGCTGGCTGAAGCCCCGCTGAGTAAAGCAGGTTTCTGGGTTTTTTTTAGCTTCTATATTTGCAACATAGTTACTTAGAGTTGCAGCTGAGAGGCCGGCAAGTCAGGCGGGGAACGTTGGAGTCCTCCGTCACTGAAGCAAGCAAGCCTTCCTGTTCGCATCAGCTGCCTGGCTGCTGTCCGCCATCTTGGCTGCCAGTTAATTTGCATATCTCGCTGATTAGCCAATGGGAAGGGTAGCGGTCGTACGCCAATTACCATGTTTCTCTTTTATTAGTGTAAATGCCTGGCTCAGGAGTTAGCAAGCTATACATAATGTGAGTCTGACAGGTTTTTAATGAAAATGCTTTTGCCTTTCACACAATAACACACTAGGTGATATTAGCATACTTTCCTCCACCCATGAGTTTTGGTTGTTGAAAGTATTCTACCACCAGATTAGCTAAGTCTCATTTTCTTTCTGGAATAATACAGCAATAATAATAATTGCTAATAATGAGAGCAGTTATTATGTGCTAAGTACTGTTATAAGCTCTTCATATTCAACTTTATGAGAAGGTACTATAATGATCTCTAACCTAGCAAACTGAATATGGAACTTAAATGAGGTCATAATTCTAGGAACTGGTAGAATTCAATTTGAATCCAGATAGCTGGCTTCAGAATCTGTACTATACTTAGCTAACTATTGTATTATACTGACTTTCAAATATTTACTCAATGTCTTCTCATTTCTAGCCTCTGTTTTACATTTGATTCAGTATCATCAGATATATCTTTCTAGAATACCATTTCCATCATCCAACACCCTTGTTCAAAATCTTTCAATGACTCTCAGTTACTATCAAGATAAAGTTCACAACATGCATGGCCCTCCCACAGTTTTGCCTCAAAGCAAACTTTCAAGCCAGCCATGTCTTTTTTTTTTTTTTTTTTCATCAATCAACCTTTAATGTCCAAAAGAGGCATGGATGCAGAGCATAAGAGATGTGGCAGGGTCTCAGCCCCAACTCCAGAAATGAGGGAAGCCAGCCATGTCTTTTATTACTCCCCAACTGTACCCTTTATTCTAACTGAAGTGCTCTACCACTTTTTATTCCTCAAACATTACTTTGCAATTTCCTTTTCTGTTTCTGTGCTCATCTTCTCAATATTACTTATAAGAAGTTTATAAATATTACAGACATATTTTTGGCTAAGAAACAAATTCTCACACGGGTCCATATGGGACTCGTATGAGGCTATTTGAAAAGCTCTTATTAGTAGCAGGGAGTTGGAGATAACCTGGATGCCCATTCTTGGAAGAGCAGATCAATAAAATGTCATGGATGAAATAGCATGGAATTTAGGAGCATAGAGTGACTATATATCTTGGTTTGCCTAGTACAGCCCTGTTTAACCTGTTATTCCAGTGTAATTATTAATAGCACCTCCCTTTACTCGCATGATTTTGATGGTAAATTATATGGCCATTTTAACTACACAGTAATTGGAAATAGTAGATTACATATCCATATAGCAACATGAATGGTTCTTAAAAACAATATGCTTAAGGAAAAGAGTAAAAAATTAGATCCTGGATTGTAATATAATACCAGTCACATACATTAGAAATGCTTGCACAGTACACACACTACACAATTTTTAAAAGATATATATATATATATATATATATATATATATATATATGTATATTTACAAAATAATGTACATTAAATATGAGAAGACATCCCTGGCCCATGTTACTCAGTTGGTTGAGCGTAGTCCCATGTACCAAGAGGTCTCTAGGTCAGGGCACATGCCCAGGTTGTGGGCTCAATCCCCAGTCGGGGGAGTACAGGAGGTAGCCAATTGATGTTTCTGTTTTGCCCTCTCCCTTTCTCTCTAAAATAAATTGAAAATATTCAAATAAGAAGGACAGTTGCTTATGGAGGGGCAAAGACTGGAATGAGGCTTGGAGGTTAGAAGGAATAGGAAACAAACTTTCTATGGACCAATAATGAGAAAGTATCAGGAACTGAGAATAACCGTTCAACTAAAACAAATAAGCACACAAAAAATGACCATATAGCTCCCTAACTTAACGTTCTTTAAAAGCTTTCCAACATCTATAGGATCAAGTTCACATTCCTTATGACCTGACTCCTGCATACATCATTAATGTTACATCTTACTGCATTCTCACTGCCACCATGTGGGGCATAGCATTGCATATATTTTTTCATATGCATATGTTATATTTACTGGGTGGGGCAAAAGTAGGTTTATAGGTGTGAGTGCATGAAGCACAGAATTTATTCTTGAATCATTATTAGTTATTTTTATTATTTTCCATAGGAACAACTGTAAACCTACTTTTGTCCCACTCTGTATATATATAATACATTAGACTAAGAGCTAAAGCCTTTATTGTAGAGAATGAGGGCTGACTAAAGAAAAAACTTTTATGTGAGCTGTGTTTCAGAAGACCTTCACTAGCAAAGCTATAATTATCATTGAATCAATAGTTAATATATAAATAATTATACCTGTAAGATTCCTCATGAATCTTATGCAGACTGTGCTCTTTCTTGCCTCTTTACCTTTGCACATGTTTCCTTTATACTTTTTCGAGAATTCTTATTCATCCGTTAAGACTAATTTTAAATATCACCTTAAAAGCCTTTCCTGACCTCCTCAGGGTGAAGAACTTCCTCTTTTGCAATTCCGTGTTTCATACTTATCTTTATTTATACTTACTGCTTTCCTTCCACTAAGTGTATGAACCCCATTAGTCTGGACCCAAGGAGTCATTTTTAAAAATCCTAGAATCTAGGTCAGTGTCAGCATATCAAAGTAGTAGCCTTTAACAATGAATTGCAGTGTTTTTGTGTTTCTCCAGTCATCAGCACAGTTTTTTTTTAATTTAAAAGATGAAATATTTAATATGACTTTTGTGAACTTAAGCTAATAGTTACTCATGTATTTACTTTTTATCCTAGTGTCACAGACTAGGTTTTGATTACTGAAGTTATTGAAGAACTAGCTTTTTTTTTTTTTATGCTCAGAGAAGTAGTAATCATTGGAAAATGTATTCTTGGTGGTAATATTTATTAACTTATTAGATAATTTAATGTAATCACAGAAATTCCTTGAACTATTTCTGGGTGCAAAAAAAGAAAGAAGCATTATTTTTAGGTGTAAGAAAGAAAATGGAAGAGATGAAGTATTGTTGCCATCTGCTCACATTTCTGTTAGAAACCACTTACTCTGAAACCAGTAAGTTGTAGATTATTTTTGCAACTAAGGTCTGTTTTTATTTAAAGACACAAAAATCCTAGAAGTGACTTGGAAGTAAAATATAGAGTTTTTACTGAAATAAGTATAATTTTATAGTTGTTCATATAAAATCACTATACAACCGTATCATATAATAATGGCAAATTTACATTCTTTTAAAAAAAATATATTTTATTGATTTTTTACAGAGAGGAAGGGAGAGAGATAGAGAGTTAGAAACATTGATGAGAGAGAAACATCGATCAGCTGCCTCCTGCACATCTCCTACTAGGGATGTGCCCGCAACCAAGGTACATGCCCTTGACCGGAATCGAACCTGGGACCTTTCAGTCCGCAGGCTGACGCTCTATCCACTGAGCCAAACCGGTTTCGGCGCAAATTTACATTCTTGTAAAATATTTTAATTTTGCACAGCACACAGGACCATAGTAGGTGCTTAATTAAGAGTAGATATGTTAAAACATATAAAATATCTGGTCTGTGGACTCATATTGTGATATTGAACATTCATTTCCTTGAATAGTCATGTTTCCTCTCAATTCTAAGTTGTCAATGTTATATTCTCTTCTACACCATATTTGTCACTTTTTTTTTGCCTGACTTCTACTCATCTTTCAGTCTTATCATAGACATTAGTTCCTCTGGGAAGTTTTCCTTGACCCTGCCTATACCCCTACCTGCAACGACTGTGCTCCTATGGCACATTTGTTATCATGTAAATATATGTTAGCATTTCCCAATAGACTGTAAACCCATCTGATCAAAGATCATACCTATTCATTCACTTGTATCCCTGTCACATAGAGTAGAGGCCAATAGATAATTGTTGAAAGAAAGAATAAATGAATGAATGACCAGTTGAATTAAGGGCCAGTAGCCTTACAGGCCACAAAACCATATTTGCTGTAATGGAAACTTTATTTCAGTGTCTTAAAGAAAAATTCCTTTTTTATCTATTTATATGGCTCACAGTAAAAATAATGGTACACTTTGGAAATTCACTGGCACAAGGTACACTGCCATAACTTGAGGGACATGATACAATTTTTTAAAAAGGGAACTAAAAAGGAAAAATATTCCCATTTCAAAATACTGCATTATATAATTTTACCTTCCCAAACAGACCATTTACAAATATTAGGTCAGTAAATTGCTGACATCCATAGAAATGTAGCTTTCTTACTAAAATGCAAGAATTTAAAAGATTGATATCTAAACAAGAAAAGACTAAAACTAACTGGAATGAAAGCTAAGATATCTAAAAATCATGGTTTTTTTGTTTGGTCCTTTATACCCTTCTCTCCCTCTTCCATATCCTTCTGGAGTTCCAGGCCCCATTCCTCTGGCACCCTGTCCACCCACAGGTTCCCTCCCCCCCCAAATTCTTTTAAATAAAAATATTTTGTTGCCCCACTTATACAAGGAAATTATGAGCCAAAAGATAGCTACATTAATTTCCTATTGGTGCTATAATAAATTACCACCAACTTAGTAGTGGCTTATAACAAAACAAAGGTATTATTCTGACAGTTCTGTAGGTAAGAAGTCTGACATGGGCTAACATCAAAGTGTCAACATGGCTGTGTTCTTTCTGGAGGCTATGGGGAGATTCTGTTTCCTTGACTTTTCTAGCTTCTCGATGCTGCTTGCATTCCATGGCTATGGCTTTTTCCTTCAACTTCAAAGCCAGAGGGTGGAATCTTCAAAGCTCTCTCTCACTCTTTCACTGACTCTTTTGCGTCCCTCTTTCTCTTATAAGGACCCTTAGGATTTCATTGGACCCACCTGGATAATTCAGGATAATCTCCTCATTTGAAGGTCAGCTCATTAGCAACCTAATTCCATCTACATTCTTCTTGCCATGTAAAGTAACATATTCACCCTTTCTGAGAATTAGACAAGGACATCTTTGATGAGCCACTTTCCTGCCTACCATAACTTAGTGTTTACGTTAGTCCAAAAGAAGGTGCCATTTTTTCTCAACGCAAAAAAAAAAAAAGAGATAAAATAATTGGGTGTTTATATGTTACTAGAGGCCTGGTGCATGAAATTGGTGCACTTGGGGGGGGCGGTCCCGCAGCCCGGCCTGTGCCCTCTCGCAGCCCAGGAGCCCTTGGGGGATGTCTGACTGTTGGACAGCATTAGTGCTGCTGCGGAGGTGGGAAAGGCTCCCACCACTGCCACTGTGCTTGCCAGCCGTGAGCCAGGCTTCTGGCTGAGCCTCACTCCCCCTTTGGGAGTGCACTTAACACAGGGGTAGCTCCTGCGTTGAGCATCTGCCCCCTGGCAGTCAGAGTGCATCATAGCAACTGGTTGTTCCGCCATTCAGTTGATTTATATATTAGCCTTTTATTATATGTTACTAGGGGCCCGGTGCACGAAATTCGTGCACTGGGTGTGGTGGGGGGGAGTGTCCCTCAGCCCAGCCTGCCCCCTCTCACATACTGGGAGCCCTCAGGCATTGACCCCCATCACCCTCCAATCACAGGATCGGCCCCTTGCCCAGGCCTGACGCCTCTGCCAGAGGCGTCAGGCCTGGGCAGGGGACCCTCATTTCCCCCCATCACTGGTTCTGCTCCCAGCCCAGGCCTGATGCCTCTGGCCCAGGCGTCAGTCCTGGGCAGGGGACCCCCAGACCCCTCCGATTGCTGGCTCTGCCCCTTGCCCAGGCCTGATGCCTTGGCCAGAGGCATAGACCCCCATCACCCTCCAATCACCTGATCGGCCCCTTGCCCAGGCCTGACGCCTCCGCCAGAGGTGTCAGGCTTGGACAGGGGACCCCCATCTCCCCCTGATCACTGGCTCTGACCCCCGCCCAGGCCTGAGACCTCTGGCCCAGGAATCATGCCTGGGCAGGGGACCCCCATCTCCCTCTGATCGCTTGCTCCACCCCCTGCCCAAG
>NW_006295261.1:93865-102578 GCF_000327345.1 Myotis davidii | reverse complement strand
GTGGTCTTCGCTTTAGGCCCAGGCAAGGGACCCCTAGCTCCTGGGACTGTCAGCTTTGACCGTGCCCAGCTCCTATCGCTGGCTCCACCCCTACTTCCTGCTATCACTGGCCAGTGGGACAAAGGCGCCTGATTCTCTGATCACAGCTGGGGGGCAGGGCAAAGGCGGCCCTCCCTGGGTTTAGCTCCTCCCTGGGTTTCCGATCACTGTCAGTGGCAGGGGGCTTCTTCCTGCTTTCCCTTTCGCCTCCCTGCATTGTGCCTACATATGCAAATTAACCGCCATCTTTGTTTTCAGTTAACTGCCATCTGAGTTGGCAGTTAATTTGCATATCCCCCTGATTAGCCAATGAAAAGGGTAGCGTCGTATGCCAATTACCATTTTTCTCTTTTATTACTGTAGATAACTATGTTTTAAGTGCTTTGCATTTATTCTCATCAATCCTATTGTGTTCTATGCTCATTTTATAGATGAAATTTAGGGCAAGAGAGGTTAAAGAGCTTACTAAGGTTCCATTTGAACCCAGATAGTCCAATTTCAGGGCTTTTCCTCTTTGTTCAGGATGGTAGATGGAGTAGATGCATCTCTTAAGACGTATCTTTACAGTGTTTATATGTTAAGTACTGTTTTAGGTATTGTTAATTATTAGAATATACAATATGTTTATAATGTTGCAAAATTAGTTGGGACATAATTATTGCACATATTTTGGGCTAAAGCAAGCTATTTGGAATTTGAGGAAGATACAAAATACTTATTATGATTCTCTTGAAAGAAGGCATCAAATATTTAAAAAATATTTGACTGGGTATTCCCCACTATGGATTTATGCTTTTTCCTTATTATTAGGGAAAACAGATAGTATGACACTTCATATGATGTAAAAATCGGAATAGAAGAAGTAGAATAAGAAAAATTATATTTTATCTCCCATTTTTTTGAGTCTTTATAGTTCTCTTTTGGTGTTTCCCCATGTCCTTTATTTTTTGGTGCCAATTGCTAATGCTTTTTATGAACCCCTCTTTGCCTCTAGGAAACATTAGAATAAGAGATAATTTTATTCACATATGAGGAAAAGGAATAAAAACATAAAGTAATATGCCAACTGGTTTAAAATTATATAAAAACGTATCTGATTAATTTATTAGCAGTGATGAAACAGAGAGTAATGTGGGGAACAGAGTTGGATAGTAAGCAGGAAAACCTTAATAGAATTAGTTTTAACGATTTTTGATAAGGATTGGCAGGAAGGAAAAAATATTTGTGGTGAGGATAATGACAAGTAAAAAAAGCTTCTGAAACAGGAATTAGCTAATCACATACAGGAAAAGGAAAGCCGATATATTTGACTAGAGTAGCGGCCTCCCCTGAAAATAGACGAGAATTTCCTTAGAGCAGTGAGGGACCACACCACTGGGGTTAATGAATCAGAAGAGATACTGTTTGAGAGGTTTCCCCGGAACCTTGTTTACTATTGTGTCTCTAGAGAAATTATCATGAAATCTAAACTGTTGTTTTTCAAATGAATGTTTGGAAATAGCCCATCTGTAAATTAAGACTTGCCCAGAAGGTAGTGTGGTAAGTGGAAAGGGCTCTGCAAAATGCTCAAATAGCTGACATGTAATATCCCAAACAGCTGTTCTATGAAAAGTCCCTGCAGGTGCAAGTTTATTTAAAAACAGACCACAACACAGGTGCCGTTCTCCTTATAAACAATTAACCACAAAACACTACCCTAAAAGCCTATGTGGAAAGCCGTTGGAAAAAAAGAGAATTCAGTTTTTGTCTTAATTTTTTAATTTTTCAAAGAACTGGGGATGCAGTGTCTTCCTCATGTTTTAAGTTTTGTTTTTTTTTGTGTGTGTGAATTTAGCTGTTGCCTCCTGATGTCTTAATATAAATTTTACATACATTGATTGGATACAGACACATATTTGAAGAAATTCTGCATTCAGGAACCAAAATGTTTAGGGTTAAAAATGCCAATTAGAAGAAATGTCTCCATATGGAAGTGAAAGACATAATAATGGGCTTTTGATTTTGTGGGAGGTGAAATGGATTGGAAGTTAGGAGGCCTGTGCTCCACCTTTAGCTTTAGAATGACTAAGATTGATTCCAAAGTTCAAAATAGACTCTAATCTTGTATAATTCACACTTTATAAACAAGTGCATGGCATCATCTACTACAGCTCTCTCCTTCACTCTGCTGCAGCTCAAGGCTTTCCTCGCTGCTACCTGTCCTGTGCAGACCAAGCTCTCTCCTATGTTGGGCCTTTTACTTGCTGCTTCCTTTCTTCTTGGAAAACAAGTTTGACTCTGTAGTAGGCAGAATAATATCTCTCCAAAATATGTGCATGCCCTCATTCCTGGAACTTGTCAATATATTACCTGTTACATAGCAAAAGAGACTTTGGAGTTGTGATCAAGGGTATGGGCCTTAAAATGGGAAGATTATCCTTGGTTATCTGAAGGGCCCCAGTGTAATCACATGAACCCCTACACACAGAGAACTTTCTCTAGCTGGAAGCAGGAGAGATGAGGCAAAAGCAGAGGTCAGAGAGGTGTGAAGCATGAGAAGGACTTGGTCTACTGCTCTAGCATTGAAGATCAAGGGGGCTATGAGTCAGGGAATCCTGTCAGCGTCTAGAAGCCCAGGACGACTTCCATCTGGTAGTGGGCAAGGGAATGGGGATCTTGGCCCTAAAATCACAACGGACTAAATTGTGCCAACAACCTGAATGAGCTTGGAAGTAGATTGTCTCCCAGAGCCTCAGGATAAGAGCTAAGCTGGTTGGCACCTTGATTTCCACATTGTGGTTGGAGAAGAGGAATTAGCTTAGCCTACCCAGGCTTCTGACTTACAGAATTGTGCAATAATACATTTGTGTTGTTTTAAGTCACTCAGTCTGTAATTTCTTAGGGGAACATAGTAACTAATGCAGGCTCCTTTCCTTTTCCCTCTATTTAATACCTCTCTCTCTCTGTGTGTGTGTGTGTGTGTGTGTGTATTACATTCAATATTATTTTGTATTAGTTTCAGGTGTACAGCATAGTGGTTAGATAATCATCCTATATAATAAAAGCCTAATGTGCAAATTGTCCCCTTGGGTGGTGGCTCGACTGCTCGCTATGATGTGCGCTGACCACCAGGGGGTGGTGCAGAACATGGCAGGCATTGGCAATGCGGCGCTGGCAGCAGGCGGCAGTGCAGGTAATGCTGGCCCCAATGGGCCCCAATGAAAGTGGGACCGTGGCAGGATAGTGGAGCAGGTGAGTGGGTGGCGCCAGGCCAAGGTGGGTGCGAGTGGGGGCCCGATCACACTGCAGATGGCAACCAGCGGTGGAGGCAGGGGGTGGGGCCACTGCCCAGCTCCCAGGCACTGAGGGAGCCAGGCAGGGGGCCTGGCCCTGATCTATAGCCCCGCAGGTAGGATGGTGGAGCAGGTGAGGGGGTGGCACCAGGCCACAACGGGGTGCCAGGTGGGGCTGTGGGGCTGGGAGTCTGGGGGCGCAAGCTGAGGCCCGATCTCCACAGGCCACCCTGAGGGAACCCCACCTGTGCACGAATTTGTGCACTGGGCCTCTAGTATACTTTATAAAGTGTTCCCCTGGTATTTCCAATGCCCACCTGGCACCACGCATAGTTATTCTAATACTATTGACTATATTCCCTATGCTAGTACAGGCTCCTTTTCATTTGCTCCTGTTTCTGCCTAGATATTACCTTTTCTGAAAGGCCTTTCCTGAGTATGTCTTCTAAAGTAGACTATGTTAACCCTAACCCTGATGCTCTCTCACAGTACTTTGTTTCCTTCATTATACTTATCACAAACTCATTATTTTATTTGTTTTTCTTATCTGTCTTTCCTACCAGAGTATAATCTCTGGGAGAGCAGAGCTTGGTTAGTCATGGTCATTTATATCTTAGCACCAAGAGTTCAGCATATCAGATGCATAGTAGTTCAACATACATTTGTTGAAAGATAGTTTTTGATTTAATAGTAAATGGGGTAACGCCAAATGGAGTAATAGAGACTTTATGGTGACTATGGTATATCAATGTAATGGAATATTATGTAACTACTTCAAAGGTTAACAGGGCTTCTATATCAGTTTTTGGAAATTGGTGTGTAAAATGTATATGACAAAAAGGAACACAAAATAGTTTGCAGAAAAAGTACTATTATGTAAAATGTATTTACATATGCTTTTAAAGATTAGAAGTTAATTTTGGAAATAAAGGTTAGTATTCTTTTTTTTAACGTATTTTTTTAATATAGTTTATTGATTTTTTTTTACAGAGAGGAAGGGAGAGGGATAGAGAGTTAGAAACATTGATGAGAGAAAAACATCGATCAGCTGCCTCCTGTACACTCCCCACTGGGGATGTGCCCGCAACCAAGGTACATGCACTTGACCGGAATCGAACCTGGGACTCTTGAGTCTGCAAGTCGACGCTCTATCCACTGAGCCAAACCGGTTAGGGCTAAAGTTTAGTATTCTTAATACTACATTTACTACTAAGCATTTAATCTATAATAATATTCAAAATGTGGGTCATTATTTAATTCTTAACAAATAAATAGATCCAGAGTTAAGATTCTGAAAGGGAAGAGATAGGCATTCCTTGTTTGGAGTGATAATTGGTCTTTTTTGGATAATAACTCAATTTTTAAAAATTTATTATGAATATACAAGTTGTAAAGGATAATATAACAAACATCCATATACTACACCTTGGTTTAAGAAATAAAGCATGGCAAATACAGTTGTAAACATTTGTATCCTTCTTAACATTATTACATTTTTGTTGGTAATGATTCTTGACAAGTATGCTTTTCTGGAGTAGGAGAGAGAGTGCTCTTTCAGAGTCTGAGGAAGTACAGAGCAACATAGCCAGGATCTCTGTGGGGAGGAATAAACTGCCAGTCAGATCAACCTTTAGTTCACTTTTTTCACAGAAAACTCCTTCTTTAATCTTTGTGAGAAACTTTATGTACAATGAATTTGTGGAACTTTGAGTGACTACAGGATGTTTTGGGACTTTTAGAATGCTTAAAATTAAACTGATAAAATTACATATTCATTACATTGTATATATATACACATAAAGTTTTTTCCACTTTTGAATGCTTAATCTTGCTTCACTTCTCTTGGAGGTCATTTTTGCTGTTAGCTTTTCTTGGCAGAGATCTTTCCTCCAGTGCTAATAGTACCTCCTCTCAGTTTATTTTTAAAGTTCAATTCAAAAATTATTTTTCAGTTTTTTAGTGCCTCAAGGGTACAGAAGATAGAGATATGTTGTATATGGAGAAGATGTAAAGGCTGTGTTCCTGATGATCCTGTTTTTCACGTAAAGTTTTCATATAAAGTTTAAGGACAAGTGGGAACAGTGAATTGTTACACTAAATGCAAAATTTAATCAATTAAAAGAAAAATCAAGAGTTCAGCTTGATTTAAAGCTAAGAAGTTCTTTAAAAATATCATCATCTCTTTTAAGTGTTTAGTGGCAAGTTGTCAGGATATCAAGGAGCCTTTTATATTATGTAAGACTTTTAATGGAGGAAATCGTATGATGGTAAAGATAGAGGCTAAGGAGAGATTGATTCCTTATAATTATTCATGCTATCGTTATGGACAAAATGGAGAATTACAGTCTGTGTGATAGTATGATAGTATATGAATTAACCCGAAATGAACTGCTATACCAAAAATGTGCTTGTTAATGGATTCGTGTTAGCTTAGAGGTGGGGCTTTAGATGTATGCCTGAGAAGTCTCCCTTCAGCACTTCCACATTAAACATTTTTCTTAATGACTTAAATGAGGATTCTAATGGCATGATATCAAGTTTGCAGATGTTGTGAAATTGGGAGAAATAACTAATTGCTAGGTTTCAGAATCGGGAGTTAAAAAGAATCTAATTCGTTTTAATGTTGATTTGAGTTTAGCAAGATAAAACTTAGAGACCAATGCTAAATCTCAAATCTAAATCTCAACTATTTAAATAATAAATGTGGAGAAGTTATTACATTATAGAAACACATTTTTTCAAAAGGATATTTTAGTTGACTTAATAAAAGCCAATAGTGTAATATAGCCCAAAAGAGATATTATCATTTTAAGCCGCATTTATTGAAAAAACGTTACAGTTCTGCTGTGTTTTGTACTTGGTCAGATAACGCTTGGATTATTATATACATCTGTATACTATATTTTAAAACAAAGACATAGACAATATGAAGCCTGTCCAAAAAAAAAAAAAAGAAACTAATATTGTTAGAGGACTTAAAATTAGAGAAGTTTTCACTCCTTGTGAAAATGTCCTCCATCTTTTATTCAACCAATATATTTTAGGCATTTCTGTGCTTGGTTCTTGGAAAAAGAAGTGAGCAACAAGACAATGCCATTCTCAAAGAGACAAATAGTAAATAAGAATTTCCAACAATGATAAATACTATGAAGAAAATAAAATTGGGCAATATTGCAGTGACTGGCGTTTGCTTAGAATGATTAGCAACTGGGGAGAATGATTCTCTCTGAGGCAGTGACATTTGACTTGAGGCTTGAATGATGGTGAGGGGCTAGCCATGCAGGGATATGGGAAGTGCTCATGTAGAGGGACTAACGGGGTGGGGGGGGGCGGGGCAAACTTTTTGACTCGAGGGCCATAATGGGTTCTTAAACTGGACCGGAGGGCCGGAACAAAAGCATGGATGGAGTGTTTGTGTGAACTAATATAAATTCAAAGTAAACATCATTACATAAAAGAGTACGGTCTTTTTTTTTTTTTAGTTTTATTCATTTCAAACGGGCTGGATCCGGCCCGCGGGCCGTAGTTTGCCCACGGCTGAAAGTACAGAGGCCTGGAGCAGAGGTAGCTAGAGAGTGAAAGAGAGAGTTGTGGGAAGTCAGGCAAGATAATGAATTTGATTTTATTCTAAGTGCAATGAGAAGCCAGATTTTAAGTCAAATATGATCTGACTTTCTGTTTAAAAAGATTGCTGTCTGTTGAATGGACAGTGGCTTATGGGGGTAAGACTGAATGTAGGGAAGAGTTTGCAGTGGTGAATTGAAATTAAAATTAGATGGATTAACAGACAACACTTATCCCCTTCCTTGAAACATCTAAAAAGAAAACTGATAAAATGTATAAAACAAAGATTTCTAAGACATTGGACATTAGGCAGTAAAGGCTAGTGATCTCTGAGGGACAGAAAACAAATGAGAAGACCTCTACAATTGCCCCAGCTTGCTGTCTTGAGTTTCCAGGCTACTAGTATGACTTCACTGGTGAAATGTGCCAAACATTTACAGAAAAATACTAATTCTACACAAACTCCTCCAGAAAATTGGAGCAGAGGAAATACTTCTAAACTCATTCTATTGGGCCAGCATTATCCTGATAACAAAACCAGGCAAAAATATTACAAGGAAAGAACATTGCAGACCAGTATCCTTTATGAACCGAAAAGGAGATATTCTAAGTAAAAATTTTAGTAAATTGAATCCATCACTTTATAAAAAGGATATTACATCATGATTAAGTGGGGTTTATTCCAGGAATGCAAGGTTAGTTTAACATTTAAAATTAATGTAATTCACCATATAGCCAACTAAATCACCACCAAGCCAGCATTTCCTATAACTTTTGTGATCATACTATGTTAGTACAGTTTTGGTAATATTATTATACTTAAAATCCTTTTATTCTTGAAATATTAATGGAATATATCCCAAGAAACCAGAAACACCAATCAGAAAGGATATATGCATCCCTACGTTCATAGCAGCACAGTTTACCATAGCTAAGATTTGGAAACAACCTAAGTGCCCATCAGCAGATGAGTGGATTAAAAACAGTGGTACATCTACACAATGAAATACTATGCTGCTGTTATAAAGAAGGAACTCTTACCATTTCCAAAAGCATGGATGGACCTGGAGAGCATTATGCTAAGCAAAATAAACCAGTTGGAGAAAGATAGATATCACACGATCTCACTCATTTTCGGACTATAATGAACAACATAAACTGATGAACAAAAGTAGAGCCAGGGGGGAAAATAATATTTTAGAATATAATAGAAGTAATCTGTTATTTGCAGATTTGTAATATTTCTTACAACTTTTGTGATGATCATACTATGTTAGTACAGTTTTGGTAATATTATTATACTTAAAATCCTTTTATTCTTGAAATATTAATGTTCATTGCATGTAATATTATTATATGTAAGATCATATGGTCATTTAATAGAGAAAAAGCAATTGAAAAAATGCAATATCCATTTTTGATTAAAAAATACTCTCAGCAAACTAGGAACAGAAGTCCTTCAAGTTGATAAAGGACATTAAAGGAAAAGCCAACATAATACTCAACTACTAAAGTCTAAATATGTAAAATTTTTAATAGCTTAATTGATATGTAGCTGATATGCAATAAACTAGATAATTTGAGCCAAACAGTATGATAAATTTTGACTTATATGCTCAATTGTGAATTTATAAGCACCATCCAGGTAGTAAACATATCCATCCTCACCCAAAATTTCCTCATATACCCTTGTAATCATTCCCTCCCCTCCTCCTCTCCCTCTCCCTACCTTTCTTGTCATGATTGATCTGTTTCTGTTAGTATAGAAGCCGGCAGGGGAGGACAGTTGGGGGCCATGAGGGTGGCAGGGGTGGGCAGTTGGGGGCAAGCCGGCGGAG
>NW_006295261.1:87684-93800 GCF_000327345.1 Myotis davidii | reverse complement strand
TATAAAAGGCTAATATGCAAAGTGTCCCATTGGTAGTTTGACTGGAAGACTGGGAGTTTGATTGCTCACTATGACATGCACTGACCACCAGTAGCAGTGTGGAATAAAGGAAGGCCCTGGCCAACAGCTGGCAGCCAGGGAAGGGTGGCCCTGGCCAGCAGCTGGAAGGCCCCGATTGGCCCTAATCACCGGCCAGGCCTAGAGATCCTACCTGTCCATGGATTTCATGCACTGGGCCTCTAGTTATATATAATATATGGAATCAAATAGTATGTATTCTCTTTGTAATATTTTGTCTGGCTCCCTTTAGTCAGAATAATTATTTTGAGATTTATCCATGTTGTTCATTTACTTTTATTGCTGAATAATGGATATACCACAATATGTTTTTCCAATTTATTTATTGCCGGGAGCCAGTCCATCCTTGCTGTTTCAAGGGACCTGGCATATATGGCATACTGTTCTTAATATGTTTGCTCCCCTTAGCGCTGTGTGTTTTAACAAAGGTCACCTCTCCAAGAAAGGTTGTTTCCCCAGGTAGGGATTTTTCCCTGAAGTTAGGGAGGGAATAAAACCCCTTCACTAAGTGACAGGCGGGTAGTTAATCACTTTAACTATGAACAATCACCCTTAAGCTACATAGAGAACTTAGAAGACAGAACCTACACAGAACCTAGAGACAGAAGAACTTCGCTGGAGAGAACATGGCAAAAGATCCTGGACAGAACCTGGCTACAGAACCTGGCTACCGAACCTGGCTGGAGAACCGAGCGAGAGAACATGGCTACAGA
Organism: Myotis davidii; assembly: GCF_000327345.1. Taxonomy (NCBI): domain Eukaryota; kingdom Metazoa; phylum Chordata; class Mammalia; order Chiroptera; family Vespertilionidae; genus Myotis; species Myotis davidii. Next base: position 93,009 of record NW_006295261.1, on the reverse strand, counting down.
ACCTGGCTGGAGAACCTGGAGAACCTGGCTGGAGAACCTAGCAAGAGAACATGGACACAGAACTTGGCTGGAGATTGTGGCTAGAGATCCTGGCAAGACTGCTGATCAACTGAACGCTGTCTCCGTGTCATTCCTTCTTCGCCGACTCTGTCCACACCTTTGGGGACCCCTGGACCTGCTGGGGTTGGACCCCAGCAATTTATGGACATTAGGTTGCTTCCAGTTTTAGGCTATCTATATAGTAAAAGCCTAAGTGACTCTTATGGCCAAACAACCAGAACGACCGGTCACTATGATGCGCACTGACCACCAGGGAGCAGAGGGTCAATGCAGTAGCTGCCCTGTGGTGATCAGTGCACTCCCACAGCGGGAGCGCTACTCAGCCAGAAGCCGGGCTCATGGCTAGTGAGCACAGTGGTGGTGGCGGGAGCCTCTCCCACCTCTGCAGCAGTGCTAAGGAGCAGTGAGCCGAGTGGTAAGGAGCAGCAAGCAGGCGGGCAATAAGGAGTGAGGGGGTCTCAGATTGTGAGAGGGATGTCTGCCAAGGGATCCCAGACTGTGAGAGGGTGCAGGCTGGGCTGAAGGTGCCCCCCCCCCCGCCCCGTACACACATTTCATGCACTGGGCCTCTAGTTACAAGTAAAGCTAACACTTCTTATGAATGTCCTCTGATTCCCCTCCAAGTCAGAAAAACTCTGGATATGTTCTTTTTATTTTTCCCCAGCTTTATTGAAAATTAATTGACATATAATATTGTTTAAGTTGTGCAATGTGATAATTTGATCACATATACTTATATTGTGAAATGGTTACTACAATAAGGGTTAATTACCATATCCTTCACCTTACATAATTACCATTTTGTTGTTATGGTGATGAAAGGAGTTTTTAGGGGTAAAATAGGCAGGTTTAAGAAGTTTTAGGAATTAGAGGATACATGGGGGAGAACCACAGGGCTGCAATGCTGGGAGCTGCAGAAGGTATACATTCACAGAATAAGAGGGCTGTCAGAAGGTATACATTTACAGAATAAAGGAAAGGAAGCCACTCATTCAGAGAGGGAAGAGGAAGGCCAAAGGGAATAGAAAAACAGAAAGGAGAAGAAGAGGGGAACCTTACCTTGGGTTTGAGCTCTGAAGCCACAATAGTGACCAATCAGAGGGGATATCAGGACACAAAGAACTGCAGCCTTTATAAACCTTAGAAAAAAGGGACTTAGTGGGTCTCTCTCCCACTCCCCACGTGGGAGTCTGTGCTTGTTTCCCAATAAATTTCCATCTTTTCCCATACCACCTTTTGTCTGTGGCTTCATTCTTTGAATCCACTTGGACAAGAACCTGGAAACCACCTTTACATCCTGCCCATGGTTTAACACATTAAATGCCAAGCCTGTTTTGTCTTTTTTTCTGTTCAGCCCGCGATATCCAATTTCACTGATATGCTGGTGGCCAGAGACTGAGGAGGTCCAAACAGAAAGTATAATGTCAGTCACTGACATGGCGCTTAATGTGTTAATTTCCCCGTTTCAGTGAGAACATGAAAGCTCTACTCTCATAGCAACTTTCAAGATTAGTAGTCCTCCCTTACCTATGGGGATGTGTTCTAAGACCCCTAATGAATGCCTGGAACCTTGAATAGCACGGGAGAGGGAGAGAGAGATAGAAACATCCATGATGTGAGAGAATCATTCATTGGCTGTGCTCCTGCACGCCCCCTACTGGGAATCGAGCCTGCAACCCTTGATGCACCCTTGATCAGCATCGAATCCGGGACTCTTCAGCCCACAAGCCAATGCTCTATCAATTGAGTCAAACAGGGTAGGGCTATAATATGTTTTTCCCCTGTACAAACATAGCTTTTAACTTAAAGGAAGCTCTTTGCTTTCTGTTTAGAATATTTGAATTGCCAGCCTCACTACTCTTTCACTCTATGGCCATTATTAAGTAAAATAAGGGTGACGTGAACACAAGCACTGTGATACCATAACAGTAGATCTGATAAACGAGACTGCTACTGTGACTAGCAGAGGAGTAGTTCATACAGCATGGACATGCTGGACAAAGGCATGGTTCACATTCCAGGTGGGATAGAGCAGGACTGCGAGAGATTTCATCATGCTACTCACAGCAGTGCAAAATTTAAAACTTATGAATTGTTTATTTCTAGAATTTTCCATTTAATATTTTCAGACCACCACTGACCATGAGTAGCTGAAACCACAGAAAGTGAAACTGCTGATAAAGGGGAACGGCTATATATAATACAGTATTAACCATAATCATCATGCTGTACCTTAGAACCCTTGGACTTATTCATCTTATAACTGGAAGTTTGTAATCTTTGACCACTATCTCCCCATTATCCCCACCCCCACCAGCAATCACCATTTCACTTTTTGTGTCTATGAGTGCAATATTTTTAGATTCCACATATAAGTGAGATTATACAGTATTTGTCTTTCTCTGTCTGACTTATATCACTTAGCAAAATCAACTTCAAGGTTCATCCATATTGTCACAGATGACAAGATTCCTTTATTTTTCTAAAATTTATTTTGTATCCATTTATTTGGTTTATTTTTAAATTACTGTTTATATTCAGTATTATTTTATATTAGTTTAAGGTGTATTGCATAGTGGTTAGATAATAATATACTTTATAAAGTGCTCCCCCTGATATTTCCAGTACCCACCTGGTACTATACATATCCTTTATAATAAAAAGCTAGGATGCAAATAGACTGAACGGCAGAACAACCGAATAACCAGTTGCTATGACGGGTGCTGACTGCCAGGGGGCATGTGTGGAACATGGCAGGCGTGGGCTGCAGTGGGATGGTGGAGCAGGTGAGTGGGGACACCAGACCAAGGCGGGGTGCCAGTCACTATCATCAGAGTGAGCCTCTGGTGGTTACTGAAAATTCTTTCCTCCCATGTGCCATCTGGTGCTTGCACACACTGCTGGCGCCTGGTGCTGGTCCTGATCACTTGGCACTGTCAGTGGGTACGAGTGGTGGCTGCCGGCCCTGATCGCCCCTCAGGGCTTCTCCACTTCCCCCTAGATTGGGGCCAGCAGCCTCCTCTCGCACCTGCTGCCAGTGCTGGAGCCTCTGTTCGCACCCACTGCCAGTGCTGGCCCCACTTGCACCTGCAGCCGGCACCAGAGCCACCACTTGAACCTGCTGCCAGTGCCTGGCACCGGTCCTGATCACTTGGTGCCATCAGCGGGTGTGAGTGGAGGCTTCCAGCCCTGATTGCCCCTGAGGGCTTCTCCACCTCCCCCTGATCCTGAGGGGCTATTAGAGTAGCAGCTGCTGCTCGCACCCACTGATGGCGCTGGCCCTGCTTGCACCTGCTACTGGCACCAGCCCCAATTGCTCTGCGCCTTCAGCGGGTGGGAGCGGGGCCAGCACTGTCAGCTTGTGTCCGTGTGTGGGAGCGGGGCCGCTGGCAGGCATGGGACTGGGGGGACCGTGGTGGGAGGGGCCAGGCAGGGGTGCGGAGGATGGACTGAACCCGCTCCTGTGCCCACAGCAGCCTCGCGGCCCACATTTCCTTTTAAGGTGCATGAATTTGTGCACTGGGCCCCTAGTTTATTATAATATTATTGACTATATTCCCTATGCTGTACTGTACGTCCCTGTGACTATTTTGTAACTATCAATTTGTGCTTCTTAATCCCATCACCTTTTTCACCTAGTTCTCCAATCCCCCTCCCCTCTGGCAACCAGCAGTCTGATCTCTGTGTCTGTGTGGCTGTTTCAATTTTGTTTGTTTATTTTTTCTTTAGATTTCACATATAAGTGAGATCATGCAGTATTTGTTTTTCTCTGTCTGACTTACTTCACTTGGCATAATACCCTCTAGGAATGCAGATTAGTGCAGCCATGATGGAAAACAGTGTGGGAGGATCCTCAAAAAATTAGAAATGGATCTGCCTTATGACCCAGAGATTGCACTTCTGGGTATATATATATGAAGAAACCCAAAACACCAATTCAAAAGAATATATGCACTCTTATGTATATTGCAGCACTATTTATAATAGCCAAAATATGCAGGCAACCCAAGTGCCTATCACTAGGCAAGTGGATAAAAAAGTGTTGGTACATATATACAATGGACTATTACTCGGCCATAAAAAAGAATGAAATCTTCCCTTCCCTTTTATGGACGAAAAATATTCCATGTGTGTGTCCCCCCCCCCCCCCCTTCTCTCTCTCTCTCTCACACACACACACACAAATACATTTTTTTTATCCATTCTACTGTCCATTACATTTTGGTTGTTTCCATGTCTTGGCTAATGTGAACAATGTTGCAGTGAATGTGGGAGTACAGATATCTTTTTGAGATAGTGATTTAATTTCCTTTAAGTATATACCCAGAATTGGGATTGTTGGATCAAATGGTAGGTCTATTTTTAATTTTTTGAAGAACTTTTATACTGTTTTCCATTATGGCTGTACTAATTTACATTTCCACCGACAATGTGTGGGTTACCCTTTTCTCTGTGTTCTTATCAGCCTTTGTTATCTCCATCTTTTTTATAATAGCCAGTCTAACAGGTGTGAGATGATTTCTCATTTGGGTTTTGATTTACATTTCCCAGATGATTAGTGGTGTTGAGAACCTTTTCATTTACTTGTTGGTCACTTAGATGCCTTCTTTGGAGAAATGCCCATTCAAGTCCTCTGTGGGTTTTTAAATCAGATTTCTTTTTTCTACTTAGGTGTATGATTTTCTTCATATTTTATGTATATCGCTAGAGTCCCGATGCCGAAATTCATGCAAGATAGGCCTTCGCAGCCCCAGTTTCATCCGGAAGGTCGTCCAGACGGTTGTTCCACTGTTTGGCCATTCGGTTGATTTGTATATTATGCTTTTATTATTATAGATTTTATCAGATAAATGGTTTGCAACTTTTTCTCCCATTCGGTAGTAGCATGTTCATTTTCTGATTTTTTTTTTTTTGCTATGCAGAAGCTTTTTAGTTTAATTTAGTCCCAGCTATTGATTTTTGCTTTTGTTACTTATACTTTTCCACTTCTGGGTATATACACTGAATGGCCAGATTATTATGACCACCTCATCAGTACTTCGGCCACCTTTTGTCTTCAATTCTGCAGCAATTCTTCTTGGCATTGACTCCATGAGATGTTGAAAGGTGGTGTGAGGAATCTGACACCATGCCTGATGAATAGCACTGTCCAGTTCTGTGAGATTTTTTGGTTGTGGAACCAGCTGCCTGATGGCTCTTTTAACTTCGTCCCACAAATGCTCAATTGGATTGAGATCTGGTGATGGTGGGGGCCACCTAAGCCAG